>NW_021620528.1:2640151-2659640 GCF_004785775.1 Grammomys surdaster | reverse complement strand
ACACACACACACACACACACACACACACACACACACACACACACACAAAATGTGGAAATGTTTACCAAAGAACCCACTATGTCCTTTTTGTCTATCAGCCAAAGACAATATTTTATTCCCTTTGTGAAAAATATTTTCTTTGCAAAGTTGTGTGGGAAGGTGGATCCTTTGACTGCATTACTGAATACTATTTAGATTCATCACAAAACTTGAGTTTGAGGAACATATGTTTATGCGTATAAATTCAAACATCTTTTACAGTGCCTTTTTTTCCCTTTTATTTCTTTCAATAAGTTTCCCTCTCCATTTAAAGCCAGGTTTTTATCTCACTGCGCTGCCTCTCTGTGTTATCTTAATGGGAATTGAGGGAGGCTAATCTATATTTGAGTATATATAAGGCCTTGGGTTCAATCTCTAACACTGGGGAAAAAAACCCTAAACCTTAGCTTTTAGATGGTGGAGAAATAGAGATCTTAAATAGTCTTCTCAGTAGAAGAAAAAACACGTTATCACAGGATTTGCATAACGTGATCTGGGCTGTTGTTCATGTTTGGGACCATGAACACCTTTGTGCCTACATAAGCACTCCCTGGGCACACTTGAAACTATTCAGAGTCTTTTAGAAATGGAAAGATAGTTTTGGTATCACTAGGATAAACTGAGACTCCTAGGTAAGAATAACCTTCCCCATTTTGAACAAAATCTCCTGTGATGCTCTGTTATCAGATGGACATGACCTGTACACTAACAGGGGCTTCTGGGATTGCCTGCTATGGACTGTTTTGATTAAGTTTACTGATGTGGAAGGACTCATCTCAACTGTATTTAGACTGTTTGTTCAACAGGACATCCTGACTGTGTGAGATGGAGAGAGTGAACTGTGTGTTTGCATGTTTTTTGTCACTCTATGTTTCGTGGTTGTGGATTTTACGTGACAACTGTCCTCAATCTGTGGCTTCCTTGCCATAATAGACTGCGACCTGGAGCTGTTAGACAAAGGACAAAGAGTCCCTTTCTCCCTTATGTTGTTTTTGTTAAGGTATTTTTGCCATAGCAACATTCAAAGAAACTAAGATATCTCCCTAAAGTAGAGGGTCTTTTTCTCCCAACTCTGGTTTCTCATCTACTTCTTAGCCACTGGAACTCTCTCCTGCCATCATCCTGGGTTCGGTTTTCCCTTTGTTTTTTTTTTTTTTTCTCCTCTCCTTAGTCTCCTTTTGTTTTATACTCAGGTATCTAGCTGATTCCTCCATGTTGTATAAGATCTAGGGTTTCATTTTGTTGTGGTGAGACAACAGCTCCTTGAATACCCAGAAGAATTACAGATCCAGCCATACTAAAAGCCCAGAAGACTTCCATTGCATACTGCAATGGAAGATTTATCTTCTTAGACCCTGGCCTGCTTGAAGTGGAGGACTTGTCTTTTTATTTTCTTAAAAACAAAAACAACAACAACAAAAAAACCAACCAACCAACCAATCAAACAAACAAACAAAAAACCAACCAAACAAAAAACAAACAAACAAAAAAAAACAAAACAAAATGGAGATCCCGTCATTGAATGCATTCCTCCACTGGAGTGAAATCAATGCTCCATTATGTTTCCCTTTGTGGTAGTTGTGTCTTGGTTCACACACAACAGTTGCTTAGTCTCTTTGTTGCAAAAAGTAGAACTGAGACATCCCCGCCTTCCATTCCACTGGCACCAGTCCATGTTTCATCACTGGAATGGAAGCCTGCCCACACTTCTGCTCCAGAGTTTGGTTCTAGCCATGGCATTTGGACACAATGGTGTTGCTGTCTGGAGCCGTTTTTCTTTTTCTGACTTATCTGGTGTGGCTCTCATGCCCCTCTCAGTGCTCATTTTAGTTTTCACAGGGCCTGGATCCAGATCTTAGCCAGTCTTACTGTCTGACTGGGAGGGAATTCTGCTCTACTACTGTGTACTCTTCTCTGCCCTAGAGGATTTTCCTCCTGGCCCCATTTTCCCAGGTACTCTGTATCTCACTCCTCCTCTCCCCTCTCCAGCCTCAGTGTGATTTTTGTTCCAAAATATACTAAGCTATTTTTGCATTGGTAAGAATGAAAGTAAGCCTTTAATATAAGTCTTCAATAAGTGTCTTATTTGATTTCTGGAAATTCCTGGGCCAGGTGGACAGAATGAGAGCTCCAAATATCTATCCAGCTTGTAGTAAACTCTTTAAGAAGCCATGGATATTTCCAGGCACAGAAGATTGGGCAATTACATTGTGCATACTAGTGCTTAGCTTGCACTTCTCCAGTCAGCCAGGACCTAACGAATCAAGAGGCTCACCAGTCAGTCACTTGGGTAGCAGACTTGTTGAGCTTTTGTGGTGAGCTCAGCCATGTATTTAGGATCCCAAAGAACAGGTAGTAAGAGAAATTGCATGACTTCTGCTTTAAGGTCATTTATAAACTGGTTAAGAAACAAGGTGAGTGGTCATTCCTCCAGAAATCTCAGATGATTAGTAACTATGTTCTTCTTCCCTTTTCTGTCATTCTATTGTGTATGTGTGTGTGTGTGTTTGTGTGTGTGTATTTGTGTGTTTGTGTTTGATGAGGTGAGTAGAAACAGCTGCCCTAGGAGAGGTGGTATAGAAACACGATACCAATTTGATTTTGGGTTGGAAAGGGTCAGATATGAGTTCTACCCCCCCCCAACACCAGTTGTGTGGCTGTGAATTCTGAATCAGTAGTAGGACTCGTTTGTTCAGAATCTTTTTGGAATTGCAGGGGAAAGCAAGACTAGCAATCTACTCTCAAGCTGCAGTCTAAACAGAAGTGACAAGACCGAACAGCAGATGACACCACCCTATGTGTTGGCATTGGAGTGGATGAAGCAGCATCTATGACTAGGAACATATGCCCTGCCAGACTGATATAGGGATAGAACTTATGGTATTTTGTGTACAATTTGAATAAAAAACCGTTTCTCCTGCCATATATTAGGAGCCAGGCCAGTGCCTCTTCTGCATTGTCTATCCCATGCTAGTACCTCAAACTTCAACACCTGAATGGTTTTCTCCATGAGCACCCATAAATATGCATTGCTTTTTCCAAATGAGAAAAATCAACATTTAAATAGGGAAAATGAGTTGCTCAAAAGAACTCTAGCAAGTTAGGGAAGCTCAGATGCCAGCTCATACTGCTCAGGCATTATTGGTCATGTTGCAGTTTGTCTCTATATATCTTCACTTGCAGATTAGACAAATGAGACCAAACACAGCTATTTAAGTAGTCCTGACTAGTGCTGGAACCCAAATATGATCTGCTAATTCTGAAATTGTAGACTCATTCTTCTGCAGTCTTTAGGAGTGAATGCTGATGTAAAACAAACAAACAAACAAAAAAGGTTGCTGTAAAGAATTCATTGTCAGTTAAGATGAGTGGCACCTTCCCTCATACAATGAAGCCTTTGAAGAACCTGAACTTTTAAAATGTGTTTAATGATCATCTTGGAAACTTGTGAAGATGCAGATTTGGAACCAGTAATTCTGAGGGAAGAGCCCGAGGTTCTGAGATTTGAGCAGGCTGATGCTATGGATACCAAGTGTCTAAGTCAAGTTTCTCTACTTGTATAACACAGTTTTAGCCAGTCAGTTCTTTGTTGTAGGGATGCTTAGCAGCTTTCCTGGCTTCTTCCCACTAGATGTCAGTAGCACCATCCCTCTTCTAACAACAAAACTAGCCTCTGATATTGCCAAATGTTTCCTAGGGGGAAAAAAATCAACCCCTGCCAAGAAGCATGGCTCCAAAACGGGAATTTTCAAATTTGCTTGCACATGGTAATCACCCAGAGGGTTTTCAAACCCCAGGTACATAAGCCCTACTGGATAGACTGTGGCTTCTTTGACCCAGAAGACAGCTGGGGGTTGGGGTGCTTAAAAGCTTCCCTAGGAGATCCTACTGGGCAAACAAGTTTGACAATAAGCAAGCTAAGTTCAAACTCTGGAGAGAGCTTGTGTCACTCCCTCAGCTTTCTAGAAGCTGCCAAATTTAATATTAAGTGCTGCCCATGACTGACCAGACACCTGGTTCTGAGAAGGGAAGGGAGGCTCCAGCCTTCACTCATCATGCAGAGAGACCAACTCTGAGTTGGCTCAGATCCTCCAATGAGAAAGAGCAGGAAGAATTTCAAGGCTGGAATATATTCAGCCCCCATCCATCATGCTGTCCTGGGCTGCTTTGCATGCAGAAGCACTGTTTGTTTTAATCTCTCAGACTCCCACTTTGAGCTGCTGATCTCTGATGGAAAGCTTCTGCCTTGTTTTGGCTCCCTCCTTCCCTCCTCTAAACTCTTTTCACACTGAAGCAGTTAGGATAGCATTGCAGTGATTGTCTGTAGTTCAGACTCAATGGTACTTGGAGATAGAGAATCCTTGATAGGCTGCATCTTATCTAGAGAAGCTTGCAGAGGGTGTCTGTTCTTAGCCTTCATCTTAGCTGAGCAAGAGTGAGAGCAAAATGTGTGTGTGTGTGTGTGTGTGTGTGTGTGAGAGAGAGAGAGAGAGAGAGAGAGAGAGAGAGAGACAGAGAGACAGAGAGACAGAGAGACAGAGAGAACAAAGGTATTCCTATGTAAAGGAAAACATATTTTCTATTTAATGGGCCATGTTGTCAATGTGGACCAAAAAACTTGGAGCGTTAGGTAGGAGCTGCCTCAAAGGATTCATTTTTGTCAAATAAGCTCTGGATTTTGAAAATGAAGAGCCAGAGAAAGTGTTTAACTCTTAGCACATCTATTTCTGCTATTTATTACCTGATGCCTCTTTTGTTTTCTTTTACCTGGTTTTATAAGAAATCAGGGATTGAGCCACAAAATTTGGAACCATGGATGAAACAGAATGGAACAGTATCCAGGGGCTGGAGAGGTGGTTCAACTCTTAAAAGTTCTAGTTGTTCTTGCAGAGAATCTGGGTTCAGTTCCAAGCACCTACATGGTAGCTCCCAACCATCTGTAACTCTAGTTCTATGGGGTTTAATATCTTCTTCTAGTTTCCTTGAGCATTAGGGATACATGTGGTCAACAGATAGACATGTAGGCAAAGCACACATATACATAAAAGATAAACTTAAAAAAAGAGCCAACACATTCTCCAGAAAGCATACCCCGTGGGTAGACCACTGGTGATACCAAGCTGAGTCTCTGGGGACTGGTTATGTGGAATATGTTCCTAGTCCTATTTTGCTTCACAATAATTCCAGGTTACTTAAATACCAAAAGCTTCAGATTGTTTTTTGTTTTGTTTGTCAAAGAAAAAGAAAAGAAAAAGAAATATAGGCAGGATTTTGCATTAGGCATAAGAAATCCTTTTTACCCAGCATGGTGAAGTGTCAGGAGTTTGCATAAGCTCACTTAGTAGCCCAGTGTATCACTGAAAGTAGGTCTCATAACATCCTTCTCATTTTATAGCTAAAAAAAAAAAAAATGAAGGTTAAGAGGGACTGAGTTGGGGAAAATTTTTAAGAACTTGAGCACAGACTCTGGAGATGGCTCAGTGGCTCACTCACTTGGTGAATAAGTGTAGGGTTGTACTTAAGATCCCCAGAATACTTGTAAAATGCCAGGTTGGTGTGGAAGACCACCTGTAAGTCTAATCTCCAAAGGCAGATAGGGGATCTCTAGAGCAAGCTGGATATTGGGACTAGCTGTAGTTGTAGTGGCAAATGCTAAGTTTGACTGAGAGACTCTGCTTCCACAAATAAAGTAGAAGAGTAATTGAGGATGAAACATGACATTAGCCTCAGACCGCCACACACAGGAGCATACATGTCTACTCACACACATGTGCTTGCACACATGCAAACATGAACTCCCACATGTGCACCATATATACAGTTAAATGGAAAATGAACAAAAATGTACTCAAACGTTACTGCTTGCTAATAAATGTAATAGCTTGGGATAGTTGCAGTACCCTGAAAATTAATTTGTTCCCATTTCTTACCCTAGGCAATGTGTTACATTCTCAATATTATCAGTGGCTTGGATAAAGAGAAAAGACAGAGATTTAGTGGAAGATGTAATGTTTTGCTTGGTAGAATCACACCGCTGCAGATCTGAGGGGTTGAAGTGAAGGGGTGACTCTAAGCTGGTAGAAGGAGAGGTCAAGGGTTAGCTATTGAAACAATGAGATAGGGTTTTATCCTGCTTCTCTCTTATAGAAGAATAAATAGAACCCAGACAGTTTATATAATTTAATAAAGATTGCCTGCTTAGTAGAAAGATTCTGGATCTAAAACCAGTTCAACCTTGGAGGTGGTCCATCAAGAAGTGGCTAGCTGAGGGCCTTCGATATCTCTTGTGGAACTGTTGGTGGGTTGCTTGCCACATACAGCCAAGGTCCTGGAAACTCTTACAAAGTGGTCCTGACTGGGTCTCAGTATATCTTGGCGTGCCCATTACTACCTGAAGATAGATATTTCAGCCCAAAATGTGACAGCTTCTCCTAGGTGTAACTGTCACTGGCTCCATGACAAAAAGCACAGTTTTCATAATTCTCCCAGTATGTAGAAGATGAACTGGTGTCACATGTAATAAAGCTCAGAGAAAGCATAATACCCCATGGTTCTGCCTCCTCAGTCTTCAGCTCATCTAAGCAAGTCTGGATCTGCTTTCATTTTGCATCCATTACAAGATGATGTGGAGGTGAAAATTCAGTGGCTGTAGTTCAGCAGGTGGTTCCACATCTTGTCAACAGCATTTAAGGGCACTGGAGAATCTCAGCATCCCTGGGCATTTCCTGTTTACTGAAATATTGAAGTAATTTTTTTTCTTGAACAGACCATAAAAGTAGTACATTCTTCACTTATCTAAATGACACATGCTTATGATCCCAATACTGGGAGGCTAAGGGAGCAGGGTCACAAGTTCAAAATTAGTCTGGGCTGCATAATGAGATGCTAACATTCCCTATTGCCCAATATATTGTTGTTCTGAGACCTGAGGAATATGTATAGTTTTTTTTCCAGTGTGAGTTTTAGGTAGCAGGAATCCTTATTCCCCACGTTCTGGGGAATCTGGGAGTACATTCTGCTTCTGCCTGTGTCTCTTCATGAACAAGCATGCAGGAATCTGCTAACACCAACTCTTGATTACACAGGATCCTGCCTCACCAAGGCTAAGTTTGAGATGCTTTGTTGAAGGCAGAGAAAGGAAAAGGTCTCAGATGTAGAAGGGATCTGGATGTCAAGTAGGAAAGATTTTTCCATCAGTTTCAGCAAACATTTACAGGTTAATTAATTTCCTAGAGAGCAGGTTTTATTGCCTTCCAGTATTTGCCATTCTACCTTCATGTGCAAAGTCTCAGTTTAAGAGAAAAATGCTAAAGACCCAGAATGATGCTGTGTAGAAAAGGAATGGGTTGTGCTCTGACTGTACAGATTCTAGAATTGTAACTTCTCAGGCCACAAGGCTTTTCTGTCTTCACAGTTGTTAGCAGACATGGCCAAGCATTTGTTTCATTTAATTCTTCAGTCCAGACTCTTACTGCCCATTGACAGCCTATTAAAGGAAGCTGCACCTGCACTTATTGAAAGAGACAGAAGGAAAATTCTGGGATTCAGTGCCTTAACGGCCAGGTGGAGGGGCTGGACTCTTAGCAACAGATGATGAAGACAGGCTGACAGACAGAGAGGACCACACAATTTTGTGAGGGGAGGGCTATGTGCAGGGAAGGATTTGCCTCTACAAAATTCAGAAGTTGTAGAATTTCTACACTCTCTTTCTTTGACTGTTTTCATCATTCAAATACGGTTTTCAGCTCTTCAACCAAAATCCAAAGTATAGAGCAAGCTGCCTTTGGAAACATCACTTCAGAGCTTGCCCTCCAAGGCCAGCATGGTAGTTAGATTTATATCATTATGACAACATACCACATATAAACCTGGAGGGAAAGACTTTTTTTATTTAAGGATTTCAGAGGATTCAATCCATGGTGTTTGGGTATGTTGAGTCTGTCGCTATAATAAGATAGAACATCTTGAAAGCAGAAACATGTAAAGGAGGAGGAGGAAGAGGAAGAGGAGGAAGAGGAGGAAGAGGAGGAGAAGGCTGTTTCCATATGCTAGATAGGAAACAGTAAATAAAAAAAGATGTGGGGACCAGGTTTGTATTAATCAAGGTTCTCTAGAGTACCAAAACTTATAGAGTGATTCTCTAACTATATCTATCTATCTATCTATCTATCTATCTATCTATCTATCTATCTATCTATCTGTCTGTCTGTCTGTCTGTCTGTCTGTCTGTCTGTCTGTCTGTCTATCTATCTATCTATCTATCTATCTATCTATCTATCTATCTATCTATCTATCTATCTAATTTACTAGAATGACTTACAAGCTACAGTCCAGCTAGTCCAACAATGGTTGGCTGCAAATGGAAAGTTTAAGAATATAGATGTTTCCCAGTTCACTAGGCTGGATATCTCAGATGGTCTTCAGTATATACTGGCATCCTGAAGAAGTAGGCTCTTCAGTCAGTGAAGTAATGAACTTGCAAACAAGGTTAGAGAAATCAGGTTTGGATTTCTGTTAATTCCAGATGTAGTCAAGTTTACATCTATGAATGCCATCACAAGGCCTAAGCTTCAAATGCTTGTCCTTTGACTTCCTCCAGCTAGACCACACCCCATAAAATTTCTAAAACCTAAACCAGTGTGTGAGCTGGGGACCAAGTTTTCAACTCATAAGCCTATGAGGACATTTCATATTCAACCTATCTCAGCTGGCTTACATAGTTTCAAGCTTGGTGTTCAAGTTTCTCATTGTAGACCATACTGGTTATGAATATTAAAAGATGAGAGACTCATTCATTTATGGTCTCAGTTTCTAGACTAGAGAAATATAATCCCAAAATTAAGAGGGGCATTATGCTGTGGGGTCTGGGTTTGTAAGGAGCTTAAAATTTAAAGACCCATGGATGCTTGCCAGGTAACCGTGTTGAGCACCATAAAGGTATTGGAAGTTTCAGAGAAAAATCTACAGGTTTTGGAGGCATGGAACTAGACCTAAAGTGTGGATTGGGTGGGGATGGAATTCAGAATTCATGAAGAACAGTAAGTGCTAATAGGCACTCAGTACTTCTAATCCCAGATGCTTTTCCCAGACTGATTCCTTGAAGTCTCATAGGAGCTATTTCTCCTTTGCACTCACAGTGACACACAGGTAGGGAGATGCTATCTTATTATTTTAGGAAACTCTATTCGGAAGACGGGAAGCTGTATGTGATGCCCAGAGGTGTGTTGACTGCTAAATCTCCTTCACTCTGTGCAGAGTGGAGGAGGAGACCCAGGGAAGTGCAGTATACGCTGGCGTAGGAGGCTGGCCTGAACTGGCCATGGGAGTTACTCTTGCTGTCAGCCACCCATTATTAACTCACTGATCATTGTCCAATCTCATGGACAGAGTTTGTACAAAGGAAAATAAATTAAGAGCAGTAGAGAAGAAAGGATTTTTTAGGGCAGTGATGATATAAGGAAGAGTCTAATTTGTAGCCCAAGAGGCATGGAGGGAGCACTCCTTCAGCCCTTCACACACATAAGAATTCTCTATGTTCGCCTTTCAGTGGGGCACAAGGGTGGTAAGGCAGACTTTTACTCAGTATTTCAAACTCCCTTCAAACTGCTGATCATTTTCCCTCAGTTTCCTGAATGCTGGATCCTCACTATTTTTTTTTTTAAACTCTAGTTCATGCTATGCTCCACTTATAACTCCTTCCTTGTCTCCCCAGCAGAATTCTATATTTCTTCAATACTTGATATAATGCCTCATGCCAGGAATATTTCTTAATAAGTACACTTTATGGACATTCTTCATGGATGTTCATAACTTTTGTTCATGAAAAGTCATAAAACTCACCAGATGGGAAATCCACTTTAGGATTACCAATGCCCTAACTGCAGAGCTAAACACATTATACAGTTACCTTTCACTTGGCATGTCTTCAGAAATGTAAGAAACACATCCTGTCTGGTTACTAGAGAGCACAAAAACCTTCCTTCTCATGCAGCATGATTTGAAGCCATCTGTGGAGCCCAGTCCTCTTTCCAACATATTCTCTTCTTTGGTCACGCCATCTGGTCTCTTCTGACTTGCTTGCCATTCTACTCAGCCACAGAATGACAGATTTCAACAAGATGGGGTGTGATGTCGCTTCTGATACTTATTCTATCCGTTTTGCCTGGGGAATTTTGTTCAGGTCTGTGGTTCTATTGACAGTTTTGAATATGTGGCATTCAAATTGATGCCTCTAGCTTTGCACCATTTATGTGTGAGTGTATGTATGTGTGTGTGCTGCACGTGTGCCACGATGTAAAAATGTTTTGAACATATTCTTTTAAAGTATATATTTACACTTATTTGTTTTCTTGTGTGTGCATACATGTATTTGTATACTAGAAGTACACAAAACATGTGTAGAAATCAAACTACAACTTGTGGAAATTGGTTTCCTCCTTCTACCATGTAGATTGGGAAGATTGAACTCAGGTCATCAAGATCCATGGCAAAGTTTATGCATTTACTTGCTGAGCTATCTTGCCAAGTTAGAACACTTTTGTTGTTCTGTTTTGCCTTTCTGTCCATTTAACAACAACAACAACAAGCAAGCAGCCAACCTATCAACCAACCAACCAACCAACCAACCAACCAACCAACCAACCTACGAAAACAGTCATAGATTTCAACCTAGTACCTCTGACCTCCCCAAATTTTGTCTAGGTTTATACCAGGCATGTATTTTTTTTCTTGTTGAGTGGGTCTCAAATCCAATCAGAATGTGATTGATTAACCACAATATGGTCATGGCACAATTGCACTATTAGGTGTATAAGTGTAGAATGCCTGGCAATTTTTTATTGTAGTATACAAGGTCCATAGCTGATACAGTGGTCCATAGTGGGACTACTGATGACTTCTTTTTCTTAGCAGACTGCATAGCCTCTTCTAGCCCCGTGAACATGAGATTCTAGCTGAGTTACAGGTTGTTTTTCCAGTATTCTGCATCCAAAGTGTATGATATTATCCATCTGGCAGTACATCCTTCTATATGGACAATTTTAAACACTGACAGCCAGGAGCATAATTTAATGAAACACCAATACTTATTTTAGTTTTAGTAACCAATAACTTTGTCAATTTTGTGTCATATATTTCCCTGTGCCATGCCCACCCAGGATTTATCTCTTTCTAGTAAATCCACAACTTCATAGCCCTTCACGTATAAATCTTTCACAATAGAAATGCCTTCTAGATAGTTTTCTTTGGCTTCATAAAAAGTGTCTCAGGGTCCTTTTATTTTAAAAAATGGAAGACTTTTTATAATTTTTAAAATTAAAAAAAAAATAGAACCTATCCTCTCCTAGAATTCTCTGGTTCAGTAAATGTTGCTACCATATATCCCAAAAGCCATCCCCAAACAACATCTTTCAGGCCTTCTTGTTTATTACTAAGTTCCCCTTCTTACTCCAAAACGTGGCTTTCTCTTTCTATAGACATATTATACACCAATTTTTTCTCTCTTGGAACAATCTTCTAACCACTTTTCCAGTTTATACTGTTTTTTTTTCTGCAATCCTTTTTCTTTCCATATACCCAATGTTACCTGTGATTATTCAACGGAAATCTACAGAATATTTGCTGAGTCATAGGTATTAAAAACAAGATACAGGGTGCTGAGAATTTCCTGTGAGTAAACCATGCACGCAGATGTATATATTACTAGACAAAATATATTTTGAATTGTGAGATGTAGAAAATTAAATAAGGCAAAATAGTGACACAGTGCTGTCTTATACAGAGCAATGATAAAAGCCTTTCTAATAAGTTAGTATTTGAGCAAATACTGATGGATATGAGGACCTAAACCACAAAGATGTCCAGGAATAGATCAGCCCAGCTACTGAAATAGCAAGCGCAATGGCACTCTCTGTAAATTTCTTCCATCAACTTAGTTTTTCTTTTGAGGAGGATATCATTAATTGTTTAAGATAATTCCCTGATGATTTCAGGTTCGTAGAAAAATGTACAGAAGTTACAGATTGCCTATATACTACTTTTTTACTCATGCACAATTTCCTTAATGATCAGTTACATTTACCAGAATGGTGTATTTGTTACAGCTGGTAAACCACCAGAGCCCATGGTTTCTGTGAGGGTGCACTCATAGTTCTGTATGTTTTATGGTATAGGTAAGTGTTTAATGAGAAGTCTTCATAATCACAGTATCATACACAGTATTTTTACTGCCCAATCAATCCCATGTATTTTAGAATATGTTTATCTTTTGAAAGGCCATCATGGATAAGATAGACAGTGAAAAGCTTGATATTGTTCTTAGAATTACAGTTCCTTATATTTCCTTCCAAAATGACTACATATTATTCAGCACATGAAAGGTAGTATATGACTCTCAGATAAAAAATTATAAATGCACTTCTTCTAAAAATATTTTGTTTTAGATTTCTATTGCTGTGACAAACTCTATGACCAAAGCAACCTGGGGAGGAAAGGATTTATTTCAGCTTACATTTGTCTATGAAGGAAAGATAGTGCAGAAACCTTGAGGCAGGGACTCTGAGGCAGGAATTGAAGCAGAACCCATAGCAGAACACTACTTATTAGCTTGATTTTATGACTTGCTGAGCCTGTCTTCCTATACAACATAGAACCACTAGCCCAGAGGATGCACAGCTCACAATGAGCTGGACCCTCCTACACCAATAATTAATCAGGCCAATCTAATAGGAACATTTCCTCAGTTGGTGTTCTGTCTTCCCAAATGACCCTACCTTGTGTCAAATTTTCAAAAACTAACTACTACACACTTCTACTTATTTAATTTTTCATTGTTATGGGTTGAATCTAGACTCCTAGGCATGCAGGGTAAGTGCTCTGCTACTTACTTCTAAGAATACTTCCCATGTAAGAATAGTTAAACTGACTGAAGATACAACTCATTGGAAGTACTTGCCTAGTATATTGAAAGTTTTGGATTCAAGTATCACAAACAACCACAAAGATAAAACAAAACAAACAACTAACTTTTTCTTTCAAAGATTTGAGTGTAGCATGATGCACTTTGTCCTATGTCTCTGTTTTATCTTAGACTTCAGTGCTTGTTGTGTATATAACCCCTCCCCCTTTTTAATAACTCATATACTTTCTTCTGCTGCAGTAACTTTGGTCTTCCTTTGAGAATGTTCTATTCTAGAACATAGAATATTCTAGATATTCTTGACTGTTCTAGCCTAGAATGTTCCTTTCCTTGTCTTTTCTTTTGTTATATGGTTTAGGCAGGGAACACTTGACATCCCATATCTAAATCTGCATGAGTCACTTGTAACAAAACTCTATAGGCTGCATGACTTTAAAACAAAGTAGATATTTCTGATATCTTTGAGGTTGGAAGTCTGAAATGGAGGTGCTAATATAGTCAGTGTGATGTTTAATATAGTCTGTAGATATGATTAGATTGAAAGATATCTAGATGCTTAGTAAATCTCAGCATAGGGAGTGTCTGTTGGAGACATTTGCAGAAGTAGATCATGAGGGCTCTGACCTAATCAGCAGTTTAACCCATTGGTGAGTCCAACTCTTGAATACCTTTTTAGATAGTGGTGGAACCTGGGACTTGGAAGAGCATGTGGATCACATGTGGCATCTCTTTGAAGGACATATTTTGCCCTGTCTTCTTTATGGCTCTTCTCTACACTCTGTTCAGCATGATGTGAGAGCTTTTATTCTCTACAGTACATTCCTCACCCGAGAAATGAAAATTTTTGACACTAAAAGCAAAAGGAACCATTTGCCCTTTTAAATTGTTCTGCCTGTCATGAGAAAGCTAGCCTCATTGGTTCTGCTTGATACATTTTTCCATGGTGCAGATTGCTAACTTCTTGTCTTATCAGATGCAGGAGAAAGCCAGAGAGATCAATGGGATTCCTTTTGATGTTCCATGTGTACTAATATCATTCATGAAGACTTTACCTTGATGACCCACTCACCTCAAAGTCTGCCTCTGCATAGCACCACCATGAGGGTAAAGATTTCAATATTCAAACCCTGGGGAGAGGTACTCATTCAAACCATAGCATTCCCTTCATATGTGTATTCTCAGGGAAGCTTCCTCTCTCCTCCTATTCCTTGATCCTGGTTGACTTTCCCATGCATCAGTCACCGTGGTGCCTTTTGTCTCCTAAAATGTACCTGCTATTTTACTGTTATTGGCTTTTGTTGGTTGGTTCGCCTGACCTGGGGGCTTTAGCTCATGTTCTCTTACCTTGTGTTACCCAGACTTCAACTGAACTGTCTCATAGAGGCCTTCTAATGTCATCTATCCCAAAGTGGACATGAAATCTCTTTTCTCATACTCTCTACTGACATTTCCTCTGATTGATCTGATTGATCTCTCTAGCTCTACTCCAGAGATAAGTATTGAGCAGAAAGAAAATCATCTTCTTCATCCAACAGGCCTTGTGCTCCTGGCATGTGTGTAGTGATGTCTGTAAGTGAGTAAAGGCATTGTACATTTGTAAGCAGGGAAGAAGGAGATGAGAAAGAGGGGCTTAAGAATGCTCAATCACATTCGAGTACCAAGGGCAGCCCAGATGTGGAAAAGATAGCAAACGGAAGCAAAGAAAAGAGCAGTTGTGATGCTTCTGCTAGTTAGATTTCTTCAGTAACTGAATCAGACCCCATATCCGTGTACTTTACAGATATCCCAGAAGTTTCTGAGGCTCAGGGCTAGGAATGTTAGAATTAAATAAACTGCAAGTCTACATCAATGCAACTGAAACACTAGCTACAATGTAATTTTACTTTCTAATGTTTTCAATGAAAATATAAAAAAACAGGAGAAATTGTTTTATTGTTTGCTTCCTATAACTCACTAGAGTAGAAATATTACTCCAGTTTGTTACAAATACAAAAGTTTAAAAAATATGTCTTCCTCTTGTTTATTTGTGATTGCTTTTGTAAGATAAGGCCCTACTCTATATCCCAGATAAGTCTTAAGATCCTATATGTGCATCCCAAGTGCTAGCATTATAGGCATGTGGCATGTGGCACAATGCCAAGCTTCAAATGAATGTTTTTAAAATCACTGTATAGTGTACATTTACAAACCCTGGAATCTGGGCTCTCCATTTATAGGAGCTTACAATCCATGTGTGGTTGGGGACGTACACCACATGGTGCAAACCATAGCCCCCTTCTGGTCCTGTCTTCAGACAGCTGCACACGGAGAGTAGACCACTGCCTTTCTGAAACCCAGGCCAACATGTTCTGGGGATTGCATTTCTTTCCTGCCTGATTAACATCTGTGTCCTGCCTTTTCTTGGCTCTGGATTTCTTTCTTCCAGCTGTTTGTTAGAGACTGAGAATCCCTTGCGTGGATCAAAGCAA
The DNA here is from genome assembly GCF_004785775.1 of Grammomys surdaster. NCBI lineage: Eukaryota > Metazoa > Chordata > Mammalia > Rodentia > Muridae > Grammomys > Grammomys surdaster. The sequence goes on along the minus strand of NW_021620528.1, from coordinate 2,644,217 downwards.
TCTTATGAACCTTCTTTTCTTTAGTAATATTGGCACAGGGTCTGAGTTTTTACCAGTGGATGTCACTGTTTACTTAAAGAGGGTCCTTGGAGGAGGCAGTGCAATCTCAGGATGAATGCAAAGACAGCAGTCCATGTTGTCCCTCCCTGTGCTAGTGTTTGTCATATAATTTAGAGGAATGACAGGGTTTTTAAACCAGTGCTCAGTGAGATGATGACTAGTGCCATCTACAGAATTCACTGGTCTTGGAGAGTTGTAGTGTAACTACTAAAATGCTTTATCTAAAGTTACAAGACAATCAACAAAACATTTGACCGTGGCAAGAAATATTCCTGAATTTCTGTTTCTGGCTCAGTGTTTTTGGGAAGTACAGTGCTTTTGTAGCATGCACAAGGCCCTGGGTACAAGTTCAGGCATGTTACACACACACATGGTAATAAGGTAGAGGTCACATTCTACATCTGAGTCTGTCCTACTGCTGTGCTTAAAAAGCAACCACAGTAACTCTTGCTTTGAAGAGGATTTTATGTCAACATCTGGATTTCTTATTTCACCTGTAATATGAGAATATGCTGAACTTATATCCACCACAACCACATCTGAGGTGATGCGTGTGCCTCTTCTTATGCATTTTCTTCTCATCAGTTTCTGTGCTTCTCCTCAAACCAGCTCATGTCACCCCTCATGGTGGCAGACTAATTAATCTCTCTTGGCAGTTATACTTTGACCTTTCTCGGAGGTAAAGTATGCACTGAAACACAGGCCATTTATATGAACATCCAGAGGCTAGGGGACTTGGAAAGACACCCAGTAGGAAAAGCTGCTTCTGTACAGGAGGTTCCAGCTTCTGCAGCCTGGAGTTACTTTTAGCTCAAGGGAAGAGACTGGGTGCTCTCCAAGGTAGCTATAGTGGGGACTAAGGAGAGAATAGTAGGGACATAGAATCCTTGACTCCATTGTTAGGGGATGAGATAGAGACTGACCCCAGTGACCCTTTCTGACTGTCATCCCAGCAAACTAATGATAAACTAGGGCTCCTTCTTCACTTTTTCCCAGGGTTATGGATATTAAATGCTTGGATATTAAATGGCCCTGAAGGCTCATGTATTGGAGGCTTGGTCTCTGTTGGTGGTGCTATGGGAATTGGATGAGGAGATGTTGATGAATTTATAGATTAAAGAGACATTAGGAAGTAGAGTCTTGCTGGAAGAACTAGGTTACTTACTGGAGGCAATGTATTTGGAGGCCTGTGGTCCCTTCCTGCCCCTCGCATTTCGTTCCAGCTCCCCTGAGGCAAGCAGCTTCTTTCTTTATCCTCCCACAGTGTTATTTCTGTTCATCATGACCCAGAAACAATGGAGCCAGATGACCATCTACCTCTGATGAGTCACAGTATATTTCTCTTCTTTGATTATTTGAGAATACATTTTGTTCCAGGAAAATCTCAGGTTCTCTGATACAGTTGGTTCTGTGACCATGCTCCAAGATCCTCTGCTTAAGGTTTCAAGGCCAAAGTGAAAGCATTTCAAAGGAATTGAGTGTGCATAATAACACACTGAAAATAAGCTCATAAATTCTGTTCCAGAGAAAGTGCATCGCAGAAGAGTCAACACAATTTCACACATTGTGGAGAAGGTCCTGGCTTTTTCCTTATCTTCATGTAAGACACTTCTCAAGGAAAAGGACAAAATACCATGGGATGACCTGTAACTCTGGAGCTGGTTATTTGTCAGTGAAGAAGTGACCTTTTCCTCACTCCCTCTGACAGCACTGTGTAGAGAGGCAGGAGAGGAGCTTGGCAGCTAGTGGGAGTTGACATTTACTGAGCTCCTACTGTCTACAAGTATCTGAGTTGTATGGCTATCTATAATACCTCTTACTCATTCTAAAGCCACTATAGGAGCTATTGCTATATATGTTTGTATTTTATAGTTATGGGAACTACACAGCACTGTTAAATAGCTTCCCTCAAACCACACAAGTTATGCATGATAGTCAGGATTTCCACTGGTTTAATCCCAGCCTACATCTATAGCTCTTAGCTATTGCTTCTCAAACTAAGAGGAGTGTGAAGTATAGGAGTGTCACCAAGAAGCCACGGGACAAAAGAAGTTACCTTGCTTGTGTCTGGAGTCTCTTCTACAAAATGAGAACAAGAATATCACTTCCTGGGTTGTTGTAAGAATTAATATGATGAAAGCATTAGGCATGTACCAGTAGATACGTCAGCTCTATATATTTTTAACAAACTTCTTCCTTACCACCCAGAACCTCTTAGGTGACTTCTCTTACGCTCTAAAGTACTAATTTTTGGAGTACTTGTAGGGCACTTATGTGAACAAAGATGGTCCTTGTAGTGGGGTGATAAGAAGGGGCTATAGATGATTGATAAGTCAGGTACCAACTCTATACCTATAAATGCAAGCCTGAATCTAGCATTTATTACTGGCTCTTTTTGAATGTTTCTATTCTTTGTTGCTTGCCATCTTCATGTGCTTTGGAGTCGTAAGTCTGGATGATTTCCTCCACAAACTTCTTCTAGACAGCAGAATTCTTATTTATGTGTGCTCTAAGTTCTAGGGATTCTGGATGCAAAATCTCTTGTGTCCCCATGATGCTTGTTTAATTTAGTTTGGTGTCACCTCTATCTTTGATTCTGTTTTACAAAGTGGTTAGTTTTCTGTCAGTCTTGGTACAGTAGTCTGTGGTAGCTCTTTCCTGCCTTCAGACCCATGTTTTCCCTGCAGGATGTTCAGACATCCAGAATGCTGCTTTCTCTGATATTGTCATCCTATCTTCATTGCCCAGAAACCTTAGCTTCTCAGCCCCAATTTGCTCATTCTGATGACTTTTACCTCTAGGAAAGTGGTCAGGAAGCCTCCTTCACCTCCTCCTCCTCCTCCTCTTCCTCCTCCTCCTTCTTTGCCTCCTCCTCTTCTTCCTCTTATTCCTGCTCCTCCTCCTCTTCCTCCTCATCCTTCTTTGCCTCCTCCTCTTCTTCCTCTTCTTCCTGCTCCCCTCCTCCTCTTCCTCTTATTCCTGCTCCTCCTCCTCTTCTTTCCTTCTTCCTGCTCCTCTTCCTTTTCCTCCTCTCTGCCTCCCTTTCCTCCTATTCCTCTTCCTTTGCCTCCTCTTCTTCCTGTTCCTCCTGCTTCTGCTCTTTCTTCTCTTCCTCCTTCTTCGTTGATTAGAAACACACATCAGCTTCCATTTCAATGGCTTCTACTCATCCTTCCCAACTCAGCTGAGAAAAAAGCCTAGGCAGAAAGTTTTTTCTGCTCCCCAGTTTGAGACAAGGCCATTTTCTGTGATCAGCCAGTTTTAATCACTTCAACAGATTTGAGAGCAAGAAGTTGTAGTCTAAGCCCCTTAAAACTAAGAGTATGAGATAGGATAGGGAGGAAATTGCTGTGTGGAGGCCTCTGGGCTTTGAGGAGGCCCACAGCTTTCAGAGATGATATGTCGTGTGAGAAAAAAGCCCAGTAGTCAATGTGTCTGAGATGATTGTTAGAGCCTTAGGGTTCAGGCCCTTCCATGGCTAGAACAAGTCAGTATACTTATTTCAAAATCTTTCCCACTGACATTTTGACATTTTTACCCTCAAATTCCACTTCAGCAGAGTCACAAGGAGACACATATCCAAGGGGCCTTGACCTATTCAAAGGCTATGTGATCAATCAGAAAGAGTTGTGCTTCTTGTGAATCCCAGCTGAGGGCCTCTGGATAGACAACAGCAAATGTCACTACCTGCCTCTTCCTGTTTGCTTGCTGATCTTTCCCTTGTCACATAATTCTCTGCTGTGCAGATACAAGCTGTAAATTAAACCAACTTGTGAGATTCCTTGATTCAAATCCCAGAAGGAGAGAACAAAGGAAAAAAGAAAAAGAGGAGGAAGAGGAGGAGGAGGAGGAGGAGGAGGAGGAGGAGGAGGAGGAGGAGAGAAGGAGAAGGAGGGGGGAAGGGGAAGGGGAAGGGGAAGGGGAAGGGGAAGGGGGAAGGGGAAGGGGGAAGTGAAAGGGGAAGGGGAAGGGGAAGAAAAGGGAAGGGGGAAGGGGAAGGGGAAGG
>NW_021620528.1:2527942-2639751 GCF_004785775.1 Grammomys surdaster | reverse complement strand
GAAGAAGAAGAAGAAGAAGAAGAAGAAGAAGAAGAAGAAGAAGAAGAAGAAGAAAAGATAGAGGCCCTATGTCTTCTGAGCCCTTCCTTTCCACACCTTCTCTACCAGGTACACGAGCCATCCCTAGATGGGTGGGGGGTTAACTGCGGGCTTTTTTATTTGTTGATACCTGGAAACTATTGGTAAATTTGTTGATGATTTTATATCACCTAGTTTGGTACAAATTATTAGGAAGAAGCCAGGGAGGACCATGGAAATAACTGCCTTGAAAATCTGCAAAGAAAAGTTTTTCCTCAAAGCAGTTCCCTGCTGGTTTCCATCCTGTTAATGGAAATAAAAATGATGCCTCTGGTGGAGTGAAACAGCTTCCAACCAGTTTCTCATTCTTTCCTTAATTTGATTCTGTACCAACCCTGGGAAGATAAGCAATGTGGTACCTACTTCATAGATGAGGAAACAGGCATAGAACAGCCATTTGCATGTAAGTGATTATGTTGGGTTGCTTTTTGTTTGTTTGCTTTTATCAGTGTATGGACTGAACTGTCACCTAAGGATCTACCACACAGCTACATCTCTAGGCTCTAGGTTAGCAAGCTCTTGTTTGACAAGGTCCAGCCAGGTTGTCTCCAGAGTCACATTTTTTTTTTTCTGTCTCAGTTCCCAAGTACTGGGATTCAGTTCTGTGCCACTGATTTGGGGCTGATTCTTATAACACAAAAGAAATTTAAATGACAGAGATGTAAATAAAAACTTTTTAAAAATAAAAACATCTCTTTTGTGTGTTTGTATGTCTCACTACTATGATAATGTAATTATCTTGGGGAGTGACCCAAGTGGCTTTCTTCCAGCTTGTTCTAGACTTAAGTCTTAAAGAAGAAAAAGAAAACATTACTCTATGAGTGACACATAGGTCCATGTCAGAAAAGGAACAGAGTGGCCTTCAGGATAGAACTCTGTACTGGTGGTACCAGGCTGCTGCCCAGACCCTGTTTACAACCCTCTCTGGAGAATTCTTGGCCTCTGCACATGAACTTGACCACTGGTTAATGAAGCAGATGGATCCCAATACCTTCCAGACAGGGAAAAAGGTTGATAACTTCAGATAGGAGACTTTGGGTCCACTCTTGTGTGGGAAAATGTCAGTCTTGGGAAGTACCTGATCATTTGCTGTAAATCGTTTTGTTCTGAAAAAGACTTTATTTTTTCCTCCCAGAACTTTTCTTGCTTCTTGATCAGGATTAATTCTAGGAATTAATAATCTGTTAAGCACCTAAGCCCATTGTGTTTATAGAAGCAATTTCATTTTTAACTCAAGTTTCAGATTTCCCCATTAAGACCTATAATATTGTCCCAAATTTATGGGTGAGGACATTTGTAGCAGAGATGCTCAACCATTTGCTCCAGACACCCAATGTTTTAAGTCCATAGCAGGGATCTGAGCCTCAACCTGATTAACCCCAAACCTCTCCAAGTTGTCTACTTTAGTGTCTCATGGAGAAGTTGAAAAATCCAGTATAGTGTTTCTGAGCAGACTGGGGAGTTAAAAGGTGTGGGTAGGGTTGCCATTCTTGGGCAAGACATTAGAAAAAGATACAAATTCAAAGCCCAGTCCAAGGACCTAATCATCAATGGACCAAGCCTGGTAAGAGCAGAGCAGCTTGCCCAGGCCCAGAGGATGAAGCAGAAGTCACTTCTGCTTGAGCCTTTGTTCATTGTACAGCCTGTGTGCTTGGGCTCCATGTGGAGCCTCAGAAGATGATCACTGCCTTTGGTAGAGCAGTCCTCACATACAACTGACCAAGCTTGTGAGCCACAGAGGAAAGTATGTGTAATGTCACTAGACTACCTAGGTTTGAACTCTGGCTTTTCTCCCTTAAACACTTGTAACAGGAATAAGCTACTAGTATTAGTCAGTTTCACTTTGCTGTATCAAAAGACCTGAAGCAATTAACTTGGAAAGATAAACGGGCTACTTTGGCTATTAGTTCTGGAAGTTTCAGTACAAGATAAGGAGGTCCCATTGGTTTGGACCTCTGAATAGAGATCAGAAGCGAGAGCCAGAGAAATCCATTTATAGTTCAGTGGGTCTCAACCTTCCTACTGCTGCTGCAACCCTTTAATACAGTTCTCTTTTTTTGTGTGTGTGGTGATCCTCGACCATCAAATTATTTCATTGCTACTTCATAAACATAGTTTGTTACTCTTATGAATTGTAATGTAGATATCCTATATGCAGGATATCTGATATGTGACCTCTGTGAAAGGGGCATTAGACACCCAAAGGTCTCTCAGCCTATAGGGTAAGAACTGTTGCTTTACATCACAAACTAGGAAGCAGGGTAAAAGAAGAAGACAGCAGCTTCATAAGACCCAACCCTTTCAGGAGCATACTCCGAATGACATTAGCCATTGCCTCCAAAAGGTTTACAGTGCTTCCTGATAATGGCTCCCTGAAACGAAGCTTTTAGCCCATAGCTTTTGGGAGATCAGATGCCCAAACAAGAAAACCTGGCTCTCCATACTTATTTCTTTCGAAAATTGTTACAAGGACTCAGCAAGAAAACTCTTGTCATGTGTGCCCAGTGTTGGGCGGCCTCAGTTCTTAGAATTGTGTTATTATAGACAGAACTGCCTGGGGCTCCTCTTTTGAGCAGTCACCTATGCTGGAAAGCCTGTTTTCCAGACTCTCTTCATCAGCTGTTTTGTCATGGTAATTAGAGGCCCATGAGGATCCAATTAGAGGTAGATAAACAGCAGAAAAAGAACAAGATATTCCTTATCGCTGAGTATTCTTGAGGTAAAGTCATAACAAATTTCAGTTCTCTATAGGTACAGCTAAAAGGTAGAAGTGTAGAGTTCTGCTGCCCCTTATGGCCATAGGAAGAGCCTATTCATCTTTCAAACCCCTAGTCTAGATGTTTTATCCTCTTAAATTTCTTAAATTACTTTTCTACTTGTCTGGTCATTCATTTACTTCTTACTTAATTGTATTCTGCATGCAAGCAGTACTTACTGAACACCTATTACATCCAAAGCAAGGTGACAAAGCATGAGAGAGATTGGTGGTAAACGGCTTTGGTCTCCTTTATTTTTATTTATTTATTTTTATAATTTTATTTATTTTACCATTTTTGATCTTTGTTGGTCTTAGCTTGAAGGATCATTTAATTTTTAATTTCTACAACATCTCATGTGTGTGTGCATTTACACCACAGCCTTGTGTTTCTTTCTGCAATGAGAGTGACCATGCACTAACTAAATTCATGCATAGGAGGCAGAAGAGGCCTCAAGGTAAAAGAGTGGGAAAGCAGTCACTGAGCTGTGACTTAGAAAACTGGCAGAGCAAGGAATGGTCCTCTGAAGTGATTCTTTCTGGACTGGTAGGTGTAAGCAGGAAGCATGTGGCTGATACTCCAACCAACTCCACCCCACCATATTCACACCTCACCTGACTGGGGAGGCTTTAGTGCAGCTGCTCTTCCATTCTGAAAGTACATGTTTGTGTGAGGAGAAGTCCCTTAGTTCCTTACAAAGCTAGAAACAGCCAGCTCAGCAATAAGGGCATCCTAGAAGAAACCAGATAACATTAAGCCATCTCAATGGTGACTATTTTGTACTCTAAAATACTGAGAGATGCTGGAGAGACGGCAACATCAGGAGAATCCTAGGGCTAGATCAGTGGTTTGCAACTTGTAGGTCATGACTCCTTTGAGGGGTTGCATACCAGGTATCCTGCATATCAGATATTTACATTACAATTCAAAACAGTAGCAAATTTGCGGTTATGAAGTAGCAACAAAAATAATTTCGTGGTTCCACACATCATAGGAAACTGTGCTAAAGGGTCGCAGCATTAGGCAGGTTTAGAACCATTGGTCTAGATGGATGGAAGATGTGTGCAAACTATCACGGTTTTTTGAATTCAAGTACCAAGGACAGAGGCAGGCAGAGAAAGGACTTCTAACACAGCAGTAGGGTGTGGGAATATGAACCCCCACATTTTTTTTTTTTTTGTGCGTACAAAGCTCCTTCAACTTTTTTTTCTTTTTCACAGCTACACTTACTGGGCTGTGATCCTGAGTTCATGGGAGGAGAGACTGGTTTCAGTCCCTTAGTGGATACCCAATCTATGGATGCTTCAGTCTGACAAATGGTATTGTATTAGCATATAATATCTCCACATCCTTCCATGTACTTTAAATAATCTCATGATTATTTAGAATCCCCAAGGCAATTTGAAGGCTATACCAGTGGCTGTTACAGTATAGTGTTTAGGGAATAATGATAAGAAGTCTATATGCATTCAGTACAGATACAACTTTTGAAATATTTACATCTGTCACTGGTTAAATCTGTGATGTTCTGAATCTGAGGATTTGGCCATTACTGCTATGGATGGCTGAATATATTTAATCTTCCTGGGGTTTTAGTTTTCTACATCTGCATAATGAGGGTCTTGATAGCTGTGGGAGTTTAGAAACAATGCATACAAAACAGTTTGCACAGTGCCCGGCAAGGAGTAGTTGTGGCTAACTAAAATGTAGTTATTATAATTTTAGGGAGACGATAGTGCTTGTGCTGGAATTGAGTAATGTAATCGATTGGAAGTATCAGAGCAATGAAATCCCAGAGTTTCAGTTGTAGAGAACAATGGGAGTCTGTTCTTGCACGTGTAATCATCTAATGCAGGGTGGGAGGTCTCAGGGTGATTTTCTCCCATATGCTGCTTCAGAAACCCATGTTCTCTCCATCTGTTTTGCCATCCGCTGGGATCTGCAGCCAGCAGAGGGAAGAGTAAAGATACCCTGCTCCAAAAAAGTCCTGATCTGGATGTGTGCCCACATAGATGAGGACCAGTTGCTTGGCCACTCCAGGAGATGGATGAGGGGCAGGTAGCTGGATAAGATCTTTCATAATGATTGAATGGGAATGTTCTCCCTGGAACAAAGGCAGAGAGTTGAATAGGGTGATCACATTTTTGGCAGGCAGTTATCTGGCTCTGCTCCAGTGTTCTCTGGAACTGAGCTCATTCTAGCCAGGCTGGTACTCCAAGAGGCAGGTGGGGGCGCTAACCAGGGAAGTAGAGCCTGGCTGTTAAAAGTGTACTCTATGGCCCAACTGCATCAATGTCAACTCAGGAGCTTGTTGAAAATGCAATGGTCCAGTCTCAACCCTGACTTGACAAATCTCTGTGCAGATTCTGATTGTGAAGGGCTGAGAGGGACTTGAAAATTTTCCAAAGTTCCCATCAATCTCTAAAGCGATATGAATAGTGCTAGTCCACAGATCACACTTTAAATAGCAAGCATGGAGAAGATACAGTAAAAACAAAACAAACAAACAAACAAACAAACACTTGAAACTTCTTGCTGCATGAAATTAGATTCTGCCATGTGTATCAGGTGGAGGGGTGGAGTCCTCGTTTTTGTTTCCCAAATTTATTTGACAAGGGTGGGTGGCATTTTCATTGGAAGAGAACCAAGCAAGTTCCCAAGCACTAGTTTTGTCTAGGAAAGGATGAACTCTAGTGATCACCCACAGAAGCCCTGCAGCTGTGTCTTCCATGACAGTAGGCGACTGAGAAGAAACGCTTTACACACCTGTGGTAAGAATCCATCTCCAGACTCTGTCCAGCTGAGATTTACGTGCTGTTGTCAGAAGTGAGCAAGAATGCTAACGAAGGCTGTGCTAGAGTCATGTAGGAACTCACCCTGACTCATCTTCTCCCTCTCTGTTTTCCCACTGTACTTCATTCTTCTGTAGGAATTCATTAACCTACAGTGACACTTTTCAATATAGGACAACTCTAAGCCAAAGCAAACTGGTGTTTCTTGCTTTCACAGACAATTCTCTCAGTTTCTGTGAACTACACACATTTCAGGAAAGAAAACAAAACAAAACAAACAAAACAAAACAAAATAAAACAAAACACACTTTGACTTGGGAACCATGTGTCCCCATGTAAAAGCTGCTGAAAAGTGATCTATCTCATCTATGTTAACAAGCTGGTAGAATTCATAGAAGCAGAAGGGTGGAGACTAGGAAGGGACATACTGTACATTCACAGGACACCATGCCCTTTTCTTTAGTTGGTGCCTACCCGCTCCTTAATTTGTTACATCGTTTTGTTATGAAGAGGAATAATCTCAATATGGCTGGAATTTGCTGGTTGCTCAACTTTGAGATACTCTCTTTATCACCTTGCCCTTGAACCTATTTGAAACCTTAAGGACTGGTGACTCATGTATGGATTGATGTTTTATAGTTGAAGAAAGTGAGGGTTATGTGATGTATAAGCCATGTGAAGTGTGCAGGCATAGTTTAACCCCAAATCTGCATACAGTTTGCCCAACTTCATTACAATATTACCATAAATGAGAACTGAGCAGTTGACCTTTATCAGGGTGAGGTGATACTCCATAGTTTGAAGATTTATCAGATAGAATCAAGGAGAAATCTAATATGCAGCTGGGGGTATAGACTCTGGACAACCCATTTGTGCATTCTTGCTTTTTCAACTGGTAGTTCAGAGCCTCAGTTTCCTTCACAGGAAAGTGTGAATCACAGTAGTACCTTGAGAATTATCCAAAAAATAAAAAAGGCCTCAAATGTGAGAATTTTAGGATAATGCCAGATCTAAAATTAATGTTTGTCAGTGTTAATCATTCTGGATAATGTTAATATGATCGACTCAGGGTCATTTTGGCTGGATGGACAGACATGAGTCAGTTTAGGTCATGTGCATAGATCAGGGTTATTGCAAAGTTTTGAGGAGCAGCCTGAACATACAGCCAAGCAATGACCTCCTCTTCGTGTCTTCTAGGTACCACATGTCACCCTTCCCACCTGCTTCTACTGTTGGATATTGGACATGCTAATCCTCATAAGTGTCTCGGGTTTACTTCCCAGTGTAATGTCCAGTGAGACCACATCCTGTGTGAGTCTCACATCATTTTATCCTAAGGGGTTAATTTGAAATTAATGGAAGGGTATCTGGTTAGTTAAAAGTTAGCCAGTGAATGGACCTTGTTTGTTAGGGGTTCTTGACTGACTGGGCTGTAGGAATCTGCCATGGATTGGAAGAGCAAGAGAAGCAGTAGAATGTGTAATAGGGACACTAGTCCCTTTTTCATTGTGTTTCTAAATCTCCTGTTTCTCTTACGGTCTTCAATTCATTCTTTAGGTAGTGAGTGATTAATCATGTCATTGAGGGATAAGGATTTGAAATAGTGTCTGAACCAATGAAAACTAGTTCCCAGAAATGGTGGAACTGTGAAAACATGATGTGTTTGGCCCCTTGCTAGAGCAACAAAACTTTATGCCTTAATCAACCTCTTTGGGACTCTGCACTGCCGTCTAGGTAGACCTAGACAGGCATTTCTCTATTATCTCTCTGTCTCTTCTGCCTTTAGACATAATTGCTGCTATTTTTTCATTAAGGAAGAATTTTCTTAGAGAAAATTACTTTCTCAACCTTTTGCCTTTTCATGGCCTGAAAGTTACTGGCAAGTTCTGGGGCAAGGACTTTATACTTTTGCTATTGGATCTAATTCTGTGATTGAATTTAGATGGCAGAACATCAGAGAACACACCAGAGAAGTTAGCTGATGTCTCTAGCCAGGGGTGGCTGATTGAGAAATTCCAGTTCTGATTCAAGGAGAGGAGCCAATCACTCAATTATCCTGGAACTTAAAATGGAGTTTTCTAGTTCTTTCCACAGTAGGACACTAGGATATAGCAAAATGATTATACAGATGCAGATCTTTAGAATTCTGGTCTTTTAGGACATTAAGATCTCTCAGTCATCATTCTTTATTTAGCTTATTCTGCATGATGATTAAGGGACTGGGCTTTGTAGCCCAGGTTTTGAAGACTGCATCTTTACTCTGTAATTATCAGCTCTGTAAGTTGAGGGTAACACCTTATCTTCTATATGTCTTGTCTTTTTTCTTTGTAGCAGCAGAGTGGCCTTTTGTAATTGATATCATATGTATGGCTCACATTCAATACATAGCTCCTGCTCAACATGAAGGATGATGTCAGAACCATTAACTACTGTACATTATTCCAAGTATTGCTGATGACCAATCTGGGGATTTTACACTTCTGCTGAAAATTATTTTATTATTTTACTTACTTTTGCATCTATGTCTTTGGGTAAGAGAGGTGCCATTCTACTGTCCCTATAAAAGGCACAAACTTCTTCCTAGCGCCAAAGGTCAGAGTATTGTGTCCTCTAAGGAACTCTTTGCAGAGTTAAGAAAAACGCCCTCTGGTGCCCTTTCCAGTGTCTATGGCTCCCTGAAAAGAAGAGGATAAAATCTATTCTCTCTCATGAGGCTTTGATTGCCGATTTCAAACTCTGTTACAGCAACTTAATTAGTACACATAGCCAATTTGCTTTGTCCTTTTTCTTCTGTCTGGGTGTTCCCTATTTATTTTTCATTAAGCTTTATTTAAGAAAAACAGGCATAAGAATAGCTAACATTTACTGAACATTTGCTATGAATCAGCCACTGGGGTAAGTGTGTGTAAGGTCTTATCTCATTTAATGATCATCAGAATGCTGCACCAGGAATTAGCATCATCCTACTTCAGAAGTGCAGACACTAAAGCTTGGAGTGATGAAGTACCAGCTGATTTGGATCTTGGTCAAAGTAAACAATTCACATTTTAGCTCTAGTCCATATTCCATCTTAATGGTGTATGGGTCCCTTCCATATATGTGCCCTTTGGGGAAAATGATAACTTTATACACTTTTCACCATGATTGCTGAAAATGTTCATTTGATTTTACTCTCTCTTCTGCTCTGAGCTTCTCTGTTCTTTCTCGCTTTCTTTTTTCTGTATCTACTTTCTCCTCCTCTTTCTTTATACTTTTTCTTGCTTTATGTGTCTTTGAAGGAAGTTTCCAATGACAAAGCCAGGGAAGACAGAAACCACACCATTTGTGTTCCCCTCTCCCCACTGTTATGGTTGTTGACAACTTGGAGAGCTGTGTTGTCCTACCTTAGCTTCCTCACAGAACTACTCAGCCAGTGTGCCCTCAGTTGCCACAGTTGCCTGGAGAAATGGCATCTACCGTATCCAGGCAGTGGTAGGGGGGAAAGTAAGGAAAGAATTAAAAATTAAGGAGAGATGAGAAGCCAGAATTAATGTTTGCCATGTTTGGAGGACAAACTGACTGCCACATCAACCACTCTAACTCAGTGATTTCCCTGTTTTCTTGTCTTGGACCAAGAGTCTTCCTTTGAGCAATTGGGGTGGTAATGAAACCTGCCTGAAGTCTTTGGGAGTCACAATGACATCATGGTCTGCAGAGCCCTGGACAGAGCCTGGTTATCAGTATCTACATATGTCCGGAGTCACATGCTTCCTATGCAGCAAGATGCATCTCTCTCTTTGTTGTAGGAATTCAGATATTAAATGAAAGATACTTGGTCAAACACAGCACCACCAGTGGCAGCTGCAAGAACCTGGTCAAATTGCTTTGTGTATTGAGCTTTTGTTTCTTCATCTATTATGTCTGGGATAAAATATTGCACAGCTTTCTTGGACAAGGAGGTTTGAAAAAAGTCTCTTGACTTGGTCAAAATGTAATATTTCTCTTTTGTGTTACAAAGAATGTTTTCTATCGCTTCTTCTCATCATTCATCCTGTCTTAGCTTCATATATGTGTTTCTGGGAGGGAGTTGGAAAGTATAGGTATTTAGCCTATGAAGTAAGGCGCAGGCACATATGTAGCAGATGTGTAGCTCACTCTCCATGTTGGTCCCCATACTAACTGGAACAGGGGGTGTCCCTGAAGTTGTAGCCTGACTGTAGAATCTGTCCCCCAACAGGGCTGCCTTGTCTAGCCTCAGTGGGAGAGGTTGTGCCTAATCCTGCAGGGACCTGAAGTGCCAGGGTAGGGATATATGGGGGAGCACCTTCTCAGAGGAGAAGGGAGAGGGCCTGGGGGAGGGACTTTATGAGTTGGGGATTGGAGCATGAGGACATCATTTGGTATGTAAATAAATAAATGACACAAAAAGAGAAAAGACTTGTGTTTACACAGTTCACACAATTTGATAATTAAACAAAATTTTGCTGCAAAGTTTCACTTCAATTTCATGTGGTTCCACTCACCTGGTTTTCTGATGTTACTTCCATACTTTTGGCATCGTAACCAAGAAGTCATTTTCAAGGCCAATGCAAAGTAAGTCTTCAACAGAGTAAAAAGGAAGTTAGAGAATGAATAAAATATTGACACATCATATAACTAATAAAGGGCTAGGGTCTAAAATACAGAAGGGGAATATTCCTACAACTCAATGTCAGATTCCCAAATAGCTCAACTTAAAAAATGGCAAAGAACTTGAATAGTTATATGAAACAGATGCATAAGTGGCCAATGTGTATATGAGAATGCACACTAGTTATCAGAGAAATGGAAATGGGAGGCACAGTGAGGTGTCTGTCACCTTAGATTGTTAAGGTAGCTGTTATGAACAAAAAGTAAATGTTAAAGAGAAAAGCAGACCATGGTACACAGATGAGTGGGATGTAAATAGGGATAGCCAATGTGAAAATACTAAGGATACTCTTCAAAAGCTTTAACTACCACATGTTCTAGCTATCTTACTTCTGAGTATTCCAAGAAAAATAAAACAAGAACGTCACAGAGGTAGCTATTCTTCTGTTACTACAGCATGTTTATAATAGCTCAAGTACCCACTGCCACATGAATGGAGAATGCAAATGTATGTACACAAAATGAGATATTACAAATTCTTAAGAATATGGGAAACTTGCCATTTGTATCAACCTAGGTGTATCTGAAGAACATTATATTAGGTGAAATGCATTATAAGTATGGTGGTAAATACTGTATGTTTCCACTGATACAGAGCATCTACAATAATTAGGGTTAGAGAAAATAAAATAAAAATAAAGTGAAAACAAAAAGAAGAGTATGAAAATAACAACACCTTGTGGTTGTTTTTTTTAAACACATCATTTTATGTACAGATTAATACTAATCTCAAGGGTGTATTTTTCTTTTTTTTTAAAGGTGTATTTTTCAATCTGCACATAAATAAGGGAGACTCATATCCCAGAGCCATATGAATAAATTCCATAAGTGAGGTCTGTTCTCATTTTCTCTTAAGTGTGTGTTTGATAGTGTCCAAAATTGTTATTCTAACAGAACTTGCCTGGGGATTATATGAGGCTATCCAGTAAAGAATGGTTCTCAGCACCACATCCAGGTACTCACAATTGCCTATAATTTCAGTTACACTATCTCCTTCTGGCCTCCACAGGTACTTCCACACTATGCTCTCCTCCCTCTGTGTCTGTGTCTGTGTCTGTGTCTGTGTCTGTGTCTGTGTCTGTGTCTGTGTCTGTGTCTGTGTCTGTGTCTGTGTCTGTGTCTGTGTCTCTGTCTCTGTCTGTGTCTCTGTCTGTGTCTCTGTCTGTGTCTGTGTGTGTCTGTGTGTGTCTCTGTGTCTGTGTCTGTCTCTGTCTCTGTCTCTGTCCCTGCCTCTGTCTCTCTTTCTTTCTCTTAAAATATCATTGAAAAGAATTCTACAACCGTTTAACTCATAGGAACAGAGTAGAATGATGATTTCCAGGGACTAGAAGAGAGTTAAGTATATAGTTATTCAATTAATGAGAAGTTTTACATATGCAAGATGAATAAATCCTACAGATGTTCTGTGCCACACTCTGTCCTTAGCTAACAACAGAAAATTGTGAACTTAGAAGTATGTGAGAGAGTAGTTTCCATGTTAAATGCTTTTCCAACGATAAAAAAATAATGGGAACATCTGGATACTACTAATTTATGTCTAAAACATTTATACACACTTACCCACTGAAACAGAGTTACTGAAGGTGCTGCAGTTCAGCTTAATAATATATGTTATAGTGACACAGTCACATCATTGCATTATATGAGGATAAGGATGAAGGACAAACTGTAAAGGATGCTGCTGAATACGTGCTGAGTGATTCTGATGGAAGAATATGCCATGCAAGGCTACTGTACCATATTCCAACCTTTCTAATGTGACTTTTGGATTGATTCTGAAAAGAAGGGGTGAAACATATAAAGTTATTAGCAAGGGCTGAGTAGACAGTTTCTTTGAGGATGTCTTTGGCCCAGTCCCCAGTTGGTAATCCATATGCACTTGCAGAACTGACCATATAAAGTGCTCAGTGAGCTGCAGGTGGGACCTGGTAAGCTGGTGACACAGGCCAGGCATCAAATCCATGAACTCTTCCAGTTTGACAGTGACTCCTCATGCTTTTTATGTGAGACTATGAATGAGTTCTATTAGTTCAGCTCTGCAGAACGAGCCCTTCCGTAGTGATCAATTCAATGCTGTCAGCAGGCAACTGAGATGTCTGAGATAGACATGCAGCCAGCTTCACTTCCTCTCCCCGCCCCAGCTTTCCTAGTCAACAGTGGAAAGAGACTCAGTTCCATAAATCACTGGCCTTGCCACACCCACTCGGGAAGAAAGCAGCCTTTTCTCCTCTCATCATTTTTTAAGCTACTCACACTATCACGCTTTGCAAGCACCCTTAGATTTCAGTGAGTAAGTCATTAATATCCAATTTGGGAAAGTCAGTGGTATGTAACTGCAGCATTGGCAAAGTAAATGGAAAGTAGAGGGCTTATGAACATGGTATTAATTATCCTGTGCTCAAGACAGAGTGTGCAGGCAGGTGTTTATGGCTTCCATTTAGCTGAATGCCCTGGCTGTGATCAGAAAGAGTCATACCTCTGGATATATCTTCCTGTTCCATGCTGAGCAGTCTTCTGGCTCAAGTGATAGTCTTGCTTTGAATTCAAAATATAATGTCCATCAGTAATGTTCTATGAGGTAGGTAGTATCATATGAGGTGGATAGCCACATCTACACCTCAGGCAAGTTCTGTTAGAATAACAGTTTTGAACACTATCAAACACTTAAGGGAAATGAGAACAGACCTCATCTTATGGAATTTAATCATATGACTCTGGAATATGAGTCTCTCTCATTTATGTGTGAAATGAAAAACACACCCTTGAGATAAGTATTAATCTGTACGTGTGAAATGATGTGAGTTAAAAAGTCAACCATAAAATAGTTGGTGTTCCCATACTCTTCCTTGTTTTTATTTTGTAATTTATTTAGCACATCTTTTATCTAGTTGCAGCCATATGACCTTCTATGTGCTTCTGTTCTTTCATTAGGTTTCCTGGAAATTTCAACTATCATTTTAAACAGATGCCATTGTTATAAAGGTTCTGAGTATATCACTGTTAAATTATCATGCAAAGCCTCTTCCCCCATGATAGATTGGACTCAGGTCTGCTGAGATGAGCTTGCCATTCTGAATTTACAGTGTGGGCTCAGGAAGGGGAAACTATGAAACCTTCCCAGGACTGTTGCTGAGGCTTCTTTTTGGTGAAGTGAGTCTGAGTCAGTATAAGATACCCCATGTCTGCTTGTCTTGAATCTTGTATGGCGTGCTGCCTTAGGAGAAGGACATATGAGTTTTAGGTACAGTGGGCAGCTCTCTTCAGGTGAGGGGGGTGTGCTCTATTTTGGGATAAGTGCTCTAGAATTACAAAGGCAATTCCTATTTTCTGTGTAGGTGGACATCCATGTGTGTCCACAGGCTGCTTCATTGCAACACTTCATGGTGGACCCATGTCATTAGAAAAACAGATCAAACAAAACAAGAATGTCTTGGGTCAATAGAATGCACATAGTGCTGTCATTTGAATCTAAAATATCCCCATGGACTTCTGGTACCAAACTGTCTTCAGGTGGTAGTGCTCTTATGCCAGGTTCTCAGAACTCTTAGAAGCTGGACCTAGCTGGAATCAGGAGATGACTAAGGGTTAGTAGTTAGAGTTATCTTGTTAACCTTCCCTCCTGCTCCTGGTTAGTTGTAAGGCTTGAGGTAAAGAAGCTCCTCTGCCACACGCTACCACCACTGTGCTGAACTGCCTAGTGCCACAGCAGAGCAACCATGGTCTGGGACTTTTGCAAACATGAGTTAAAATAAGTCTTTCTTTCTTTAGGATTTTATCAGATAATTGTTGCATTAAGCAAAGTCTAACTAGTACACACTTCTAGAATAAGGACCATAGCTTTAAAGGAAACAAGATATACGTATGTGCACACATGGCATATTGGTTGCTATAGCTCTGACAGAATACCTGAGTAGCCTGAACTCACAAGAATAAGGGTCTCAGATGGCAAGGTGTTGAACCAGAGGAGATGGGAACCAGAGATGGGAAATAGAGAAGATAAAAGCAATAACTAGGACCAGAGGGTCTTGTATAAACGGATGGCCTATGCCAAGCAGATTTATTAAGAAGTACAGAATCATATATACTACTTTCAGGGGAAAAGCGGTCAAAGTCATCAGAGAGCTGCGTCAGAGAATGTTGGCAAACAGAACACAGGATACCTCAGACATAGCTGCCTAAGGATTGATAACCACAGCCTAGGGGAGAAAGCCACAGCCTTGACTCCTATAAGGCCCTCGCTCCAGCCCTGGTCTAGCTTTGCCAACTCTACTCCTAGACAAGGATACAGAACAAAAGTTCCCTCTGTCATTTCCTCAAAGAGCCTGAGCTGAAAGTAGAGCTGGTGCATAATGTCCCACGACTCCAGCTGGAGACCAAGTGACCAGACACAACTCACATTCCAATCATATGCATACAAATGTCGCATCTATTGTTAACTTCAACCATAAAGTGGTATTTTTCTTAATCTTTCTTAAAATTTTAATATGATTTTAATTTCATTCATTCTATATTTTGCATTACTTCTTTTTTACTGTGCACTGTATTTCCTTAAATTTGTTCCACGGGAGATTTTAGTGAGAACATCCCTGATTAGCTCATGTTTAATTGCTTGGGATGTATGTGGAACTCTTTGGGAAAGATTAGGAGGTGTGGCCTTGTTAGATGAGGTGTGTCACCAGTGGCAAGTTTTGAAGTTTCAAGAGAGTCTGTCATTCACAGTTAGATCTTCCTGCCATAAGCCTGTGAGTCAGCACGTAAGCTCCCAGCTACCATTCCAGCCTGTTCCATACTCTCTGCCTTGATACTCACACACTCCAACTGTCTGGAATTATAAGCCCAAGATTAAATACTTTCTTTTATAAATTCCCTTGGTCATAGTGTTTTATCACAGCAATTAATAGATAAATAAGACACATGGTTTGGGACTTTATATTGAGTTTATTAATGCCTTTGTTTATGTGAGCATTTTATATACAAAGTTTAGCACAATGCTTCTTGTTAATATTTACATAATTTTCATAAGAATGGTGACAGTAATTCTGTGGGAAAAGTGTTCTACTAATTTTAATTTTCCTGTATCCTATAATTTCCTAATTCTGACTTTTTCTCCATCATTTGCAATGTGGAATATGTATGTTTTTATGAAGCACCATACGTATGGCAGGCAGAGTTGTAGTAGCCCTGAGATTCGCATATAAGGGCTGAAGTTTTCAGGAACAGAGTTCTAAGGTTACAATATTTACTCAAAAAAACTGTGTAGAAATAATTACTTTATGTGAGATTTTAAGAAATCATTTATTCTGGTTTTGTTAATTTGAGGTGGTATATTTACTCTTGTGGGATG
Organism: Grammomys surdaster; assembly: GCF_004785775.1. Lineage (NCBI taxonomy): Eukaryota > Metazoa > Chordata > Mammalia > Rodentia > Muridae > Grammomys > Grammomys surdaster. Next base: position 2,624,113 of record NW_021620528.1, on the reverse strand, counting down.
GTCACCATTCCTTTTAATTGACATTGAAGTTGAAAAAAATAAAATAAAATAAAATAAAATAAAATGAAATGAAATGAAATGAAATGAAATGAAATAAAATAAAATAAAATAAAATAAAATAAAATAAAATAAAAAAGTAAAACCATTAGGTAAGTGGGTAGAGGCATTGTTTGATTGTTCTGTCTTCAGTTGTGGATCCTTTTGGATTTTCTGACTCAAGTTGTACTGAATGTGGCAGGCAGTGGAGATTCCTCACAGGAATTTAAGGAGAGACAGAAACAAATGTGTTCTCTGATGAGGAGTAACTATAATGACTAAATACAGAATCTAAATGGACTCAGGAGAATGATGTAGCATAGGAGAAGTCATGGATAATTGGTATTATTCAGTGCATGTAACACATCATTTATTTAGACAGTGTTTTGCTGTGTAGCCAAGACTGACCTAGAACTGATGATCTTCCCTCTTCTTTCTTTTTAAGAATGTCATTTGCTAAATTTAATGTAGCTGTTATGTATGTACAGATTCCATCCCCTTCAGAATGGCTCTACTTCAGTTACAAATAATTTGTCATTACGTGAAGTAGGGTTATCATTGCCTCAAATACTAAGAATAGAAAATGTCAACTTCATTTTTATCCTCAAAACAAAGATTTGTTTCAATCCCTTAGAGACGATGTATGCTACAACCAATAGCCAAAAGCCAGCCTAATTATTGGCTTTTTGTCTGTTTGATCATCTGATTTATAACAGTAAATTTCCAGGGTGTCTCTGGAATTGCATGTAATGCGGTTACTATATAGTAGACCCACCTAAGTACAGATACAACATGACCACTTACCAACAGGCACCATAAGTATGACAGAACAATATGATCACTACCAAGCAGGCTAGGTTTCTAACCTATCCCTGACTAGAATACCACTGCCTCTGTATTCTGAGTTCTAAGATTATAGGCATGTGCCTGGATATATCAGAGGTCTTGATGAGTAAGATAACTATAATACCCAAAATTGGACTCAGTATAGCTCCTGTTTTATGCAGGGAATAATTAGGAGATGATGGGGTAAAAAGGAAGGGAAAAGGGGATGACTGGAGGTTCAGAAATCCATGGCCAGTTTATGAGTAAGTTGTCTATGTAAACATTAGGTTTTTTCAATGTGATTGTGAGGCTAGAAGTGGAAAGTAGACCATGATTCTCATAGCATAGAGAGCTTCAGGGTATGAGTAGAAGATCAATAAACCTCAAGTTTGAGAGGGAAAGATAGCTGTCTAGAATGGCCTTTTAGCAAGATGTGGGAGAGACTGGTAGAAAGCACACTGGCTAGGTCAAAGAGGACTCTTACTCCATTCTCACCTCATTGGGAAAGGTCTTTGGAATAGCTATCACTTGGGAAGGCTTCATGGCAGTTAGTGTCTCAGAAGAGCCAGGTTAAAGAAGAAAAGGATAAGGAAGTTCAGGATATGGGGAAGTTTCCTGCCTATGGGCCATGTTCTTCAGAGGGTACAATTCAAAGCAGAGGGAAATAGAAAGTGAACACATATTTTAATGTGAGGGTTGTTTTAGTTTGCTTTTATGTTGCTGTGATAAATGCCATGACCAAAAGAAATCCAGGAAGGAAAGTGCTTATTTGGCTTTTACTTTCAGGTCGTAGTTCATCATTTAAGTAAGTTAAGCAGAAACTGAAGCAGAAACCATGAAGGTACACTAATTGCTGGCTTGCCCACTGGCTCAGAACAGTTACATCCTGTACAAAGTCCAACTACTTAGGATAGTGTCCCTAATGTTAGTCATCTGTCAGGACAATTTCTTACAGATGTAGCTCACAGACCAATTTGATTTGGACAATCCAACTAAAGTTCTCCCTTTCCTGCTGACTCAAGATTTTGACAAGTTGAAAATAAAACCAAACCAGTATAGTGGTGCTGAGCAGGTTGTCCTTGGATGCTGAAGAACATGTGGCTCTGAATAGTCCCTTATGCAAACAGATGGGAATACACAGGACTGCCTTTATTCATGTTGGATTTATGCAATATAGGAGTTCAGGTTCAACAGGGCTTAGCATTGGGTTAATGCTCTTTTGTTGCTATCTCAAAATGTACTAATGGATAGAGATCTTTCTAGTTTTTTTAATCTCAGGTTTCATGTAGTTGTTTTGATAGGAAGTCAGGTATGAGGATGCCTAGGAGGACAATTCTGTCCCCACCCTGGCCAATGCTTAGGGTTTACCAGATGTCTGTTTGCTTCTCCACAATACCTATGAAACTTCATGGGCCAACTGGTTTTTCTGAAACTCAGCCTTGTTTCCATCCCACACATTTTTCACCTGTGATATTGAGAGATTCTGCTCAGGCAGAATCTTATTACAACTTTGTCAGTAGTTGAGAGGAAGGAACAGGCCAGAGCAGAATTGAAAAAAAAGATATTAAATAGGATGTCTTTTAAAAGTTGCTGAGAAAGGCTATGAGAAATCAGGGAGGGACCAATAAGAGGCGGCAAGGAGGATGGTGGAGTAGAGATATGGGATGGGGAACACAGGGGAAAATTAAGGATGAAATGTTTTGAAACTCATTATTTTGTACACTAACTTTAAAAAAACAAATAAAATTTTCCTATATTCTTGCTGTGAGAATACTATTATGTCTTTATTTCACCACTGATAATAGGTTCTTCTCCAACTTTATAGGTTTTTGGGCACTTAATGATAATTGGGGTGAAACATAGAAGGAGAAATTTAGTCATCTATGTTCAAATTGCTATTATAAGATACCAAAGTTTCTTTCTCATTCTTCACATATTTTCTCTGGACTCTTTAAGGGATTGGGACATGAATCTTTGTTTTCTAAACCCTTTGTGGCCTAAGAGATGTTTGCATAATTAGACAAAGCTGATGACTAGGTACATAATACAATTGTAGTAAGTTGCCGGCACTTATTGCTACCAACTATTAATGCAAGGAAAAAGAACAATTGGTTACAGGAAAATCAATTCAGGGTTGACCATGTAGAAACTGATCTAGTGATGCCTTCACTTCCATTTGAAAAGAAATTAGCTTTTCTTTCTTTCATTTCTTTGTGACCTGTTACCTTCACTGACCATGAATACTTTCAGATAACAGTGTAAACTTAAGGTTTTATTTCACATTAAGTCTATGAGTGAAAATCCCCTCTACATAACAAAGATTAGTTTCCATGCATTTAAAATGAGTCCTTAATAAGCAAAACTTGCCAGGGAAATGGCCCATTTATCTTGTTCATTTTTCACATTTTATCTCACTTAAGGAGGATGAAAATCAAATTCTTTTTGCCTTCTGACACACAGTGTAGCCTGTCTTGTCCATGACAGTTATATATGTGAAGAGGAAAATATGTGGGGGCTTTTGAATGTCATCAGCTCAGCCAAATACCAGAGCTTTCTGTTCATTTAATCAGAGAGTAGATATGCTTAATAATGAAACCAACAAAATATTAAACAAATGAGCCTACTATCAGAAGAGAGTGTGTGTCAGGGTCATTGTAATTTATTACCCATTTACTGGGCTTGAGCTGTCAGCTTGCTACTTTCATTTGTCATCTGAGCAGATGGAAGGACAACCCCATGTGAGTCATTTCCCATTTCTTATACAACAAAACCAAGACAGAGAGATTAAAGATATTGGTCTGGTGTTATAAGTCATGGACACAGCTGAAGCAGTCCAAGAAATAAAGCACAGACTAGTTTTTCTCCAGCTCACATGAATTGTATTCTGGATTCTGATATGTAGGGCTATAAAAATCTAATTGCACAGTGAAATTGGACATGGAAACAAACAGTTAGTAGACAGACATCTGGCTGTTTGGGATGAGGGGCACATTCAGTCACTAACTAGGATGGAGGATTCTTGCTGTATACAAAGAAAGCATGTTGTATAGCTCACTCTGATAGCCTTCTCTCAAATGACTCTCAGGTTAGTTCCTGTACATGCCATGATGCTTTAAGCTGTGCCTTCACTCTTGGACTGATCTACATATACATATGTGTATTTATGTATGTGCTTGTTGAGAAAACCTCAAACTTGCATGATGACACAACCTTCAATTCCAGCACTTGGAAGGCCGAAGCAGACAGATTTCTACATTAGACAGCAGCCTGGTCTATGAAACCAGTTCCAGAATATCCAAAGCTCCACAGAGAAACTCTCTCTCAAAAAACCAAACCAAACCAACTGAACCAACCAACCAACTAAGCAAACAAACAAAAGGACTATACATTCTGTACTCTCTGAATGGATCTAATAGACAAATCCCGTGCTTTCTATATGCCCCATCTTTCTAAAGTATACATCCATAAACTCTTTCCTTCTTCCTTTCCTCCTTAAATATTAGTGAGATAAGACTATACACATGGACTAGAAATGTTGGCTGGGAGAATCCAACGGGACCTAAGGTAGCTGGCACATAAAACACTGACTATACAAAAATATTGTATATAGACAATATTCTTAGGAGTCTTACAAATAATCTTTTTGTAGAAATGGAATAACTGGGAGTGAATTGTCCATTTTGAGAAGGATAAAGGGTGTGTTAGGTGAGAAACAGAATCTTTTGGGTTCAGATTCCATCTTAGAGAACCTGACCTAAGGTGGAACTCAAGTTAACTAACAAGCCAGTACCTGGCACTAGTTTCCAGGTTACCTCCCAACAAGACCTGCATTTAGCACCAGTTTCAAGGCTAATCCCAACAAAACCTGTATCTAGCACCAGTTTCCATGTTATTCCCCAACAAATCTGCACCCTCAGGTTACAAGCCTGCCCAATACTTTACTTCCCAATAACTACCAATCAGGACGAAAACAGAAGTTGTTTGTGGTTTGGATCCCAGCACCAGCCAATTATGTTAAAGGCCATAATGGCCTTCCAATCAGATGTTTACTAGACTAGATACCCCTTCTTGACTCTATAAATCCTTGCCTAAAACTAGGCTCAGAGATTCACCCTCCTGCTGTGTCAGGGTTGGCAGGGAGCCCAAGCTTGAATAAAGAGATACTAATGTGATTGCATTGGAATTGTCTCCTTGGTGGTCTTTTTGGGGTTCATGAATGTTTCATGGCACAACACAGGTCGAATAGTGTGGTTGTCAAATATTATCCAATGAAGTAGAAGAGCAGAGAATGGAAGCACACGACTGAGATGTGTTACTAACTTCACACACCCCAGACAGCATGGGAAGGAGATGAAGATTGTGTTGGAGAGATGGGAGCCAATGAAAGACTAGAGGACTAACATGGTAGATTTATGTTTCAGGATAAACCTAGTCTAATGTGTTGTCTTAATTTATACTCTTGTGCTAATAGTGAAATACCCAAGTCTGAGTACTTTGAAAAGAACAAAAGATGATTATACCTAATGGTTCTAGCCAAGATTAGGAGGCTGCTTCTGGTTAGCTACCAGTGAGAGCCTGTGCTAAACCCTGTCATAAACAGAGAAACACAAACAGATTTTGTGCCCCTTTTGAAAGGGGCACATGGTCAAGGAAAACTAAGGCTCAGGGGTCAGGTTCACTTTATAAAAATTACAAGCATGGCATGCTGTGTCCTAAAAACACCTTTTAAGGGGCTCACACTTTGGTATTTATAGAGATTAAGCTTCAACGTGTATTTCAGTTGGAACAAAGCATACATATCTACACCATAGCATGAGTGATGGGTGGATTTGACTGATGAACTGGGTGTCTGGGCAGAGGCTGAGGTCAGGAGACCATAGCTCAGGCTGCTTTACTTAGTTTAGCTAAGTGCTTTAGCTAGTAAACTATTTAGTTTAGCTAAGTAGTTAGATAACGGGGTTCGAATAATCCAGGTTTCATTGTGAGACACAATGGACTTGTTAGAGTAATGTTTGAGGTATGACCCAGAAGAAAGGACTAAGAATGCACAGCTCATCTTGCACAGCTGAATGGATGGTGAAATCCCTGACTGTAGCATAGAAGGAAAGAAGTGTGGGTTTTGAGGGCTTGATAGGAAGAGATCATTTGGATTTGAGATGCTCACTTTTTAAAATCGCTGATAATGTTGATGAAGAACCAAATTGTTCCAGGGTGACTCTTACTGAATTGTTGCCTAGATTCTGCTGATCTAGAGGGTTCATCTGTTTATAGACATATGGAAAACCATAGTGTTCTGTATTCTTCATCTCAGTGGAAGCAGTCTCATAGATCTCTGCAAAGCAGCAAGGAGATGTCTGAAGCTCAGACTGAATGGCCAAAGCAAGCCAGAGTGTTTTCTAACACAGTGTGACACTGGTATCAGGCCAAAGCCCACCATTAATAAATTTCAGCATTGTCTCCAAGTCACAATCGCTCAGTGTTCAAAAAAAAAGAAAAGCTACTAATAGCAGCATAGATGCCCAGGCCAAATGTTCAAGGCCATTATGGAGACTCTAGCTGATACCAATCTGTATTCTTCAGTGTCTGGGATTGCCACTGGTCATTGCAACACTGACAATGTTCAAGCTAAAATGTTCTCTTAGTCTCTCTGTACCTGCATGTGTGAATGGATGAGTGAGTGTGGAAAATAGATACGTATTTCTCAGCCATGTACTGGCCAATAGAAGAGAAATTGTAAAGCCGTGTTGAACTAGAAACACAGTGAGAAGAGAAAGCCATTCTCTCCTACGAACTAACTTATGTTTCATGTAACTGATCCTAATATAATATATTCCTGCTGGTAAATATCTCTAAGATTGTTTATTGCATATATATAAGGCAAAATTTTAGGGTTGGTGAAATATCCTGATGGTCTCAAGCCATTTGTTTGGGGTCAGGGAATATAATAGGAAGTAGTTATCTTGTAACCTCATCAGAAATCATTAAACAAACTTCCAGAGAAGCATCTTCTAATTTTGAAGCCCTGCAGTACCTGTCAACAAGATCTATGAAAAAAAAAGCTAAAAGGAAGGCATAAATGATAAATTAGGCAAGTGTCATTAGCACTCTTTGGAACATAGAGCCGCATGAGCTCCCCTGGCTTGTGACATGCTCTGTGCTCATTGTCATCAAGGCAGAGGGCTTTTCAGTTGTCCGGCCCAGGGCCAACATGGCCCATCAAATTTTATCTGTATTCTCTTTGTAAGGAGAAAATTACCAAGCACAGATCCAATCGAATGCAGAAGCAATTAATGTGGAACATGCTCAGCTAAATAAGCTATTTAAATGTATGGCTACAAATTCCCAGGTCTGTCCAATTGGATGGGGCCCAGCAGCAGAACCCCCAACAAAATTTTCAGTAGTGGCTGCTAAGCTGATATCTAAGTACAAATCCCCAGAGGGGGTGTCAGGAGGTGGTTATAGTATATCTTTATGAAGACAGTGATAGTGGCCCCCATAGGTACTGTCTGGAGAGGCAGAATTCTGGAATGTAGGATAAAGTATTTATCATGCACTTAAGATGCAGTTACATTTGGCCAGAAAAACACTGCAGTCAACATGCACATCACCTCCTCCTGGAGTCTAGCCATCTTGGTTGTGTGGGTAGTTTCTGAAAGGTTCTATTGTCCATCTTTAAAGTCTTGGGCAGGTAGGACAAAGTGAACTCAAAATGCAACACCCCTCCTCTAAGGCCTTTTTCTGGTTCAGGATTTCATAACTATATGTAAAAGTGACTTATATCCACCTGATGTAATTGTCATCTCCATGGCTTACAGCCTCAGGCTCCTAACCTAGGCCTGGTCCTGGAAGCTTCTAGCTTCCATGCGATCTTATCTAGTCATTGAATGTTTTCAACCTCTAGTATTTACTGCTGAATAAGCTCATCCTTTCCTAATTCTTTCTGCTCGCTGGCTGGCTGATTGAACTCAGGTTTTCTGGTTCAAACTCCTCTCCAAGATGACTGATTTAATCCAGTTTCTCTCTCTCAGCCTTTCCTGAATTGATATCCCTGGCCTCATACTACCTTCAGCACAATGCTCTAATCTTCTGGCTCCTTCTCATTCTCTGGATACGTCTGTCTTCACTTGCATCTAAGTTTGCTCTCTCTCTGCAACCTGTTTCTGTACAACTGTCCTGGTAAAACTGCCTCCTCTCTCTCCACTGTCCCTAAAGTAGCTTCCTTTTCCTATCTCTTCTCATGAGAGTCGAGGATAACCTATTATGCCAAATCTTTCTCTGACTCATCATTTTGTCTACTACTCAACTAGACATCATTTTTAAACATTAGTGCTTCCTTCTTAACTAACGTTACCATCACTGTTTGGGATTACAGGTGTGTACTAAGTGTGTGTCTGTATTCCAGCCAGAGATATTAAAGGTGTGTGCCATAGCTGAGCCACAACACAACTAGAAACATTTTATTTCAGTAAATAACACAATTTCAGAGATCATAGTGTGATCATATATCCTGAGACACTCATAGAAATGTTCAACTCCAAACAAAAGCTGGAAGTAGACAAGGCCATCTAATTGACTCAACTAGCTGAAACCACATTAGACTTGTTGACTTGGAGATATACCTAGATACACAGACATGAAGAAAATCATGCTATTGGCTTCTTTTATGAACCTCTGTGAAGTGTATATATTTTGATTATTTTTCCCAGACTAAGAACCTTCATTTGTTTGACAACATGGTCCTGTAGCTGTGGCTTTCAAGATCATTCAGTGTCAAGAAAGCTCTGTATTAAAAATTGTTGGAAATACAGGAAATTTGATGACTTGCTGTGTTCACCTCTATAGGTTCTTGGCAAAGATCTAGATCTAGAAGGGAAGTGTTTTGGGAATATTGTGAAATTATCATTAATATAAAATATAGAACCTTGGCTTGGGAATTTTACCTCACATTTGGAATACATGATAAAGCTTCTGTCTCTGTGCTTTCCTAGATTCCCCCAAATGAAAACTGATCAAACAAATACCCCTCTGCAGCTATTAAGTTTTTTAAATAAGATTTTTTTTTTTTTACAGAGAGATAAAGTACACTAGAAAGAGAGTCAGGAGGCTTTATCATTAACACAACTTTGGAAACACCCTTTTGGCCTCCCTGGTCTCACCTGTAGCATGACAGAGTTGGAGAGAATTCTGAGTTGGGGCTGTTTTCTAGGCTGAACCCACCACTACCCAATTGTAATGAATAAAGACACACAGTATTGATATTCAGAAGCTCAGATGTAACCATGAGCAAGCACCTCTGCTCCTTGGATATTTGTGGGAAGTACCGTATTTCAGCCTCCATCCCAGATTCTTGAATTAGAATCTTGTCAACAAGGTCCCAGGTGGTTCACATGTGTTTACTGCTGTGAACAGACACCATGACCAAGGCAAGTCTTATAAGGTCAACATTTAATTGGGGCTGGCTTACAGGTTCAGAGGTTCAGTCCATTATCAGGAAAGCAGGGACATGACACTATCCTGGCAGGCATGGTGCAGGAGAAGTTGAGAGTTCTACATCTTCATCTGAAGGCTGCTAGAGGAATACTCACTTCCAGGCAGCTAGGACTAGGGTATTAAAGCCCACACCCACAATGACACACCTACTCCAATAAGTCTATATCTCCTAATAGTGCCCAAGCATTTACAAACCATTATAACATGTATCCAAATTTGTCTTCTCAGACTTACTAACTCCTATGTTTTGTACCCAATGCCCTTGTTTAGCTCTATGAGCTTCCACATTCCTTGCTGTACTACTTTGCCTACTAGTTATCTGAATCCCTTCACTTTTCCTCTGCTTTCTGCAATATACAGTTTGAGCTCTTGCTTTAAACAGACTGGTCCCCAGGAAGAAGGTACTATTGTGTGACTCCATACCATGTATGCCATGCTGCTCATGTCCACAGTAAACTATTCAAATCTTAGGCAACTGATACCCTATGATGTCTCAAAAGCCCTCTTAGAAGTTTTACACATGAATAATTTCAGGAATGCCTCCTGTACATAGTTGCCATCCTCTAGTACCTCTGAGAATGGTGCTAAGTCTCCTCTGCCCTGAGGATACCAAAGGTTACACCTCAAGATTTTCAAATATAATGACATCAGATTTTCATATAACCTATGTTCATCCTCCTGTGTGCTTTATATTATTTCTAGGCACCCCAGAATAGCTAATACAATATAAATGCCAAGTAAATAGTGTTAGTATATTGTTTAGGGGATAAGAATAAGGAAATTTGGCCTGTATTTTAGTATAGGTGTACTGTTATCTAAGTGACTTCAATTTATAACCAATTGGCTCTGTGGACACAGAACCTGGGAATATAGAGGACTGACTGCACTTATCGGATGAAGTAATTTGGTTCCTACACAAAAAGAAAAAGAGTCCCTTTCTAATGCCCATGGTAGCAGTCTTATGCTTGTCAGGAAATTTACCTGTGACAGATGCATTTAAACCCTTTGCTTTCCTTCACTGAAAAACTTCTTTGGCCCAAACACATCAGCTACCTTTGTAGTGTACTACATATTCATTCTGAATTGACCAAGGAACATAGATTTGCTGTGTTGAGCCTTTTCAGGAGGCTAAGACTAATTACTATGTGAATCCCAGCTCTGAGCTGATTTCAGTGTTCTAGTTTCAAGGACAGGCTCTACTAGGCAATTATGCCCTGATTATATGGTAGTTGATTTTTCGTTTTCAAGGTCAGAATTAATAGAATAAACATAGTGCAAACATAACATTGATGTTTTTAAACATTTTTTCCATTGAAGGAGAAAATAATTTTCTCCCAAGCTTGCTAAGCCAGCTCTCTATGTGTAGAGGAAAGTTCCCTTTTATTATCTGTTATTTCTGGGAACAGTAGAGGTACTGATAGACCAGAATACACTCAACTTCCTTCAGAACTGAACCTATTAGCCTCCTGACAACTCTTTGTTGTTTAATAAATTCAGCAGGTTAATAGCACGAAGAATTTGTCTAGCATGGAAAAGAAGTGGACTAAGAATTCAGAGAAACTGTTTGGGATGAAATTCATCACCACATTTTCAATCAGGAGTGTGGAGTCTTAATTCTCTTTGAGCGCAGCTCTGAGATTTTCAAGGCTTCTCTCTCATCTTATATCTCAGGCATACAAACCACTGTTTGCACAAAATCCTGCCAACAATACATTCTAGTAAATAAAGTCTTATGGGCTCATAGGCCTCTCATGGACATCTGATCAGTGGCCATGCTGGGTCTAACAGAGACCAGATATTCTTCAATGCCTAATATACTTACCTTCTTTCATGGAGAAACTTTGCTGGCTCCTCATATCCATCTTTATTCCTCAGTTTTAGGTATTACAGGGAACGAGATTGATGGTTTCGGTCATGATCGGTTTTGCTGATGAAACCACACCCTACTGTAATGTAGACTTTATCCCTTATAACTAACTCCAAGGGCTTCACCTGAAAATGACCTGGCTACATTCATGAAACACCAAGAGATCTATCCTTCTAACAAATTAACTTCCTTATTTAAACACCAAACCACCTCAGAACTTTCTTCTATGGTAATCATGCAGCCTAGAGATATTTTTTTCTGCTGAGCATCCCTTCCCATACCCAGTGACTGCTCAGTACTATTTCATGATCTTTCTAAGTCTGCTTTAATTCACACTTTCTTTTTTTTTCTTTTTTTAATTTATAATTTTTATTGAATATTTTATTTACAATGCAGATGTCATCCCTTTTTCCCCTTTCCCCTCCCTAGAACACTCTATCCCATTCCCCTCCTCCTTCTTGCTTTTATACCATTTTAATTACATGCATGTATTAAGGTCAGTTCTAGGTTGAAGGTCTAGCAATACAATAGATGCAAATAGTCAAGGAACAAGCAAGGCATTAAATTCAATTACGTGAACACTCTCGTGATCACTGTTTCTAAGGGTTTATTAGGATGACCAAAGTATCTGAGCCTACTTACCTGTTCTAGCCCAAAGTCATTTTCATGTCTGAAGCCTACTTCCTTGTTCTAGCCTAAAATTTAGATTCCTGTTTGAAATTATTTCTTTGTTCTAGCCTAATGTCAGATTCCTGCCTGAAGCCTACTCCCTTGTCCTTGGCCAATGTCATATTCATGCCAAGCAGCCCATTTCCTTGTCCTTGGCCCATGTCAGATTCTTGCTAAGCAGAAACTCACACTTTCTTGTTTGAGGTAGCACATTCATAAGATAAGTGTTATATTCGGGGGCTTGGGGCACCACACTCACAGTGTGTGTTAGTGGGGCCCTGGAACTAGCCAGCATCATCAGTTGCTATGTTATTAATATTTCTTTCTCCCCAACATACCTATGTTGAAACTAAAATCTTAATATCTAAAGAGCCAGGGCTTTTTGGAAAGCAAAGGAGGTTTCTGTTCATATACAAGAGACCTGTGAGACCTGCGTCACTTCTTCTACCATGTGAGGCAGAAATCAGAAGACACGGAGGAATGAGCTCATACTGGATCCTCAATTTGCCAGATCCTTGATTTTGAACATGAGAGCTATAGGCAACAAATTATATTCATTTGTGAATGACTTATAGTATCTTCTTATACCAGCCCAATGGACTAAAGAACTTGACAGTTCTTCTGAATTATTGTATGGTCACTAGGATCCTAAGACCAGGAGCCAGCTATCTCATAGATGTAGCTCTAACTGCAGATAGTTTGTATTAATAGCACCGTAACTTCTCACCCACTCTTCAAGAAACATTGGATATTTTCAACAAAGAAGGAGCATCAAGATACACTAAAGGAAACTACAAAACTCCTTTTGAAAATTGTCCTGTTCAATATAGAAGATGAAGTTTACAACTCTTTGAAACTTTAATAACCCCAAATTCAGGGTTGTTACACCATTATGGTTTTATTTGTTGCAGTTCAATGATGATTCTAACAGTTGTCTGGCAGATGTTTCTACCTCTTTGGACAGAGCATTATGAATCAAGCCCTGGAAGACATGCAGGGATGTCTTGTCATCTTTCTTCATGGAGCTGTGCTTTAGGGAGAGCAGGAGATGGTCTGAAGATGTCCCAGATGAGGCTGTGGCTGGCAGGAATTAGGCTCAATATTTCACCCAGATGACTCTGGAGTCTCAAAAGCCTTCAATATGTCATTGCCACACTGTGAGGCAATTAAGAGTAGAAATCAAGCTTTCAATCATCGCTTGAGGAGTTTCAGATTGGGCTTCAGAAATAGGTAGCTAAAAGCCAGTAATTACATTATGATACAGCTCAGACTCAGTCCCCAGTGCAACAACAAACTCTGGTAAGTGCTAGAGACAAAGTCAAAGCAAAGTCAACTGAGTTAAGCACAGAGTAAATTTTGCTCACTTAAAGATATTATAAGGAATATGTTTAGGTTACCTCTATAAGGCCTAGATCATCTCTCATTACCACAAGCAATCAAATGACTGCATTGAATTGAGAAATAAGAATTAATTTGAGTCAAGATAAATTCTGGTTCCTATCTCCATGGCTGGCATAGTAACCTAGTCATCTGTTTGTAGACAAGTTCATTGAATTAGTTCCCTCTTTCTTCATTTATAAATCAAATTTAGCAATAATAACTTTATGCATTAATGTATGTGGAATAAATGGTAGTGGTAGTCCCTGCCTCCCATTTTGTTCTCTATAAAACCTTTTACAGAGAAGTTCAAAAGTAACGCATATTATTTAAATTATGTACTATTATAAGGTGATCAAACCTTAAAACATTTTTCGTCATTACTCCTTGGATGTAACTCATTCTTCTGTACTACATTATTTATACTGTATTGTATTAATAATAATAATTATTAACAAACATAAATAAATAGATAAATAAATAAATAAATAAATAAATAAAATGTATGGGTGCTTGGCCAGCTTCTACATCTGTGTATCAAGTGCATGCCTGGTGCCCTTAAAGTCTAAAAGATGGAACTGGATATTCTGGAACAGGAGTCATAGATAGTAGTTAGCTTCCATGTGGGTGCTGGGAATCAAACCCCAGTCCTCTGCAAGAGTGACCAGTGCTCTTAGTTATTATACCATCTTTCCAGCTCCAAGAGACTCTTATTTTACTTAATAATAAATCCGAGTTCAAGGGTAATGGTGCTAGCAACTTTGTTATAGTATGCCATGATGACTCTTTTGTTTTTGTCTTAGTTACTGTTCTAATGCTGTGAAACTACATCATGGCTGAGGCAACTTATAAAAGAAAGCATATAGTTGAGGATGTGCTTAGAGTCTCAGAGGATTAGTCCATAATCACCATGGTGGGAAGCACGGAGGCAGTCAGGAAGCTGAGATAATCTGGTAATTGTTCAGTTCATGAGACTGGATGTCTCAGCTGGTCTTTGTTCTGTGTTGGAGTATCAAAGAAGCAGGTTCTAATCCCATAGAAGGAATGCTTCAGCACTAGGATGCGTGGACTTACCAGCAAGACTAGTGTCAATTGGGCAAAAGGGAGAAACGTCCTTCTTCCAAGTCCTTTTATGTGGGCTGCCTCTAGAAGTTGTGGCCTAGATTTAGGGTGGGTCTTCCCACCTCAAATGATCCAATAAAGGAAAATCCCTCACAAGCATCCCCAGATGCTTTGGTTTTAGTTGTTTCCAGATGTGATCAAGTTGACAAGCAAGATTAGCCACCCTAGTTATTTTGTACTATGTACAACTTATGAATTAAACCTTACATACATGTTTGTGAAACATGTCCTCCCGGGATAGCACTGGTTCTTTGAACTATCAGCACCTGTGATAAGTGAAAGGAGCCCTACACAAGATTTTGCTCATTAACTTTCTATCATGGCCCACAAGACCACTTCCTCAAAGATGTGAAGGCAGTTAACAGTTGCTGAGGAGAGTCTTTCCTTCAGTTGTACAGCCACCCATAGGTGTTCCTCCTTCCTATAAATAACCCCAAACTTGCTGGTTCACCAAGCTAGACTTGAATGCAATTGTTTTTCGGTCTGTCATTAGTACCCTAAGTGGAGTGCATATACATCTGTTTGCTTTCTCAGGAAAATATTACATGTACATATGTATAGGAAAAACATGGGACACAGACGATCTTGCATATAAGATCTATGGTTTCAGGAATCTATTGGTGATATGTGTGGGGTTATATCTTAGAATACATCCATCACAGATAATGGGAAATACTGCAATGCCTACAGTACTTCAAACAATATCCTTCACATTAATATGTTAGGAAATTACTAATAAGTGAGTATATTAATTGGTTAGTGGATAGGTTAATAAAATTTAAAACTCCTTTCACTCTAATACTTAAAGGAGAATTATATCAAACATTTCATTTTGTTTAGAGTGTGAGCAGCAGAATTAGCTGTCATCTTCATCTGAGGGACTTATTTTTAAAACTGGATGGATGTTTTCAAACCTAAACTGCTAGAGGATCGAGATAATGAGAAGCTAAATCACAACTTAATTACTCCCTGCTGGATGCAGTTTATGCCTCTCCCTGATCCAGAAAAGCTTGTCTGCCTGCCTCCTGGGCCTAGGATGACATCCTAGAAAGCCTATTTCTTAATACCCTAGGCTGTTTCAGCTTCTCCTGGAGGACAAGGCTGGTCTTCAGCATTTCTCCATTTCCCTAGATGCTTCAATGTCCGGCCCAACTTGACCAGAGCTGAGATTTCCACTTCCCTAGCATCCATTCAGATGCACATGTGTATCAGTAGGTGGACACGAGAGTGATGGTAGTTGTGGTCTTAGCCCCCTTGGGGTGGCTTTAACATGTACACCTATGGCACAGGAGATGGCAAAGAACAGAGGATGGATTGTTGATTATTCTCCTCTAATAGGAAGGATGTTTGAAAGCCCAGCAAGTCATCAAAGGCTCTGTTGAGAAGGGCGAATGATGAGGAGCATGTTGACATTTATTACCCAGCTGTATCAAGCTCTGTATTTGTTTCATGTCTTCACTTCTTCATCTCCCTTTCTTCTTACTCTTGCTTCCCAGAGATGGCTGGTCCTGGAAAAGAAAGGCACAGAATTTGCTTTGGGGTCAGTGTTCTGCGAATAAGATAAGTGTTGTCCTTAGTGGCGGATCAACCAGATGGGGCTTTTGAGGCTGGGTTTTCTTTCTGTCTGAGGTGTGTTAGAAGCATAGTGCTACATGTTAAGAATATCTGGACTGTGGTGGCACTCAATGACATTGAATCTGTTTAGGAGAAAACAGTGGCCAGTGAGCTTGGTAGGTGTACACAATGATGATGACAGACATCTGGTTGTAGAAAATTTAAGAAAAGCTTAAAATTTACTTTAACAGGACAGTTAATGGCTGCATATAGCTACACTAGGGAAGCTAATGGGTCTTCATACAGCAAAGAGGCTGCAAGGGACACTGACTGTGTGATGTGATAAAGTCAGTATTGTGGCAGGAAAAGATAGGATGTTTGAAGATGAGGCTTACTTGTTTGAATGAACCTAAGCTTAGAAGCATCATGGCTAGCATGAGCAGCCTCTTCTCTTTTGCCAGACAGCAGCAGTCTCCCTTTGGCTGATGGGCATGCTGTCATTCCTCAGCCATGGCAGGAATCTCATATGATGATGCCCTCTTTGCTCAAGGTCTGACCTTTTCTCCTCACATGGTCTATGGAATAGCAGCAAGGGTCTTGGTGTACATTAAATAAAGAATTGCAGACTTTTATAAGCAAGTTAGAAAGCCATACAAATGGATCATGTGACTTTACTGATTGTCATACATGTCCTGGGCAGAAACATAGCTGTATAATTTTGCTGTTTTTGGCAATATCAGAATATATTGAATAAATTCACAAGGTTAACAACAGCAATTTGTCATTTGTCTACCTACCTCAGTAGCTTGGCTGTGATGAGGTGGAATCAGGTTCTTATATTCTAATCCTAATATTAGCTCTTGGATCGTATAGTAGATGTATCTATATATCTACATATATAAATGTGAGTTGTAGAATGGATATAAGGTAAAGAGTCTGCTGTTGACAGAGTTCAAGGGATTTCAGAAGTGGGACAATAAAAAGTCTCTATTGATAGAATAACGAACCTGCCTTTCATGGGAGGGAGCTGCTGCTGGAGCTTCTGTAGATAGGTTAGAGAAAGAAGCTGTAGAGCTCAGCAGCTAGGCAAAAGGCTGAATCAGGTTTGGATAGCATGAAGTGTGCTGGGTCAGAGAACAGCAGGTCACATTCGGGTCCAGATGAGCAAATAGGTGGATAGATAGGCAGGCAAGCAAGTGGGCTGAAACAACAGTGTGGGACTGAGGTGAGCCAAAGCTCCAAAACCAGTCAGTGGATCACAGAACTTGCTGAATTTACCAGCCTTAAGTGATTTGTTAGTGTGCAATCATGTCATGACTATTGCTTCATATGCAATGGTGACTTATATTCTAGGGTGCAGGTGAGGGAATTATATCCTTTCTTTTATCTGGCATGTCCTTACTTCCATTCCAAGGAATAAGTCATTTATCATTCTGTGCAGGATATGTGAGCTTGACAGATGGTTTGGTTTCTGGGTCTACCCAGTGGCTGGGGTTATCTTATTCACTCAAAATGGAGGCAAAAGCTTTTTGTAAAATGGAGTCTCCTGGATAAGGCATACCCTGAAAATCATGGTTGAAACAGTGTATAGTACCTCAAAGTAGGGGATAGCTGATCTCAGCACCAATTGTAGCCTGAGAAAGCAGACATTCATGAAGGCAGGTTTTAAATGTAACAGACAGAGAAGGGAATGTGGACTATTCTGAGCAGGGAAGAGTGTGTTGGCACGAAGTCTTCATAAATTCTGTGAAATACATTGACTTTCCAGGACATCTTGATGATGTTTGAATGTAATATGATTTATGGAGAAGGTGGCTTAAATAAAAGAACTCTCTTGTTCTATTAAAAGTGGAAATGGGAGACTCAGAGAATTAAGACTGGAGGGCAGACACATGACTGTATTCTCAGGGAAACCACACAAAGCAAGAGACCAAAAAATGCCTGGGCAAGAGAGTGGCTAACATCCCTGAGAAGCTTTGTGGTACCTTGTAGCCAGTGCTAATGATTGCAAATTCTCCCAGGCACTTGCTGGTGATGGATATTTATATAGTGTGAAACTACAAAACCAAAAAGTGGAATTGCTGATGCATGTCAGATAACTCTTGGAGTCTGTCAGCTTTCTGTTATCTAAGATAGTCAGCTTATGAAGAAAAAAAAAGTTAATTGTTAGCTCAGAGCTTTGGAGACTTCAGTCTATCATAACTTGGTCCTGTGGTCCTGAGCCTATGATGAAGCACCACACTTCATGGCAGGAGTGGACATCAGAGCAACACTGCTCACATCCAGAACTAAGGAGTAAGAGAAAATCAAGGAGAAGGAGCCAAGATTCCACAGCCTTCTTCAGACATGACTAATGACCCGCAATGTGTATCAAAGGCTTTATATTAAAGACTTGGTGTCAGGGTGGTGTTATAGTGAGGAGGTAGGACTAGTGGGAGGTCTTTAGGTCATTGGTCATGTCATGAAGAAGGCTATGGTATCTTGGCTCCTTCTTCTTGATTTCCTCTTACTGCCTGGTTCTCGATATGAGCAGTGTCTCTGATATTCACTGTGATATAAGTTCTCTCAGTATAGATTAGTGCCTGGAAGTATAAGCTGAAAGAACTCCCTTTCTGTCCTAAGTTGTATTTGGTCAGAGGGCGTTGTCACAGTAACAGAGACGAATCTAGTAGAGTAAACAGGATAAACTTAAAGATTTATTTTATTTTTAAAATGTGTGTGTGTGTGTGTGTGTGTGTGTGTGTGTGTGTATGTGTTTGGTGTATTTGTTCATGTGAGTGCATTCTTCACAGAAGCCACTTGAAATAGATGCTGGAAATTTCAGAAAGAGTAGTAAATTCCAAGCCATATTTTTGACCCCAAGACATGACAAACTTTTAATGGTGAATAAAGACATTTCAGATATAAAGGAGGTAAAGTAGGACTTATATGCTTATGAGTGCATCGCAGAACTTGCAATAGGGACTAAATCCAAGACTAAAGTCTTCTTGCCAGGCAGCAGTCCTTCCACCTTCATTCTGGACATGGTGAGCATCATAACACAGTGTGTCAAAAGGCTAAGCTTGGGCTTTTTTCTTCTGTACAGGGCTGGTTAGTAAACATTTTAGCTCTACAGACTACAAAGTCTGTCACTAATACACAGCTCAGACATCTCACTGCAGAAGCAGTCATAAACATACATAAATATATAGGTGTATTATATTCAAGTATGATTAATTGGTAGGTTTGAGAGAGTTGAAAATGAAAACATGGGATCTCTTTTATGAGTAAGATTTTGAGATTGTCCTGGTGGCTCAGACTTATAATCCCAGCTACCCAAGAGCTTGTCAGAATGATTGTGAGTTCAACGCCTGTCTGGATTCCACAGCAACTCCAAGTCCTGTCTGGACAATTGAGTGAGAGTTCATCTAAAAATTAAAAGTTGTTAAAAAAAAATCCCAAGAGTAGCACATAGCTCAGACACAGAGCACTTGCTGAGCCTGTGTGAGGCTCCAGATTCAATGTCCAGTACTAAAAAAAATGCCATCAGCAATACATTAGACTATATTGACCAATTGTAGGGCCAAGTGTGGGCCCTCAGTGACACATGCCCTGCTGTGTGTTCTGTGTGTTCTTGATACTAATTCTGTGTTTCCTCAGGACTGGTTTATTCTCGAAAGGTGAAAGTACAGACATGTCCCAGGGGCATGTTTGCTGACTCCTGCTGCAGAGGATCAGTGTGCGTGTGCGTGTGCGTGTGCGTGTGCGTGTGCGTGTGCGTGTGTGTGTGTGTGTGTCTGTCCATGCACACACTGTAAGGAGGTTGAGTAGATGCACCCTAGGATTGATTCTATTGCTTAGCTCTCTCTGTTTTCTCACACTCATAAGTCATGGAACAAAGTCCATGGGCTCAACCTTGACCTAGAAATGTTCCTCAGGGAAAGTTGGCCCTTGCCCTGGAGGTTAACAGGATGACAAGGTGGCTTCTTTCCTCAGCATGTCTCTTGTGACTCCCGCAGCTTACCTCTGAGAAGGCCAAAGAGGCCTTTTTGTGCTTGTTCTTTTTCACTCTGAGTAACTTTGCAGTTGACTTCCACTGGAAGTGTCCTTGACTTCTAAAACACCTTCAAAGAGGGCTTTTGAAACAGGCGCATAGTGATCTTTTCAGAAGCCCACCAGCCTTTGATTAGCTCTAGCGGACTGTCTAAGAACATGTCTTGTTGCTTCTCTTGTTTCCAGGGAGTCCTTTGTAGTGTTTGGATTTACTTTTTATTTTTATTATGTGTTTCACTTTACCAAGTCAGAGTGCCCCTGAAGCCCTGACCTCAGCTTGGGGCTTCTAGGTCAGCATGCTTTGATCTTCTCTGCTGTCCTTATGACTCAGGAGCCTCTGCCCTTGTAAGAGGCTGCCTTTTTCCAAGTAGCTGCAAAATACAAAGATCCGTGGTGGCATTGATCAGACTGCACCCAGGAAAAGGCCTGGTCTTTACTGGATCTTATTATCCTTGTCTTTGGAATTCTAGACAAGAATGGACTCATGTGATAGATTCAACTGGATTTGAAAATATTAAACAAAACTTGTACTGGTATGAAGCTCTAGGGTCATGCCTGCTGGCTATATGCTTACAAGCAGTTTGTCATCCCCAGCCAGCTTCCCTTAGAGATTACAGAGCTAGGACATTGGTGGAATGCTGATTATGCTTGCTCTGTCATGGGACATGAGCTCTGGCTGGGGATTTGGATTCAGGCCCATGTGACTGGAGCTGGTGCGATGCCTTGCTTGTAGTTTTTATGTATGAGGCTGTTTCCCACATAGCCTGGTGCTGGTTCAGGATGGTGGTACCTATGTTATATTAGTGAGTAGGTGAAGGAGGGTTGACGAGTATCTGCTCTCTTTCTTTGAGGTCTGGTAAATTTGAGCACAGATTCGGCTGAGAGTTTAGAGACAGGATTCAGTTAGGATAATGGAAAGTTTTGACAGATTTCCTTTGACTGACTGCATTTGTAGGCCTGTGTCATGAAGGTTAACAGACCAGATCATACTGTACACACAGAACGTGTTATTTTGGGGACTATGTTTTGCAGATGAAAGTTGTAATAATCAACAAATCTTGTTTGTTGATGGCTCATCTTTAGGCTCTGGACTTTTCTCTGTATGTTCTAAGGTTTGATGCTGACCTGAAGTGCTGTCTAACCTTTCTTAGGACTCACCTGCTCTGGTCTACATTTTGAGAGATGTATCTTAGTCATCCACAGACTGGCTTTGGTGGGGCAATGGACATGAGTATTCTCTGGCTGGGCAAGGGATGGGAAGATGTGTGCTTCAACTCTTTGCAGTTGTGCTTTCCAGCTAACCTTGTCCAATGCTTCATAGACACCTTTCTCATCTCTTACCTTTGTTTCTCACCCCATAGTGCTCCAGCTTTTATCTGTGCTATTTTAGGCAGTGACTCTCTTCTTGAGCTTTGCAATTCCCTTCTGCATCCCTTCCTGTCCTCTTCTCCTTCACTGGAGATTTGATTCTACCCTTTGAGAAACAAAAAGTACATTTTCTACCTTTATCTTTCTTCCCCACGAGGAGTTCTGCTAAGTCTTTGTGATTTAAATAATCACATTTTAATTATATTTAGCAAATATTTGTTGACTGGTTCAATTAATGTGCAAGGGTTTATTGGTTGAGCTTAATGAAATTTATTATTGCAAGCATATTTGTTGAGAGTACACTGGAGGTCACCCAGACTAATGATCCTTAAACTGCTCAAAATCCATCCAGGGGTCCCTCATAGTGTCCCATACGAAGCCTTGATTTTTTAGTATTTTACTGGTGATCTGCAGTGCTGATTTCTGTGGTCCCTTCCCTATCCACAGTTGTTTTCTCAACAGTGTTTGAACACCATCCATCTCCTTAAAGTGTCTATCACTCATAATTCTGGCCTTGTGTATGTGGATTAGTCTTCTGTGAAGACTCTTCTCTTGTCAACAGTAGCTTACCACTAAGACACCTTGGTGGTAACATCAACCACAACTCCTCTACTTTGTCAAAGCTGGGATAGAACCTCTGATGTGTTGAAAGTCTGTCAGGCTGTACTGTCTCTGTATGCGAAGATGGTAACTTATAGGAAGTCTCAAGACCTAGGCCATGGCATCATTGCACATTGCTGCCTGCTACCATATCTGGTCTGGAGCAGTCACTTACTCTTGTAAGTCACTGTACTCGTATTAAGTGATTACAATAATGTACTTTAGGTGACTGCTATAAAATAGAGGGTTGGCTATTCCATTAACACTGTGTTAGTACTTTGAGGAAGACCCAGCTCTAGGAGATTTTAAAGACATTGCTTTGCATCTGTCAGATGTCACCACAGACTAAAGAGTTAGTAGGGTAGTTTTGTTATGTTTTATAGCTGGGGAAATTAAACTGGTAGAGTCTTAGGAAATGTTCAAAGCTGACTGTAAAGGGTAAACACAGGAAGAACAGGAATTCCTTGTTAACTCTCCGGGGAGGCACTGCAGCTAATAGCAGCTTAACCAATGTCCATCCTCACCCAGCCAAGAAACAAAATTACGACACAAGACAGCAATGCAAAGCATATGTGTCCATTTCTGGAGAATGCTAGTAACTAGGCCTTTCAAGATTTCTGATACTCAGTAAGGCACATCTGGGGTGCTATGCTGCACCCTTGTGATTCCTTTGAAGAACAAAACTGAATTTCCTAGTTGCTGAAGTCCTGAATACTGTTGGTACCTGGCAGTGTCCTTTCCAGGAACCCTTCTTTATAGGCAAGGCAACCATGTCACGATCCTTCCTGAACTAGCCTGCAACTAGGACTGGCCTCTCTCTGGAAAAGAACTACCCAGCCCTAGAATTCTTGCCTATTTATCAGCTAAGGATGCTGCTGCTGCTCTATGGAAGCCTCACTCTACCCTCTGCCCAATCCTTCCCTCTCCTTTCTTCCCAGTGGTTCCTTTGGACTGATCCCTCTAATAAACTTTTCAAGTCTCTGTTTAAGAGCCTATTTCCAGGAAACTCAACACACAATGAATTTGTTAGTGACCTGAATATTGTCTGCTCCTCATGGCTAAGCAGAGTTCTTCCCTGATACTACTGGGTTGAGAGGGGTGGGGTTTCCTGTGCAAAGAGGGCATGGGAGTGCTGATAGGATCTGAATGGAGGGTGGGCCCTCACTAAAGTGCCCATTGGAACCTATAGTGGGTGGCTTCTTGAGGCTGCCCCCAGTGATTCCATAGAGCAATTAGTGTGGGACTCTTAAAAATGAGGTAAACTTTGGGCTTCCTGGAAAATTCTTCACCAAAGAGGGGTGAGAGATTACCAGACCAGGGTGTCGAACTAAACTTTTCTTTAGTTTTAATTTTTTAAAATTTGTATTTATGTAGAATTTTTCTCTCTTGTTCTTTAAAATTTTCATAGATGTATACAGTGAAATATGATTAGACCCATTTCAACCCCACATTTCTCCTCTGTCCCCTCATATCTCCCACTACCCCCAGAGCTATTCTTACCAGGGTCCCTTCCCCAAGCCTTGGTACCATATTGCCATCAGATGATTATCTTCCTGGAGCACTGTCTTATGCTTTTTCAGTTTAAGACTACCTTGGGGGTGGACAGAATGCCTTACACCATCAATTTGGATGAAGGCTTCAGAACCATCTGGATGCAGGTTAGGCTAAAAGCAACATTTGGTCAGGGGTGGGTACTTGTGGGAACTGCAAGATGTGTCACTGAAACAGAACTCTGAAAACACATATCAAAGCTTAAGAGCATATTTCATGATTTAATTTATTATTTCTCAGTCTCATGAATGTAACTTTTGTCCTTGCCATAGAAGTCCTATGGACTTGTAATAAGTCTCCCATGAAAGCAAATCAGAGCACGGAGCACACAGCTGCATTATCGTGCTTGGTACTGATGCTGCCTGTAGCTTGGAAAATTATCTTGGAAAGCTTGGTCCTCCTGAATACACTGGGGAGCACTTTCTGGGTGAGCCTTGCCCAGGACCTTCCTCATCCTACCACCTACTCACCTCAGGGTTCTAAATTCCTAGAGACTGAGGGTGGGATGGCGTTTGGTGGCGTTAAGGGATGCTGAGAGCAGGAAGAGGCTGGAGAGAATTCAGTGAGATTCATAAGAGCTAACAAAAAGCAAGAAAGCATCTCAACAGAACAGAGTACCTACAAAACAGGCAACAGTCTCAGATTTCATTTAAAAAAAAAAACAGAACCGCTGTCTCTAGAGACTTCCACGAAGAAGGTTGTGACCCCAGAGTTCTGTGTTCAGCGAGATTGTTATTGATGTGTGAAGCTGTAAAAAGGCACTTTCAGAAATGCAATGGTTTAGAAAGTCTGGCTCTTTCTTATGCTGCCTGGAAACTGCTCTAAGATGTGTTTGGTTGACTAAAAGATAAATCAAATCAAGGATTCAAAAGCTGATATTGCGAACTGCAGAGAAAAATCGCAGTGTGTTTCAAAGGGGATAAATGCCACAAGCCATAGCATCTAACTGGATACAATAGAATTAGAGTGGGAGGAGGGAGGATGACTCAAAAAAAAAAAAAAAAAACCTTGCAACAAATGAGATACCAAAGTTTTTTCATAAATGATCACTGAAAGGTGAAATAAAAATGCAACTATTATATGCTTTAAAAACTAGAAATTTGCTACAAATGAGAACATTTGAAACTTTAATAGCAGTCATTCCGTTTATGAATGAGGCTCTTGAACTTGAGGCTTGCCAGAGTGAGAAGTGGTGGGGTCGGACACGGGTGTCGATATCTTCGCCGGGAAGAGAAGAGCAACCCAATTGTAAGAAACTCTTGTCACCTGACGAGCCCCTATCAAGGAAGTTGGCAAACGTAGCTGTGCTCATTGCATAGGACTAGGCTGGAGAAGAAGCAATAGTTGCTAGGGATGGGTGTCTCCTTTTAGGGTCACGAGACTGAAGGTAGAGCCAAAAGCAGGAACTAGATAGAGGCAGAGAAACACCAGCCAGCCTCCAGCTTCTGATGGGCTGCTTCTGAGCAAGTATGGTCCTAGATAAGGACTTTAACTTGCCAATGTCTTTCTATGGGACGGATCCACCCACTTTCTGAAGCAGCTGCACAGACAAGGTGGGAACAGAAGGGCTTACTCAAGGTCCTGCTGGATTGCCGTGCCGGCTGTGTCTTATGCAGCTTCTGCTTGAAGAGATGGCCAAAGGTTACCGGAAGCTTGGTCCCTTAGAATCTCCTAGACTCGTGTGTTTAGAATCAGGGAGCTCTGGGGAGGAAATAAATGCAGCTTCTGAGGCCATGCTACTTCAGTCCTCTCCTGCTCCATCCACAGCCTCGCTTACTCCAACCAGCATATTTTCCCAAGGCTTGCCAGCAGGGGGCACTGTTCTGCCTTTTCTTCACCTGTGACTAAAGGCATGCACTTAATGAGGCCTTGGTGCAGCGGCTAAGCAAGCAACACAGCACGGTAGATTAAGCAGCCTCCTGAGATGAAATGTGAATTTTGCTTGCACACAAAGCAGATTTACCAAATGCCCATGGCTACAAATGCTCAAAATGTGGCCAAGTCCCCCAGGGATGTGCCGGTGCCCTCAGGGGGAATCCTGGGAGGAGAGGACTCTGCTCCTGACACACATACAGGACTTCTGTTTGCACTGGTTGTGTAGCCTCCCGGAAGTGATTGGGGAAGTCTCTGTCCCACTTTCTTCTGCTTAGGTGCAGCAACTGGACCTCTTGATGGCCTGCTGGGATATGACCTCTTGGTGTGGGGGGCACTCCTGCCTGCTACATTTGGTAGACTTCCCTCCCTGAGTACTGCTTTAGATACACTTCCTCTTTTTTTCCTTATCCCGTCGTCTTTAGCTTCACAAGCCTCTCTTTGAATTTCCGAATGTTAACCATAATGATCTTTGTATAGCACCAGCCGGACCATGCCTTCATTCTTGAAATTCTCCAGAGCTGTTTGTGTCCCTCTGGATAACACACAAGAATAACACAGGGGACTACAGGATTCTGTGTCTTTGCTAGATGGATTTCACTCTGTCCATCTCTACTCCATCTGCAGCAGCTGGTAATCACAGACTGTTCTCACTTTGACTTATTGCCCTCACGTTTCTAATGTCTGTCTGATCAGATACCTCTTGTCTTTTTTTTTTTTAATCTGAGAACTGTTTCCTATGCTACAGGTACTTTCCAGAAGCCTTTCTTGGTACTCAGAGCCTGGCTCAGGCATTCCTTCTGAGCTTGGAAGGTGTGTCCTACCTCACCTTGTAGCAAGTGCCACATTAAATTGTAATTACTTATTGTTACAGCAGAAAAGGCCACACATTCTAAGAAGTCAAAAGTCTGTTTCTAATAGTTTTTGTTTAGGTTATTAAGTGTTATCAGATTATTAAGTGTCGGGCTGTGGTCTGATGAGATTGCTCTGTGGGTAGAGGTTCTTGGATACAGGCTCACTGATCTGAGGTGAGTTGCTGTCTCCTATAAGGTGTCAGGATAGAACTGACCCTTTGAACGTTGTCCTGTTACCTCCATATGTGCACTTTGGTACATTATAGATGTTTGCTCAACTGTGCATGTAGGGTCAGAAGAAGGTGTCAGATCCCTAAGAGTTACAGGCCTTTGTAGAATGCTTACCTTGTTACACAAGTGCTAGAATTCTAGTTATGGGAGCTCATGATTGCATGCAAGAGCTCTGAGCAGCACCTCCCAGGCTCAGATTTGAGACTGTTATTACATCAGGAGCTCTATGGTTTGTATTGTGTACACCAACATTTCTGTTCCCATAGAATATAAGGGCTTAATTAAGGAAAATGGAAACCTTACTTAGTTCCTCATCCTCCTTCAGCATGCAAGTCTTTTGGGGTTGTACTGTGTGTGAATGTTTAGTTTTTAAAAATTTGCTGCTTGAATTGCTGACTTGAGCTTCATAAAAAAACAAATCATTAAATGAATTTTGGCCTGGTACTAGTACAGACTCTTCAACAATTTCTAAAATGCCCCTAAGCTCAAGTTTGTCATTTTGTACTGTATAATTATGCCAAGTGGCATTCTCAGCATTGATGATTACAAAATCAAAGTATTGATCAACCCTAAAAGACATTGAAAGGTGTTCTGCATCCTACAGCATCAAATACTCAGACAGGATTTAATTCTTTATGCAAAACTAAAAATCACATCATCTCATTAATAAAAAAATTTTTGTTTTAAATGTTAATACATGCCAAATTTTCTGTCTATGTAATCTCTTCATGGTCGGGCTTCATCTTCTGTACTGGCCAGTCCACTGGGAGGCTGTTGGTTGTACAATGTATTATAGGAACACCTGGACATTATAGATACTATTGTAGTGGAAACTTCATCCCCTTACTATCCATATTATGTCCATAGTTGGAAGCAATGCTTTATGAACACGTTAAAGGTTTAGTGATAACTGTGTCTTGAAAAACGAAAAAGAAAGAAAAAAAGGTTTAGTGATGCTATAATGTGGGGCTTGACCTAATAGGATCAGTGCTATAGAAAGAGAGACTGGACTGTCTCTCTCTACAATATACAACATGAAGAAAGACCATAGAGAAAATATGGCTATTTACAAGCCAAGAAGAGGGCCCTTACATGATTTTTTACCTACAGCAAGAACTTAATGTTTTCCAGGTATTATCTTTTCGGTCAAAGATCCACAAGTCCTGACTTTTTCTATGTCCAATATTTTGGCTTCAGGGTTACCTACCGCAGCCCGGAGCCTCTTCACTGTACCTAGCACTGTGCATGAACATGGACTATCTACTACTATCTACTCTGTTGCTCACCCACTGTTATGCTGACAGTGATGACCAGAACTTGCACCTTCTGAGGTAGCCCCATTTCCACGTCTACAACCAAAGACAGACTCTGACAGAGTGTCCCACAGTGCCAATGACATTTCTGACAGACTGTTATTACATCTTCTAAGTCCATTCTCCAGACATTGGTTGAAGATGAGCTATCTATGCAGACAGTGTTGTTTGTCCTAACGAGGTAGCCATGGACAAGAGAGGTAAAGTCTCTGCTTTCGTAGAACTGATGTCCCAGCAGAAGAGATAAATTAGATGTATGCAAATAAAGTGAGCAATGTTTGGATAAAGCTAAGAGGAAAACCAAAATGATTTCATGGAGCAGCTGATGGCATTATGTTTCAGGTAGTTTGGGAAGGCTTTCTCTGAAGAAGTGATATTGAAGTTATAGTATGAGCAAAAAAAAAAAAAAAAAAAAAAAAGAGACAGCCGGTTGACCCAGGGTCTAGACAAAATGGATATGGAAGAGGGAAGAGTACATGCTGGTTATTTACAAGGCCAACAGTCCAACATGTACAGAGAACCCCTTTTACGTGCAGGACTTGGGGGCTAAGGACTTTACTGCTAAACCCTTGTTGCCAGCAATTCCTTTTGGGATGCTGAGGAATGGCAGCCTATTCAAAGCCTGGCAACTGAGCAGGATCTGAGGGACAATGAATCCAAGTGGAATGATGAGAGAGCCTCAAGGTCCTCATAGACACTGGGGCTGAGTGCATGGTCACAGGAAGATATAGCATTCTTTTTGAATAGGACCATATAACAGATAGCTGTTTAAAGGAGGCGACTACATAAGATAATTAAAAGAGAGAAGGAGAGGGAGAAAGAGAAGAAAAGAAGAAAGGAAGAAGATTAAGAATCTAGGCAGTCTCATTTTGGAGGAGCCCGTTAATGAATGAATTGGTGTCCATTACTATTAGCCCAGAGCACCTAGGGCCAAAGGTGAGAGAGCAGAACATGTCCTTGGGAAAACATTAAAGAAGCGAGTGGGCTGATCCAGTGCAGAATTTGGCTGTGTTTAGAAGACTCAGTTTGGGGAGGATCGTCTTTCATTAGAAGAGGATCTCCCACCTTGAAGCAACTTTTATTGCAGATGTTGTCACAGGTGTGAGGGAACAGCTGGCAATGCGTGCTTACCTCACTTTGGTGTACATTGTTTCTGAACGCAAAGAAATGGCAGGGATCTGCAGGCTCAGGCTGGCTCCTTATCTAATCTCCAGCAGTCAGATTTTCCTCCTATCCATCTCCCTCATTCCTGTCTTTTGTGTGTAAAGCACTTGGTACCATGCCTAGCACAGAGCAAATGACTTTTCTTGTTGTATGAGCACTGATAGTGGTAGATGGCTGTCATACAATTGACTCACCCTGCAACCCCAAAGACTGTCTCCGGTTTCCTGTTAAAAAGAGCCACAGTCCTGATGAGAAACAGCACCATGTATATCCTGTGGATTGAGAATCTGAGCTGCAGGGCCACCCTGGATATTTTCTTCATATATTATCAGTTTCATCCCCTCCCTCCTCCTCACTCTGCAGCTGTGTGCTTGCTGCTGGAGACAGGTCTGTTGTTAAACCTGTTGAATCACCTGCTAGTTCAGTCCATTGACTTAAGGTCAGGAACTATGAATTCTATCCTCCAATACAAGGTGAGTCTGGGGCTGGAAATTAATGGGGCCAGAACCCAGTATCCAGCTGTTATCAGTGGTTCCCAGGGCTGGTCTGTACGTGTATGGAGAACTAGCCTCTGTCCATTGTCTGAGGAGATCAGAGTAAGCCTGTTGCCTGTAGTGACATTCAGGGCTGGCAATTACCCAACACAATGCCTATCCACCCTCAAAATTTAATACAGAAATCAGGTGTGTTGTGAAAGGGCTCAGAGAGGTTTTAATTTTCTCAAGTGTCTAAGGCTCCGTGCTGACTGGAGTGTCCCTGGCACAAAAGCCCTGCCTATCATGTGGTTTGCTGAATACAACACTTAGCCCAGCTGTGCAATCTTCCCAGTCAGCTCCACAATGGAGCTCAATCAAGGCTCCAAGGCTCTCCTCCCATTGCCCAGACCTGCTGCTTTCTTCTTCCTGGGAGAAGAAAGGTGTCTATTGTTGGATGCTTCTCTGATGCTCAGCTTTGGCTGGTAGATCGTACCTTATGCCACCTGTGCCCCTTGTCAGTTCTGCTCTTGATACTTGCAGCCCAGGCCCTTTTTTTTTTTTTTGGAAGAGGAGGAGTCAATAGATTGCCACTCTCCATCACTCCTGTTTTGTCTTCCCCTCTAGCAACTGGAACACAGTTCCTTTGCAAATTTAGAAATTTGTGCTTAAACTGCCAACCTGTGAGACCTTGTGGCCCCTTAAGTCTTTCTTGTAGTCTCAGAGCTGAGTACATTGGGACTCTGCTCCACAGGTATTAACTGGTAAGCTGAAAGTAAATGCCCCACTTAGACAAAGAGCTCCGCAGAGCAAGGCTTACTTTTGCCTGAGTAAATCTAGGAAGAATGAGCTGGCATGTGTTTTTGACCTTCCTTAGTGATGTTTGTGGAATTGTGGGAGGAAGTATTTAGAAGAAAAAAAGAGAGGCTCCCAAATCCAGGTTGGGGCGGGGTGTTGCTGAAGCTGTTGTGGGAATGTTGAGCTTTCTGCAAGAGTTGTCACAACATGGGAGGCTTTGCTGCTAGGTGAGCAGTGAGTGGGCCACTGTGGAACAGAAGAGTTTGGTACTTGGACCAATAGGCCAAAATGAGCCTCAGAAAATTCTGCCTTGTAGAAGAGCCAGCAGTCTTTTCTATAGACAGCCCAAAAAGTAGCAGCTCTTGGGCCTGATCCTGTGTGGATATCTAATCCAGGAGGTATGTCTACTTCATGGAGGACTGCAGCTAGGAGACCCAGTAGAACAGTTCTGATCAGGCAGGTAAAAGACCTCAGCACAGTGCTGAAGTACAATGACTAACGGCTCATGTCCCAAGCAGCAGTGCTAGACAAGGCATCAGATAGAATGAACCCTCAAGGGATGAAACAGTTCTGGTCCATGGGGGTTCATCAGAAACCAGTCCCTTATATCCCTAGGGCTAGTGAATACTGGCTTCCTGGTAAGCTAGTGTCTTGTAAAGCACTCACCAGAGGGTTGGGTAGGGTATGTCTGGCAAAATATTAAACTGTCTCTCTTGTATAGAAGAAAAAAATATATAAAAAGGCCATTTGGCATTTCTCTGGAGAATAATCTCATGCTGATTAATGTGATTATAATGATTAATGTGATTCTAGCCATTTGTATGTGTTGCTGGCACCGAGAATCGGTTTTGCAGCATCGACTAATAGCTCTTAGAGCTAATGTTTCTTTCCATTGATTTTATTTTTTATATTTTGACTGCATTCTTGAGCTATGCTTGACTCTCCTTCCTGTAAAGGCTCTGTGATGAATGTGTTTCATATTTTTATCCTCTGATGACTGATGTACAATAAACTACCCCAACCTTAGGAATGCAAAAATGACAAATGCAAGATGTCTCCAAGAGTGTTTTTTTTTTTGCTTTCTATTGCTGTGATGATGCCACGAAGAGGAAAGGGTTAATTTCAGTTTATAGTTTATGGTCAATCATGGGTTGGAATGAAGGCAGAAACCTTGAAGCAGGAACTAAAGTCCATGGAGGGTGATGCATATTAGCTTGCTCTTGATGGCTTGCTCAGATTTCTCTTATACAGCTCAGCATCACCTGCCCAGAGGTGGCAGTGCCGCCATTTTCAATCATTGATCAAGCAAATGCCACACAGACTTGCCAATTTGATGGAGATGGTTTCTCAGTTTAGGGCTCCTTTAACTGAGATGACTCAGGGTTATGTCAAGCTGACATAAAACTATCCAGCACAGAGAGTAAAGGGATCTGTGATTAAAGCTGAAGACTGGGTTCAATCCCTAGAATTTATGTAGTAGAAGGAGAGAGGTGTTTTCTACAAGCTGTCCTCAACATATACACACCCCTCCACAAATACTTAAATATAATTTAAAAGGACAGGTATTAAATATGTATAGCATAGCATAGCATAGCATAGCATAGCATAGCATAGCATAGCATAGCAAAAGAGATGTCCCATGGCTATATGATTGACGATAACTTAAGGCCTACTCAGGCATTTCAGGCCCAATATGACATGTCACTTTCCCACATGGTAAAACTTGGACTAGAGATTTCCACAAGAGGAGATCCCTTCAGCACAGGTACAACTCTCATACCTTGAAATACACTTCATACTTACAAGAATGCCTTAGCTCCTTTTATAAAAGAAACATCTGGCAACTGACTAGGATGGGCATATATCAGGAATGAATCTCTCAACTCAGAGTGATGTCTAGAAGGACAGCCTCCTGTCAGGTGGTGGCTAATGTCTGACTATATCTAACCCTTATCACGGGTGTAGCTGCTACGTCTCTTTTGGAGTTAGACTTGATACTGGTGTGCTATCAAGCAGCTGCTATATCCATTTTATAAAGATATTGTCATGATAGACCACTTGAGAATCATTGATGTGCATGATTTACCATTCAGACCAGTAGCAAAAGTTGCTTATCTGTTTACTTGTGAGTCCCAGAATGCAACAATGTGCTAGTGGATTCTGTAGCCCCTCCAAGAATAAGCCACAAGTAACCCCTCCTTTCTTAAACTGCATCTTCTCAGGCATTTTGGCACAGCAATGAAAAAAGAAATGAATACAGATTCCATCCTTCAAGAAGTTCAAAAGGCTGGAATTTAAATGGGTTCCCTTCACTCCTTGATGTCTGAGGTATCAGTAGGAAATTTAAGAGCTGAGGGTGATTAGAATTGTCAGTATCTGGATACACCTGCAAACTCCTTCATCCCCATATCTGGAATTCCCACCTGAGGTCTGTCCAACACAGCAGCTGAAGATTGTAGGAGTGAGAGCAGAAGTCTGACCTCAGAAGACACACTATTGCCACCATGTTCCAGATGA
This sequence comes from Grammomys surdaster, assembly GCF_004785775.1. Taxonomy (NCBI): domain Eukaryota; kingdom Metazoa; phylum Chordata; class Mammalia; order Rodentia; family Muridae; genus Grammomys; species Grammomys surdaster. Next base: position 2,591,400 of record NW_021620528.1, on the reverse strand, counting down.
AGTGGTCCCTGACCTGCTATCTTCAAGGGAAACAAGAGTGCACTGAGTATCCCAGAATCTGTGACCATGGTTTGCTACTGTAATACAGTCTGTCCTAGTTGGCTCAGGCTTCTGCTTCTGGCTTCCTATGCTGTCTCTCTTCTCATTCAGTGCAAAGAAGCTGCCTCCCTGATGGGCAGCATTCTCTTGTCGGTCTGAGTCTCTCTCTCTGTGTCTCTGTGTCTCTGTGTCTCTGTCTGTTTCTGTCTTTGTTCTGTCTCTCTCTGTCTCTCTGTCTCTCTGTCTCTCTGTCTCTCTCTCTCTTTCTCTTGTTCTTACTGTATGCTTGTTGGGATTGGTTTATTTATGTTTGCTGGGATTTTCGTAACAGCATTAAGAAAATCATACCTAAGGAAGCCTATTCGTGGCGTTTCTGAGGTGCTCTGGTTCTGTCTCTTCACTCAGCACTATTGTCAGAGGTCACACTGTTAGAGGCAATAGATACTACAGAATAGATTGTAGTCTTAAGCTTAACTTTTATTATACTTTAGCATCTCGTGTCTGTACATATCCATACTAAGTTATTTACCACCTATGATGACACATATTTTGTTGTTAGTGGTGTTTTATTCTTGGTTATTTGTAAGTGTGATGGTGTCTTCTCCTAGCCCATGTTTAGAGTTTGTATGGGTGGATGAACATGCAGCCACCTCAGCAACAGGAAAGCAATGTGCTTCAAGCTTAATAGGTAGTAATTGGAAAGGTCATAGCCAGGTTTTCTCAGTATAATTTTTTATCTTTGTTTGGATTTTGTGTTTGATTAGATTGACAAAGTAAGTAGTCAATGTAAGTGGCAGTGAATGACAGCTGGGGAAATCCATGGGATTCTTTTGATAAAAGTACCTTCACATGCTAAAGCAGGACATTCTAGGTTGACACCTTGCTGAGGATTGTCTCTGGCCTCATCTTCTGGGACAGAGAGTAAAGTACTCTGGACTTAGCAACAAAATGTCAGGAGTCATCCCAACATTTCCCTCTCTGAAAGTTAGTCTCCTGTGCTTTCAAACAGGGAGAAGAACACCTGGTCTGTAGAGTTAGGATTAAGTGGTGGCAGCTTTTAATGGTGAGGATGTAATAAATGAATTCTTGGGAAAGTGTACAGTGCAATGATAAGGTTGGTAGTTGCTCATTATTGAGCTAAGGGTTTGTTAACTCAGGGAGACAGAGTGGTGATTTCTATGGCTGGAGAAGCTGACCCTGAAGAAAAGTAGAGAGTTGCATGTACATTGTTACATGAGAGTTATTTCTCCTAATCTGTAAGACCGGAGTCAAGGTCAAGTCAAAGTCAGGTCTTGGTGGACAGATTTGATTTTCTTAGACAATCCAGAAATGTAGTGTTTTATGACAATCTTTCTAATTTTTAAATGTTTTTTTAAAATCATAAACAAATACAACAAAACATGCACATAAAGCACACGTAGGGAAAACAAGCCGGTCCTCTCTTTGCTGTGTAGCACTGATGTAAGGTTTGGCTTCAACATGGTGCGGAGGACCAAAGAGATGGTAGAAAATATTTTCTTCCTATTTTTCCCTGATAGGTACAGCGATAGGCCATGGAAACAGGAGGTGATGAAGACAGAACTTGTGACTTTACAAAAGTGGGCTGGTAGGTCGACCCCTAGCCCAATACCAGGAGGTGAGCATGTTAGAATCATTACAAAACTCCCTGATAATGACAATCAGAGTTTCAGGGTATCCAGATGGAGGACAGAAGAATGAAAAGATGTCTGTACAGATAAATAAAATAAAACTTTTGTGTTGTTGCCAAATCATTTATAAAGATTCATTCTAGCATTATAGATATAATGGTGGCAATAATGATACCAAATATTGGCCTGCGTTATGGGTGTAACTCAATATTAGATCAGTTGCTTAGAATGTGTGAGGTCCGGTGCTTGGACACCAAGGACTGAAAAGTAGAGTAGGGCTGATTAAAACGACCCAAAGGAAAGTGGGCAGTTGGAACATGCTTGGCTCATGGAAAGTGGCACTATTATTAGTAAGTGTGGCCTTATAGGAAGAGTGTCACTGTGAGGGTGGCCTTTGAGGTCCTATCCTCAAACTCTGCCCAGTGTGGAAGAAGACAAGTTCTCTTAGCTGTCTTCAGATCAAGACTCTAGGCTTATCCAGCGCCAGGCCCATCTGTACTCTGCCATCCTAGCCATGAGGATAATGGAGTGAACCTCTGAAGCTGTAAGCCCCAATTAAATGCTTTCTTTTAGAAGAATTGCCTTTGTCATGGTGTCTCTTCACAGCAATGGAAACCCTAACGAAGACAGAAAGCAAGGTTTCCCACTTTATTCCAAGTTCCAAAACAGTGGTGTTCTTGCATTGTGATGAGGCATAGATGCATGCTGTAGCACAGAGCACTGTGTATTGCTATATGCAACATCATATGCAAAACTGGGACAAAGGAGCTAAAGTGAACTTTTAGAAATGCAGTTCTTTTTTTTTTTATTTTGATGATTTCTTAAAGTTGTTTTCTATATTTGTATGCAAAGCAATGTGTTTCATCGTGGCATCTTTATTCACATATGTCATGACTTTGTTCTCATTGTCTCCCCCACGGTCTCTCCATCCTCCCTCATTCCCGTTGTAGCCGCTACCTTCCTTTTGCCAAACCCATTTACTTTATCAATATTCTATTAGAGCCTCTATTTCTTCCTTCACTACGATTTTTCTTTTCCTTCTCATGATTCTGATTGCAGTTTCATGGCCTGCATACACACACAAATACACACCTATATACACCCATTCATGCAGTTTTAAACCAAGAATCTGCATATAGGAGATATTCAGTATTTTTCTTTTTATGTTGGGCTTATTTTGATTGATATAATGATTTCTATTTCCAACCACACCCTGCAAATGTCTATTTTTTTCCTGCTTGGCTTCATAAAATTTCATTGTGTGCATGTAGCATTAAAAAAACCGTCCTTATCTGTTAATAGACATTGAGGATGGTTAAATTTCCTGTTTGTTTTAACAGTACAGCAATAAATACAGATATGTACATATCTCTTTGGTATGTTGTCCTAGTTTTTTTCTAGTATCTACCCAAGAAAAGCACAGCTGGGTCATATAATAGTCCTATTTTTAGTTCTTTGACAAATTTTCATACTGATTTCCATAGTGACTGTAAAACTTTAGATTCATAGTGACAACGAAGAAGAGTTTCTCTTTCTTCACTTACTTGCCAGCATTTGTTGCATAACAGCTATTCTGCCACAGGTGAGATTAAGTCTCAAAGGAGTTTTAATTTGAATTTCACTGGTGTTCACTGGTGCTGAGCAATTCTTTTACAAGCATTTGTTGGTCATTTGTTTTTCTTGTTTTGGTCATCTGCCTAGTCATTAGCCCATTTATTGATTAGATGACTTGGGTTATCTTGGTGTTTAATTCCTGAAGTTTTTGTATATCCTAAATATTAATCTCCTATCTGACATTAATTTGATAAGAATATTTCTCCAGTTCTGTAGCTGTCTCTCCACTCTGACAATTGTCACTTTTCTTAGAAGAAGCTTTTGTATTGCAGAAAATCCCATATGCCAGTTCTTCCAATGATTCCCTGAGCTATTTCAATCCTCTCCACAACATCTTCAGCTATGTTTATACCTTGAAGTATTTTACTTATGCAGACCTGTGCAGCTTCAAATTTCAGGCAATGCACTTAGAGCTTTGGTTTATTTTGAATTTACCTTTTTGTGTTGAGGGATATAGACCTAGAATTAACTTTTGGCATGTTAAAATCAGTTTTCTTAGCATCATTTGTGAAATAAGTTTTACAGGGGTTGTGATGGATGATTACTAGGTCCTCTGTTCTGTACTACTGGTCTTCATGGTTCTACTATGGCAGTAACATTTTGTTTTGTGACTATGGCTGTGCCACACAATTAGAGATCAGCTACTGTTTATATATTTCTACTATTGCTCATTTTGTTATGGATTATTTTGGACTTTTAAGACCTATGTGTTTCTGTGTAAAACTTAAGATCATTTTTTTCTTGTTCTGTGAAGGATGTCATTCAAATTTTGATGAGAATATTTTTGAATTTATACATTGCTTTTGTTAATGTAATAATAATTTTTTTTTACTCTACTAAAACTACCAACGTATGACTATGGTAGGTCTTCACATTTTCTAGTGTCTTCTTCAATATCTTCATTTTAGAAATTTTTCAACTCTTTGGTTATGTTCGCTTTTAGATAGTTTTGAAGCCATTGTTAATGGGAATTTTTTTCTCCTAGCATTATTATATGTGTATAGAATGGCTACTGACTTTTGCATATTGACTTAGTATTCTGTTATTTTGCTGAAAAAATTTAAAATTAAGTCTATCTACTAATGAAAGATTTGGTGCTTTTCTTTCATTTTTGGCTTTATTGGTGAGCTGCTGCTTTTCCATCTTTTCTTTTCTTTGTATTTTGATATCTTGAGTATTCTATGCCATAGGTTTACTCTTTCTAGCTATGTGTATTTGAATGACCAGTGCTCTCTCCAGACTTAAGAAAATATGGTAATAGAATTTTAAGAAATGGATTTTCCATGACTTTAGTTTTCATTTTAGCAACTTATTACATCCATGGGCTCTTATGTAGGCTTGGTCTGTTGACTGTATCCCAGAAAACATGGACAGTTTGCTTGCTCGCTTTTCATTTTTAAATTAATGTTTTAATATAGTATTTCTTTAACCTTGTCTCCCACCTCTGATAGCCTTTCTTCTGCTTATCCAAGTCTTTTGTTGATGCTTTCTACTATATTTTTATATGACTCACTGAGTTTTACATTTTTAATATTGCTATCTTTTAAAATCTCAATTTTCTTGGTGATTTTTATTTCCATCATGTTTGTGATCCAGATATAATAATATATGTGGAGAAAAGCAGTGATGGGTATACCTGCTTGCTTTCATTCTTCATGGTGAGTACATCTACTCCTCTGTTGCTACTGCTGTTGCCACTGGAGTCTAGCTTCTCCAAACTCCCAAAGAGGACTGAGGATGATCAGCTCCTCAGGAATCCTCGTGTGCTTCAGCATTTCACTAGGAGTGCTGTGTATCCAGCCCCATGGATTGAGCAGTTACTGGTCTCTCAGTCTGTCTAGGATACAGACAGCCATTGTTGAGATATGCAGTCAGTATCACATAAGCCAGTATAGTAAATACCTTTCATAATATATTCATTTTCTTGATTCTATTCCACTAGAGAATTCTGATTTGTACATAGTGTAAATGTAAAAATGTAATTGCATTTTAAAAGTGGAAGTATTTATCTTTATCCCTGGATAGCTTTATCCCTGGATGAATGATACAGAGACTACTAGATGTACACAACCAAGCTTTACTGCACAGTACATTGGCAGTCATTGATCTACTCTAATCTGGCTACCTCCCAGCTAAAATCACTGAGATATTTGCATTTTAGTATTGGCCCTGCTCTTTTAGGTTTCAGGTGTATTCTTCCACAATGTCTTCTCTTAGTCTTGTTGTTAAATCCTCTTTTAATCCTTTCTCTATCTCCTGGCTCATGGAAGTCCCACCCTATTCTTTCTTCAGCCCAGCCATTGGCTGATCAGCTTTTACTGACAAGTAAGAGAATAAATGGGAAAGCAATGTTTACACAAACTTGAAAGAGGAGATATTTGGAATATGTATTACAATGCCATGTCCATATTGCAAAAAGATGAGAGAGCAGAGAAACCAGCATATGAATGATAAAGAAAAATATTTACACAGTACACAAAAATGTTATGCCTACACAAAAACAATAAATGAATAGGATAAAGTGAGGAGGCAGAGAATAGGGAAAGTCAAGAAGCAAGGTTAACTAAATGAAAGTTAAAGGAGTGGAAAAGAATGTTAGAGAAGGAAGGAGAAAAGAGAAAGAGATCAAAAGTTTTTAAAAGGAAAGAAAAATAATGAGAAAGTTCAATGGCAAAATTAAACCAATTTAAGAAGCAGAACAAAAACCAATAATATGCCGTACAGAAAAAGAAAGTAATTTGTAGTGAAAATACTTCTGAACATAGTGAAGGAGAAAGGGCAAATGTAGAACAAAAAGTAGAAAGGAGAATAAAATGAGAATAATAAAGGTGGTTCCATAATAAAAGTGATTCATGAGTGAAATTAGATACATGTATAACAAGGAATAAAGAGATAAACAGGACAAGAACAAAGATACTTTTTCCAGCACAGTAAGAAGAAAACCATGAAACAGAATGTGGGAAAGTAATAATTGAAAAATGAAGATAGGATGAAAATCCAGGAATTGGAGGGATGACTCTGTGGTTAAGAGCTCATGTAAAGGACTTGCATTTTGTTCCTAGCATCCACGTTAGTTGGCTTACTACTGCCTGTACTTCTGATTTAAGACATATTGTGCACATAATTCTACACACACACACACACACACACACACACACACACACACACACACACTTCAGACTTAAAAATAATAAAAATGAGTATTTTTCTAAAAGGATTTTATATATGGATTGAGTTCTTCACTTGGAAGCTTACATAGTACTTTCTAGAACTATGGAAGTTGGACTGCAGGAAGGAGGCTTTTAGCTTAGAACCAGCTTGAATCTTCAATCTCCAGTATCCTACGTGTACTTCAGCAACAGGAACTTACTTTCAGCCTCTGAGAGGCATCCAAGGACAATAGCAGGAACCTAAGTTGTTTTGTGAGTTACTAGATCCACCCTGAACATCAAATTTGACAACATTTTTCATCCCTGGACTGGAGTTATTGTCAGATAGTCTATGGATCTTAAACATCTTTATGTTTAAATGTATTGTATATACTTTTAGATTCACAATTATATAAATACAATCTTCTAACTCTGTTTTCTTGTTTGTGTACATGACGACTTTGTTTTGAACAGTTAGAAGGCTCATCTTCTTGTTGACTTCTGCCTTGGGTATCATACTCCGGTGTTATTTTGCTGCTGGCCAAAGTCATTGATAGAACAGTTATGCACTTGACTGATAGAATCTAGCCTAACCATAACGTTTACTTTCTAGCTTGCCAGTGTCTTGTCCTCCTGTTCTTCACATTTTTTTCTCAGAGATGTCTCTTGCCTTGGGATTATCAGGGCCCCAGGGCAGAACAATTTTGCTTAATATTCAGGGTAGGACAGTTTTGTTCAATGTGCAAGATAGGATGGTTTTGCTCAATGTGCTGCAGCTGCTTGTATTCCAATGCTAATTATGTTCCCTCCAAAACTGCTTGCACAAGAATCTCTGTACATAGCTTCTGGGAACCTGCCCCAGTTGGTTCTGATTGGTAAATAAAGATGCCAACAGCCAATAGCTGGAGAGGACAGAGAGAGAGGTGGGTTTCTTAGGATTCCAGAGCTTGGGTCTAGGAGGAAAAAGTTGAGATTCTCCATGCCAGAAGAGTGTGGAGGAGAGGAGAGACACCAAGCCTGAGAAGAGTGCAGAGGCATAGCTGTCCTGTAAAGGAGCTGTGAGAGCACAGTTCAGAGGACTGCCCAACTGGGCCTAAAGCAGACAAGATAGAACACAGAATTTTGTAAGCAGTAACTCAGAATTATTGGAGGGAAGCAGTGGAGTTAGATAGTGGTCCACCTATTATGCCCATTAAGGTGTATTCAAACATAAAGGTTGTGTGTCTCTTTCATTTGGGAACACAAACCATTGAGGCAGGTAGAATAACTGCACCACGGAGTTTTATTTATTAATATTTAATTCTACAGTGCTCCCTCTCAGTGCCTGGGCATTGCCCTCTGAGTCACGTAGAATGACAGAAGGAGACAAATTTCCATGACTGATGTGTCAACTGAAGGAATCAGTGTCTCATCAAAACTTAAAACTAAACTTGGGACTTTTGAGAACTCTGGGCTTGTCTCAAAGCTAGGACTACCACTGGCTTTGCCATAGCTCACCTGACTGACCTTTTAGATGTGTCCCCATCCCCTTTAAAGAAAGATGCATAATTAGAACTGTGTTCAGCCTGGCTTTCATGTGTGCGTGTTTGTGGCTGTTTTATCTTTTTTCTTGGCAGTTATGCTGTCCTTCATGAGTTTCTTAGTCCCTTTCTCTCTTTGTTTGAAAGAAAATCCATATATTTCTTTTAATGACTTTCATCTTTAGAACATCTTGGAGCAGCTTCTAGAAGTCCTGGTCTTACCAGGAAGTCTGGGCAATTTTATTTTCAATATTCCCCAGAAGAAAGGAATCAAGTCTATGATGTTATCTATATTGTCAAATACTTATTAAGAAAAAGGGGCTACATCATCATCATCACTATCACCATTATCATCACGATGGAAATCAAAGCATGGCCTTGTGCATTCTAAGTAAGCTCTCTCATTGAGCTACTCTGCTAACCTCAAGAAGCCAATCATATATGATGACTTGAATAAATCTCAAAGGCTTTTGGTAGGTGAAAAAGAAGCAGTTTTTTTGCATAGGGGTTGATGTCAAAAGTATCCCCTCTCCAGGAAAAAGACATCGGGATGGGTATGACCCTCATGCCTCACTGGACAACAACAGGGGGACCGGAGCCATTACAAGGTCCCATTCAATTACTTGAGGTCAGGCCTCTATCTCCGCCTTCGCAAGATTAAAATCACCACAGCCCTTCTATACTTAGAGAAGGGAGGAGATGTCAGGGGCAGCCCTACTTACACACTGAAGGCCTAAAATCAGCCATAGGCCTAAAATCAGCAATGGGCCTGTCATCCATGTATACTAACACCAAGTCTTGGGTCTCTGTGGGAAAACATTGAAACAGATGGCCATCAGCTATTGTAAACAGGAAGCTTTTGTGGAATTTACCAGCCTGAGTAGTCATAGACCTTGTAAATAGGTAGCCTTGGCAAATAATACAAACTTAGATAAGGACAAGCAAATCATAGGCAGAGTCATAGCCACCTGTCCCTTCACCCAGCTAATACCCTGTTCTGAAAGATATTTGTATTCCCCCTGAACACCCACGCTCCAGTGTCATCCTCTTCCCCATGTCCTGCCTTTTTGTGTTTATAACCCCTATGTGAATGAGTAAAAATTACGATTTGAAAAAAATAAATAAATTATTAAAAAAAGAAGCAGTTTTTAATGATTATTGAGACAAGGCAAGGGGAGAGAAGCTTCTAAAAGGAGGTTGTGGAAGGGGGTAATTGTGATAGAAGTCTCTGGTTTCTTTTGTTGATGGTGTATGTATTTAATGGTAGAACTAAACACACCAAGTCAAGCCACAGAAACTCAGAAGGTCATATCAATGTGGGTATGTTGATTGTAACCATATGCTGTAGTTTTTCCATGATATTTCTGCTGAAGGTAACTGAGTCAAAAAGGGGTAAGGTATAACTGGTATTTCTTACTAGTGTATATAAGTCTACAAAAAAAATCTGAAAACAAAATGTTTGACTCAAAAAAAAAAGGGAAGAAGACAGAAGATTTTCAACATGTGGTTTCTTTTGTCCATTTTCTAAAATTTCTGTAAATATATCTGGGCCAAGAATCAAATGGCTGAACATTTATAAAAGGTAATCAAATTAGAATAAGTTTAAAAAATGCCTTTGAAAGAAGACTTAACTGTGATCTTTGTCTTTATTCAAGTTTTACAGCTGCTTTTCCTGTGCCATTTGGAGTCCAAATAGTTCTCCTCCCCTTTTCATTTCTCAGAAGCCAATTCAGCAGCCTCCTCTTTAGAACCTGTGGGATAGAATTCTATTTCTGAAAAGCAAATTATACATTGTGGTTACCTATCATCTCAAGATATCTCAATTCAGACAAATTATGGGCACGGGTCTTCTGTTTGAATGTTAGAAACCATTCGATGAGGTGGAGGGAGAAACTCTTCCTATCCAATGCTTATTAAAGCAATGGTTTTTCTCTCTTCTGTCCTTATAGAAGGTAGTAGCAGGATTTCAGTTTGGAATGACAAAGTGAAAGCAATTTGTGGATTCTTATGATGGACTGAACTGAGGTAGACTGGATCATCTGTAGTCTGTAGATGCTGCATTTCAGCTACATTTTACAGAAAATGTTACTCTATCACAGCAAATACTTAAAAAATTGTACATATTTCTGTTTTGTTTTTTTCTGCTTGTCATAAGACTTTCTGGCTAGAAAAAAAATTGATAGAGCATTTGAGATGGTGATGGGAGAGAAATGAGCATAAATTGACAACAAAAAAAATTCAAGAGCTGGATTTAATGTGGTTTCATTTGGTAAGTTTGGGCATTATGCAGAGCCTCTAAGAGCTATAAGGAAAGACTTTTCAGTATTTATTGAGTGCTATGTGCTGAACTTTGGGTCATTTGTTAAGGAGATAAGAAGAGTTAGAAGCAAGTCTCTAGTCATGTAATTTATAGATTGCATAATGGATTTAACTCAACTGCCCCATCCAGTTCTTACAATAACCCACCAGGGAGGAATTATTACTTGTCCTCATTTTATGTGAAAGAAAATAAAAGTCTTTGACATTAAAACCATTGTCAGCATAGGGCTTGAACTCTGTAGTTTATAGTCATCCCCCTCAATCTTCAGGGATTTGTTCTAATCTCTTTCTTGGATGACTGCAACTTCTGATAGTATCATGCCTTGTACATTCAATGCTTTCCCCAGTATATGTATACTTATATGCATGAGAATAAAGAGATTAACAAAGGCAAATAATACATTTGATTGATTATAATGATAAATTGTAATAGAACTTTATGAATGTGGTTTATTTCAAAATATCTCATTTTATTTCAGATCTTAATAATCTATTATAATTATTTTCTCTACATATTAAGCTGAGAAAATTAACCTACTAATTGGGAGCAAGCACTTTATGGTTTCTCTTTGTCATATATAAGCTGCCAGCACCATTACTCTTGTGTTTTGGGACCATTACTGATTAAAATGAATATTTCTTGAACACAAGCCCTAAAACACAGTAGAACACATTGTAACTGAGAAGCTATTGCATAACCAATGGGTTGATAGTATATACAGTGTGGAGGCCCTGCATGAGAAGAGGATTTACGTCATAGGAGGGGCAAAGTAGGGCAGGAGACTTTATCATGCTGCTCTCAATGGCACATAATTTAAAACTCAGAAATTGTTTAATTTTGGGAGCATTCTGCTTATAATTTTTGAACCATGATCAGCAGTAGGTAACTGAAATCTGAAATAATGATTCTGCAGATTAGAAGAGACTTTTGAGTCTCACCCAATTGTCTTTAGAATGTAACATGCCTAGGAATATTATTTCCTAAAGAATGAAAAATATTTTTTCTTCTTACCATGCCCTCTACTCATTTTTTTCCTGTCTCCTACAGACACACAATATATATTTAGACAGCAAGGACTTATGCAGTTATGTAATAATGGTCATGAGTTCCAGATAGTCACTTTAGGGTCCAGAAACTCCTGTTTCCATGGAAGTTGATTTTATTAATTAACAACATGTAATTTACCCAGGTATCCATTGGTAGTTAAAGAGGCTTTGTGAATACATTCCAGGGCAAATAGCTCTCTTTTTGAAAGAGGGGTCTCATATATCTCAGTCTGGTCTTAACTTCGCTAGGTGGCTGAAGAGGATGTTGAACCTTTGATCCTCTTACATCCACATCCAGAGAGATGGATTTACATGTCCTACCACACCTGGTTTGTGAGACACTGGGGACCAAGCTCAGGGCTTTGTGTATGCTAGACAGACATTAGACCAAAAAGGCTACAACATCAACTCTCAAAAGAAGGAGTTTAAAAATATTTATAGTGAAATATTTGTATTTTATACAATAAAGCCTATTTTATCACAGAAATGTTAAGTCATACTCATGTCACAGAGGGTTGCAAACTCTTCTCTACATACCTCAGGCAACAATAAAAACCTAAATCCTCCTCTCAGAATTTATTAGATGGAGAGATTTATAGAATTTATTGTTCCTTATCCTCCCTTCACTTGTTATTTCTAATCTAATACAAAAGGTATAATACAAATGTTATCAAAATTCCTGTTATTTAATAACATTTATGAATGTATGATATACACACATTTGTTAATTTTTAAATACCCAATTGTTTGAAGCTCATTTTTATCTATTTGCTATTATAAATGTCATGGGTTAAAGGGATAGCAATTTGTTAGAAGCCAAAAGCAAAGTAATTTCTGAGGAATGGAATTATTGCCTGGAAGGATTTTTAATCTCTCTCTCTCTCTCTCTCTCTCTCTCTCTCTCTCTCTCTCTCTCTCTCTACCTACCTATCTGAACTAGCAATGAAAGACTTTTTTATTCTTCTCTTATATATTATATTTTGACTGCAGTTTCCTCTCCCTACCCCAACCCTACCAAGTCTCTTTCTGTAACCTTCCTTCTCCTCTAGATCCACCCCCTCCTACTTCTCCACTCAGAAAAGTGCAGGCCTCCCAGGGTAATCAACCAAACATAGCATAATAAGCGACAATAAGACTGGCACAAACCATCACATCAATGCTTTAAAAAGCAATCTAGTAGGAGGATTAGGGTCCTGTAAACAGACAAAAGAGTCAAAGACAGCCATGGCTCCCACTAGTACACCAAACTACTTAGCTATAGTATATATGCAGAAGACCTAGGTCAGACCTCCACAGGCTCCCTAACCTATGCAAGGCCCCATGAGTCCTGGTCAGTTGATTTATGGGCTATTCCTGTAATTTCCCTGACCCATTTGGTTCTGTTGATCCTTCCTCTGTGTCCTCTGAAGGATTCCATGAAGTCCACCTAATGTTTGACTATAAGACTCTGCACCTGCTCCCGTCAGTTACTAGATGAAGTTTCTCTGGTTACTCTGCTGCTGCTGCTGCTGCTGCTGCTGCTGCTGCGGCTGCGGCTGCGGCTGCGGCTGCGGCTGCGGCTGCGGCTGCGGCTGCTGCTGCTGCTGCTGCTGCTGCTGCTACTGCTGCGTTTCACTCCCAGAACACTCTGGAGGCAGGACAAAGAGTAGGGTGAAGGTTTTGTGGCTGGGTTAGGCTTAGTTCCATCCATTTGCTTGCAAATTTCACATTGGCATTGCTTCTTACATCTGAATAGTACTACACTGTGTAAATGTACCACGTTTTCTTTATCTGTTTTTTTTGGTTGACATCTAGATTGTTTTCAGTTTCTGGCTATTATGAATAAAGCTGTTATGAACATAGTTGAACATGTGTCTTTGTGGTAGGATGGAGTATCTTTTGAGTACATGCCCAGGAATAGTATAGCTGGGTCTTGAGGTAGATCGAGTCCCAACTTTCTGAGAAGCCACCATATTGATTTCCAAAGTGGCTTTATAAGTTTGCAATTCCTACTAGCAATGGAGGAGTGTTCTTCTTGTTCCACATACTTGCCGACATGAGCTGTCACTTGTGTTTTTTATCTTAGCCATTCTGACAGGTGTAAGATGGAATCTCAGAGTCATTTTGATTTGTATTTTCCTGATGGCTAAGAATGTTTGATATTTCTGTAAGTGTTTCTCAGCCATTTGGGATTCCTTTGTTAAGAATTCTCTGTTTAGATTTGTACAATATTTTTTAAAATTGGATTATTTGGTTTGTTGATCTTTATTTCTTGAGTTCTTTGTACGTTTTGGATATTAGCTCTCTATCAGCTTTGAAGTTGGTGAAAATCTTTTCTCATTCTGAGAGCTGCTGTTTTGTCCTGTTGATAATGTCCTTTGTCTTCCAGAAGCTTTTCAGTTTCATGAGGTCTCATTTATTAATTATTAATCTTAGTGCCTGCACTATTGGTGTTCTGTTCAGGTAGTTGTCTCCTGTGCCAATGTGTTCAAGGTTATTTCCACTTTCTCTTCTATCAGGTTTAGTGTATCTTGTTTTATGTTGAGGTCTTTGATTCGTTTGGTCTTGAGTTTTGTGCTGGGTGATAGATATGGATTAAATTGCATTCTTCTACATGCTAACATCCAGTTTGACCAGCACCATTTATTGAAGATGCTTTGTTTTTTTTTCCATTGTATATTTCTGGCTTCTTCATCAAAAATTAGATGTCCATAGGTGTGTGAATTTACTTCTGGGTCTTTATTTTGATTTCATTGATCAACCTGTCTGTTTTTATGCCAATACCATGCAGTTTTTACTACTGCAGATCTGTAGTACAGTTTGAAATCACGGATTGTGATTTGACCTTTGGAAGTTCTTTTATTGTATAATATTTTTAAAAGTTATCCTAGGTTTTTGGTTTACCTACATGAAGCTGAGTATTTTTTTTAAGGTCGATAAAGAATTGTGTTGGAATTTGGATGGGGATTGCATTGAATCTGTATATTTCTTTTGGTAGGATGGCCATTTTTACTATGCTAGTCCTATCTATGCATTGAATGTTAAGAATGGATACTTCTGGATGATCACACTCTGAAATATTTAAATTTCTATTTTTAGGTTTTCCAATCCATTTTTATTTTGAAACATTTACATGAATTAGAATTATTTTCATAAAAATTTATTTTAGTATTTAAAGAATGCATATTGTTCTTTGGTTTACACATTAAATTATATCAAGACATATTTGCATTCTGTGCACCAAATATACTTGTGATTTACCTTGTAAATGTTAAGTTTTGTATTTTGAAGATTAGTTTGTATATTCAATGGTCTTCTCTATTTTTCATGCTTATATTTTTTTTTTTTTTGCTTAAAATTTATAGTTCTGGGGGCTGGAGAGATGGCACAGTAGTTAAGACCCCTTGTTGATTTTTCAGGGAACACAAGTTTCATTCCGAGACTCACGTGGCAGCTCACAACTGTGTATAACTCCAGTTCCAGGTGACTCAACACCTTCTTTTGATCTCCTCATGGACCAGGCATGTATATGGGCCACAGACATACAGGCATATAAAACATTCACACAATAGAAACTTACATATTTTTCAGTTCTCATATGGTTCTATTTTGCTATGAAGTGGTCATTTTTAGATGCTTTATAGCTTGGTTTTAATTTTGAATGGTGTTTGTTGTCTATGACATCCTCAAGTAGTTCATGAGATCTCCAAGTAGTCTATGATGTCACCAAGTAACAGCTGATGTGTAGAATCTTGTGTGTGTGTGTCTAGTTAAAGTAAACTTGTCTACAAAGAACTTTTGCTGTATCAGTTTTTGTGTTAATTCCTAGGTTTTCAGTGTACCTTTACAACTCCTGTAAGCATCTACAATTTCTCTTTCAATGCATATAAGCACATTGTGTTTGCTTTTTTATTCAGCCTATTACAACCCATCTCTAAATGTTATTTGCTATAATTAACATAGCTGTTCTTTTGTCATTAATCATAATAAATCGTCTTTTCTATTTTACCATAGAATACAGTTCTGGCTCTTGTTTTTAAAGACATACTGTTTTTATCAGGATTAAAATTTCTAATTTTGATTATAATCTTGTTAAGATATGTAAAAATATAATAATTAGTTTTATTAAAATAGTAGCAGCTTTTGGAGTTTTTATGAAGATTTTCATTAAACAAAAATATTAATTAGTAAGTAGTGAGTGGATTTTGCAGCTTTTCAAATCCTATTGATATATTCAAAACATAAAATTTATGTTTTTAACAACCTTCAGTATCCATTTCTGTGGCATTAAATATATTCATGTTGCTCTTTCATAAGTCAAGCTTTCTCACTGGACAACGACTGGGGGACCTGAGCCATTACAAAGTCCCCTTCAATTACTGGAGGTCAGCCTCTATCTCCACCTTCGCAAGTTTAGAATTGCCACAGCCCTTCTATACTTAGAGAAGGGAGGAGATGTCAGGGGCAGCCCTACTTATACACTGAAGGCCTAAAATCAGCCATAGGCCTAAAATCAGCCATAGGCCTAAAATCAGCAATAGGCCTGCCATACATGTATACTAACACCAAGTCTTGGGTCTCTGTGGAAAAACATTGAAACAGATGGCTATAAGCAATTGTAAACAGGCAGCTTTTGTGGAAATTTACCAGCCTGAGTAGTCATAGACCTTGTAAATAAGTAGCCTTGGCAAATAATACAAACTTAGATAAGGACAAGCAAATCATAAGCAGAGTCATAGTGACCTGTCCCCTGAACCTTCACCCAGCTGATACCCTGTTCTGAAAGATATCTGTACTCCCCCTGGACATCCACACTCCAGTGTCATCTACTTCCCCACATCCTGCCTTTTTGTGTTTATAACCCCTGTGTGAATAAGTAAAAATTATGATTTGATTTAAAAAGAAAGTCAAGCTTTATAATAAACAGAGTCCATATTTCCAGTTATTGTTTTTAATGCTCCATGCACTACTTGGAAAGAATTTCTTTCAATGATTTTTTATCAACTTGGTGTAGATATTCTATGTATCTTCCGATGGGGAGACTGTTCTGTCCTGCTTCTTTGAGACTTTTATTGCAGCATTTTGCTTTACAGAAAGAATTCAAGTTATTTTCACTCTTGGATAGGCTCAACAGACTAGAAATGATGTAAACATTAAGTTATTGAATATAGCTTTCCTCATATCATCTATGGTGGGATGATAACATATTTTGTAGATAATTCTTGTTTTACATTGAAAATACAGCTTCTTCATTTAAATAATTAGAGATAGTATCTCATATTTGCTGAAAATTTCTTATACCATACTTCACACTTATACACTGATATTTTAATTTTTATATTTATATATAATATTAACATTTTATACTGTTCTCCTTTCTACTATTGTCCATTTGTATTCCATAAACATTTGAATAAAAATTTTTGTTCTCTGAAATTTTGTTGTATGATACATAAATTGGTTTCATGTCATAAACCCTCCAATGTGTTTATGATCTTTCATTGACAAAGCTGTACCAGAATCCTACTCCCCAGTTCCCAGTCCCAGTTCCTGTGGAGCCCAGTCATCCTTCATTCATTCAGTTGGGGTGTTGCACCTTCCCCAAGGCCCAGGGTATTTGCTCAAGCTAGCTGCTAGGTGGCTCTTGCCAATTCTTGGACGTTAGTGGTAATAAGGAAGTGTTGAAATAGGAGGCAATTTATGTGGGGTAAAGATATGTAAATTCCCTGTAATGTTAGCAGCATGGCTAAAGGAGAAGCTATCAGGCCATTGGACTCCCTTGAACCAACAATATTTGCTGTATCAATATTCCAGGTCCATGGTTGGTAGGAAAGTACAAGCATTTTCTGTAACTATGCTGGCTGGAGAGATGGGCAAAGATATCGCAGACTTAATTCAATCAAATTTTAGATGCATATAAAAAGAATTTGAAATTGTTACTTCATAACTCTTCTTTTAAAGCTCTGATGTTTTATTTGTATTATATTTCATAATTACACCAGTAGTTACTTAAAGGTACAGTTCGACCGGTTTCATTCTTCTTTGATGTTGGGACATGACATGTGTGACAAAACCACAAGAAAAGATTGTCATAACTATAATAGTTTTATACATTTTTAGTTGTTGAGAAGTTTTGTATACTTTCTTTTAGGAAAGATCTTATACATATATCTTGGGATTGGACAAAGAACCATATAGGATGACGATTCTTTGGAGACAAGAAACAAACAGGCAGCCAAGATGGGTCCCTGTGGATCACAATTCTCCCTGAGCCAAGAATTCCAACTAGAATTTCAGGTAGCTGCGACAGTTGCTGTATGTATACTGAGTGCTATAAACTGGTATGCACATTTTGCAGTGTAGTTACTTGCAAGAGGACTAGGGCAGCATAGATCCTTGGGAGTGAGATGAGCTGTTTATCTACAGTGAAAGGCATCAAGAGCTCAGTGCACAGTATGTCACAAGCCAAATCGTGACATGAACGAGCAGAATGAGAGGTACTGAAGCTTCAGGTAGTCTGAGAACAGAGTCCCTTACATTTCTCAGGCTTTCAGTTGAGAATCAGGAATATCATGTGTCAGAAGAAAGAACAATACGCTTCAGGATTAAGGATAAAATCTTCACTATTAGCAAAGCAGAACATCATGACTAATTTAAAGTTAGATTAACAAATATGATAAATGAAGAGAACCCCAGGAAAATATAGGGCATCAAAACTGTTAAAAGCTTCCACAAGAATCAGAGGAAGGGAATGGGACAAAACCTATGTGAAGAAATTAGAACAGAAAAGTCCCCACATTTCATTATATATGTAACCTGAGGGCCTCGAGGAGCTCATTAAGGTTCATATAGGAAAACTACAAGGAGTACAAGATAAAAAACTGCTTAAATGCACAACTCCTCCAGCCTCCAAAGCCAAGAGATGCCTAAGGAGAAGCAAGATGTGGTTGTACAGGGGGGTTGGGGGCAGAGTCCACATCTCAACTTTTGCGACAACCACCACAATCAACATGCCTTCGGAGATCTGCACGCCTGATCATGGGGTCTGGTCCCTGCTCAATACACTCTTCATGAACTCTGCTGCCTGGGTTTCATAGCGTATGCCTACTTTGTGAAGTCTAGGTACAGGAAGATGGTGGGTGATGTAACTGGGGCCCAGGCCTATGCCTCCACTGCTAAATGCTTGAACATTTAAATGCTTGAACATGCTAAATGCTCCCTGATCTTCACTGTCCTTATGGCCATTGTCGTTATCATTGTCTATGCCACTAGAAAATAGTCATCTTGTACCATCTCACAGTAGATAAAAGACTCTGGGGCCTTCCATGCTTGCTATGTGTCCCACTGTCTCTAGTCTTGGCCCTGACCATTTATTTACCCTATATATATGCAAGTGTTAAACTCACATTTGTGTCCGTAGTGGATTCAATAAAGTGCATGTACTGTGGAATAAAAAAAAAGAAGAAAACTGCTTAAAGTCAAATATAAAAAATTCTGAAAGTGAAATAAATAATCAATATATTCTTTACAAGGGACCAACACCACAAATGTAGGTCATCTTTCACCATCAACAGTGGAGCCATAAAAACACAGAGCATCATGCTTACTGATCAGTTAAAATTCAATACAGAATTTCTTCACTTCAAATTTGAAAGGATAATTGATGTTTTTAGATAAAAGAATATAGAAATTTCATGACTAGTGGAGCCACATTATAATATTATCAAAATTCATATGATCTATAAGAAGTTATACAGAAGGAAATAAAATAATGGATGGAAAAATATATTGCAATTTCTATTAAGGCCATATGAAACTTTAAAATAAAAATCCATATGTGTTATGTTGTATACAAAACACATATATTATGTAATATATGTAGATGTCATATAGAAGATGATAAATGTTAAAAAGTTTAAGTATGGTCAACTATGTGGGCAGTTTGTTCTTTTTTTAAAAGCACTGGCCTAACATTGTTATCCAGTGTTATAGGTTATTCTATCTTGTTCTAAAAATAATCATTGAATAATGAAAATATGTGACAAAACTATAAGGAATTTGATTTAAAATTACTTTAAATAGGCTAAAAGAAATTATATAGTATCAAACAGATATAAATAATTAAAAATAAGGTAGATTTAAATGAAATCATAGTACAATAGGCATACGTGGGTTAAGCATTTCAATAAAACCCCAGATACTGTCAGATTGCATTTAAAATTGTCTTTGGTTAGATTACTTACAGGAAACATAAATAGAAGTTCACAGATAAATCGGTAGTCAAATAATGAAACAAAATACATTATGCAAGGGGTAACTACACAAAAGCTGAAGCAAGTATAACTTTTTTCTAAACAGACACAAGATAAGGACTATTATCAGAGCTATATCAAGACCATCAGTGAGGAAGATTAACAATGATAAATGTGTACACAAATAATAACAGCTTCTGGAAACTCAAGCAAATTCTGATGGGCAGAGATAATCAGATATGATTAATTTCAACAATCATGGTTGGATTATTGAATCTCTTTAATCAAAAATTGATAGAACAAGTAGAGAAAAAAATCAAAAGGGTATAGAGAATATAGGTCAGGAAGATGAGGAGGGTCGAACTCAGTTGGTCTATTTAGGACAACAATGTCCTGAAGTTGGCAATCTCAGAAGTTGCTAAAAGTGTAGGTAGCAGTAGGATTGAGACTGACTTAGAATGGTAACCCAGAGAGATGTTCCATTGAGATTATGGGAGAAATAATTGATTCATGTAAATTCAGGGGATAAAACCGAGGCTAATCCTGTAGAACGGAAAGTATAGGTTGTTCTTCATAAGGTATTGAAAGGGAAGCAGAACAGTAGGACTGCTGTCTGGAGGAGGAACTGGATTTGCGAGAGAGATGTTTGCAAAAATAAAACTGCTGAGGTTTCTTGTTTGTTTGTTTTTGTTTTTGTTTTTTCCCCTAACAAAGAAGAATCGCATAGATTTGAGAGTGTGTAAAGAGTTCCTTCTGTTGGCTTTTGTTTTTATCATGAAGTGATTACTAAAACCATCAGCTGAGGGGAGAAGACAAAAGATGTGGGGGGTTTAATTGGATTTGAAAAGATGTAGATTTCTTTTTCTTTTTAAATTGGTAACTGGGTTTTATGAATTTACTGTGACTATGCAGAGAAACATTAGTTCAGGTTTGATTAAAGGTTAGTTCTATTGCAGGTTATATAAGATGCCACTCATTTGCCATCTCCCTTCTGGTCAGCATCTCTACCTGGAGTCAAGGTGGATCACCCCACAGCCCTGTCTGTCTCCTAGGAGGCCTGCTCTAAGCAGGAACACAGATGAGATTCCTGCCACAACCACCACACCAGCTGGGACCCCACAGTGCCCAGTAGACATGGACTCTGTCCTTCCCTGTCAGATCTAGGTCCACACCTCCACCATGCATTCATGGTGGATTCACCTGCCTGCCTCCCTTCCCAGCCCTGCCTGTCTTCCAGGAGGCCTGCTCTAACCAGGGGCACAGCTCTGCCTGCTTCCCAGGAGGCCTGCTCAAACTCATGACACACAGTTCCACCTGCCTCCTTTGAGGCCTGCTCCAATCTGGGACACCTAGTCCAGCTCTCTCCATAGTCAACAGATAGTGAAATGTAAGCTCAAGAACATGATCTTAAGAAGCAATTGAAATAGGCCACCATCAGAACTCAACTCTTCTACTACAGCAAGCCCTAGATATCCTAATACTCCTGGAGAGCAAGATTCTGACCTTATTTCACCTCATGAAGATCTTCAAAGAAGATATACATAATTCCTTTAAAGAAATACAGGAGAACATAGACAAATAGGTAGAAACTCTTAAAGAAGAAACAAATAAGTCTCTTAAAGAAATGCAGGAAAATACAATCAAACAGTTGAAGGAAATGAAAAAAATGGTCTAAGATCTAAAAATGAAAATAGAAGCAATAAAGAAAACACAAATAGAGGCAACCCTGGAGATGGAAAACCTAGAAGAGAACTGTAACTACAGACACAAACATCACCCACAAAATACAAGAGACAGAAGTGAATAGATAACAAAAAAGAAATTGATACATCAGTCAAAAAAAATGCCAAGTGTAAAAGTTTCTAACCAAAAGCATCCAGATAATTTGGGACACAATGAAAAGACAAACCTAAGACTTACTTTCTTTAGACTTTTGAAAATAAGATTGGAGCCATTGACAAGTTCACCTGCGTTGCAAGGGCAGGGGATATAGCTAAATTGGTAGAATGCTTGCCTATCGTGTGAAGCAATGATTTCAATTCCCAGAATTGAACAAATTGTGTGTGGTAATAAACACTTGTAACCACAGCAGTCAGGAAGTGGAGGAAGGATGATCAGGCTATCAAGACCATCTTGGTTATTTGTGAATTAGAAGCCAGTCTGGGTTACGTGAGTTCCCACTTCAAAATCAAACAAACGAAACAAGCAATCAAGCAAAAAGAGAATCAAACCAATACCTTGCCCCCACAGATAAAATAAAATATGAGCATAGCAATTTAAAATATTATCTTGTACTCTTACAGGTTTTTAATGATCTAGACTCATACTGTCATGACCTTGTAGCTACACACTGTCCGTTGGCTTCCATTTTTTCTTTTAATGTCAGCTAACTTGAGTCTTTATGCTTGATGAATCCATGGTTCTTTTGTCTTCCCCAGGCTCACATTCTGAGCAAAGCCTTCCCTTCTTTCAGGCTCAGGTTACCATCTCAGGATACCCTTTCTGATCCTTATCTACACTCCAGCCTTCTTCATCTTCCACCCTCATTCTCCTTCTTCCATTTCCCTGGAACATCTCACAAAACAGCTCCAGAAAAAGAAAATAATATGATGCTGATCTGGGAATTATCTCCTCTTACACAAATCCGTGAACTGCCACCTATCAATAGTGAGGAGGTCAACGAGACAGAACCCCTTTATATATTATTAAGAGCAATAGCCTAAACAAACAACTCCCAGGACAACTTTCTCTGATGTTGCAGTATTAAAACACCAGTAAGGATGGGTTTGATAAGTCATACGACTTACCTTCACCTGTGTTTGCTTGACCCCCTACTGCTCTGTGACTTTAAACAACACACCACTATTATCTTTATTGTAATGTATATACAAGGTTATCTACCCGCTGTTACTGCACATTACTGTACAGTAAGTTATTGGCAGATGGCTAGAACCAATATTGTTCTACTGCTTTTCTTTATACTATGTAAACTTTACTCCACCAACTTCATAAGTCTTCTTGCTGGTGCTTGCTTTTCCTTTGTCTTCAGGAGAATGTGAAAGGCAAACATAGCATTCTAACCATGAGATACTCACTTCTTTCATGTGCTGAAACAGAACTTGGATGAAACTTGAGTCATTGTATAATCTGACAGAAAAAGGAGGAAACTGAAAAGAAAGATACACGTTTGTATCTAGAAAATTTACTTGCATTGGTGTAGAAATATTTAATTTCATTAGACTCTCTTATTCTCACATTATTTTTCCAGAAGAATCTACTGCCAGGCAACGGGATGATGTGGAGCCCAACAGGAACAACCCCTGCTTCTTCAGTAACCTCCATGGTGCCTTCTCTGCTGAGCTGGTGGAAGATGAGTGATCTTTCAATTCTTGCTTTACTTGCCCAGATCTTAGCAATTAAAAATGCCTTTGGTTAGATAATTGAGATGTTCCCTCCTGGATGCAAATGTTCAAAGGGCTTGGTGTTAAGTCATGTTTATTCCTTAGAAATGGGCTCTGATCCTCCTGTCTGTCTGGGATCATCCAATAATGCCCTTCTTTCAAGAAGGATTTAGCTCACAACTATTTTATCACCCTCTTCAGTTTTTGACCAAAGTGAGAAGAGAAAAGAAAGTGCTTCAGTATGTGTTTGATTTTGTCTTCTTCCTAATTAATGAATAAGAAGACAGGGTCTAGCCCTGCCAACTCTTTTACCTCTTCCACTACTTTTATGCCAGCTACAGAAACTACATTTATAACTTGAGCACTAATGTTTTCCTTCTCAGTTTTTATGTACTTCATGAATAAAAATACTCCCTATACACTTTGCAAGGTGGAAAGCAGGCTTGACTTGTATAGCATGGGATGGAGTTTAGCCAATATTGATGCTGCTGAGGATTTTGTTCTTTTAACCTTGGGCTTGACATTCTCTACAATTGCATCACTGCTCAGATATTGGGCTTCTGTTTGAAGACATCTTGTCCTTCAATTGTGCTGGAGTGAACAGTTCCTGGATAACATTCAGCCACTTAACCAACAGCCTCTTGTTATAGCACCAATTACACAGACACAAGCAGAACCCGTTTGGAGCCGTTTTCTGTGGGGATGACTATTTTGTGGTAAGCTTAGTGTTTTCTCAAAGCCGAGGAAATGACCTCTCTTTTGGAAGCCCTTAACCACTGAGTCTGTTCATTTATCCAGTGTTCATTTCTCATCTACTTTTCTTATATAATGTTTGCTTCATCATCCTTTTCTTTACTGTTTTTTTTTTAGCTTTCTGTCATATAATTGGTTTAAATTCATTTTGTGAAAATCTATGTGGATCAAAGCCTGTATTCTTTCCTCTCTCCAGTTCTTCATTAATAACTCTACATGTACACCAAGTCTCTTCCTTGCTTGGAAAAGCTTTGTGCATATTCCTGGGCTTGAAGCCTCTTAGTGCTTACTTCCTCATATACCAAGTCACTGATGGTTTGGTGGGAGCCAGTATAGTCCTCATTATTTTGTAATATCTGAGGCACATATGTTGAAGATCCTCATTGATTTAGCAGCAAAATTGCTTTATGAAATTGCTAAGCATTCTTTAAAATTCAACACTGTAGTTACAAGAAAAAAAAAGAAAACTGGTACATACTGGAAATTAAGTGGTTTCTGAAAAACCAGAATGCTAAGAACGGGGCTCATTCGCACCTGGCTGTAGTGGTGGGAAGGAGATGGCAGAGCTCAGGAGATGGGGTGTGATCTTTAATACACAGAAGAAAGTGAGACATGCTGCTGTATAATGTCAGGATTGGAAATGAGACTCTTGCATAGAGCAGTAAAGGCAGGATAAGAAATGAAGCCAGATGTAGAGACACAGGGATACAGAGACAGGCAGACAGCAGGAAGAATGTTTTATACTCTAGACTCTGTGATTCTGCCCATGGTCCTTATACTTTAGAATTTATTTTACTACTTTATTCAGGGGTCCTAAGATGACAGGGTGTGAAGGGAATTATTAGTAGCTACCCATTGGTTTATTTGAAAGGATAGGTTAAAAAAATCCCCATAGTTTTAGAAAAGTATATCTGACAAATTGGTTCACACAGAAATAAATTCTCTGAAAATGAATCTGTTAATGAAACAGAATCTGTTAATAAAAATTACTTTCCTTAAATGACGATGAAGAATAGAGTCATATTGTCTATGTCATTGAAGAGTTGATAATGTTTACGCAAAGATTTTCAGAAAATCAGAAGAGAAGGTAGGCATCTCAATTAATTTGCTCTGGCTATTATAATTTTGATTGTAAAGTTATTCTCTCTCTCCCCCCTCTCTCTCCAATAGGCAAAAGCAGCATAAAAAAGAAAATGGTGAATGCTAATTGTGATTAGAGAGGGTAAAATACCAAATGAACAAAACCAAAACATAAAAATGTGTGAATATATTAGGAGAGAAAAAGAAGGGGGCAGGGAGAGAGAAAGAGTGTTAAGATACACAGATACACGAACATGGGAGCATGTTTGTGCTGTGCAAGTTTCTCTCAAGGACATGGAGACTATTCAAATTGAAAAACTATTACTGAAAATATTTTTAATATAGTGTTATCAACTTAAAAACATTAATTGTTGAGAGATAGAGATAGATAAATCAATGTGCGGGGGTGGGGGGGAGGAACAGAGAGAGAATCAGAGGACAACTTACATATGTGGCCATTTTTCTCCTTCCATCTTCTGGGTGCCAGAGATCAAACTCAAGTTTCCAAGCATGGGGCTAAGTGGCTTTATCTGCTGGACTATCTTTCCAACTCTTGAAAATATTTTAAAATAGAAATAGAAGCTGTCTTAGTTAAGGTTTTACTTCTGTGAACAGACACCATGACCAAAGTAACTCTTATAAGGACAACATTTATTTGGGGCTGGCATACAGGTGCAGAGGTTCAGTCCATTATCATCAAGGCAGGAACATGGTATCATATAGGTAGATATGGTACAGGAGGAACTAAGAATTCTACATCTTTATCTCAAGGCTACTAGTAGAATACTGGCTTCTAGGCAGCTAGGATGAGGGTCTTAAAGTCCACACTCACAGTGACACACCTACTCCAAGAAGGCCACACCTATTCCAATAGGGCACACAGTCTAATAGTGCAATTCACTGGGTGAACTATATACAAACCAAAACAGAAGCAAATGTCTCCTTACTAAAAATGCCACTTACTAAATGCCTGCCATTTTCATCATGCTTGAGGTGAAATATCAGGATGATTTTAGACTTCAGCAGTTAATTAAGAATAATCTCAATTAGGGTTTCTATTTGGCATTGTATTGGAAATTTGAGAAAATATTCTAATAACCATTTGAATCACATAAAAATTCATGCTAATCAGTCATTTTTGGCCAGTCATTTTTGGTATCCTAAAAAATGACACAAAAATTTTAAAAGCAAAACTAAAACTAATATTTCTTTTAAAGTATTCTGGTTTGTGTAGAATAATTAAAAGGCATTACAGACAAACTATTCCAACATGATTTACAAGCATTAGCATTCCAAATTAATTGCATGCCCATATGGTACAAAATAAGCAGAGGACATTAGAGTATTAGAAGAATAAAATACAAGTATGGAGACAAAACTCTGGGGTTAGAGTTAAAATAATAAAAAAGAATCAAAAGATTTAACAGAAAGTTCCAATGATGGGAAAAATCAACATGGTGAAGATACATATTACCTCAAAATTATAAACAGTGATATTCTAATCAAAATTCCAATAAAATATTATACAAATCAATGTGTCGATATTTGTTGTTTACTTTATTTCTTGGGAATTTCATACATACATATAATGAATTTTGATCAAACTCAATCCTCTTTCTCTTCTCTCCAATTTCTTCCTTCCCCTCCTTTACCATAGGCTATTCCTTCCCAACTTCATGTACTCTTTTTAAAATTCACTAACTTCATTTAGTGTAATGGGTGTAGAACACTCTTCTGCACCATAAGTAGCCTCTCTGACCTTCTCTCCCCCAGTGGCCACCAATTGCTGACAGCTCCTCAGACAGTGATAGAATTTTGTAAGTCACTATCTCATCAATGCTGGGGTTTTGGCTAGCTTGGTCTTATGTAGGTTTAACGCATGTTGTCACCAGCTGCTCAGAGATTATTTGACCAAGGCACTCTCATGTTAGGAAAAGTTCTCTACTACAGACAATGCTGTTTTCCTGGCTCTTACAATCTTTCTTCTCTCCTTGTCAGTGATGATCCTTAAGCATTGATGAAAGGGGCGTGATAAAACTGTTCTATTTCAAGTTGAACACTCTGCGGAATCTTATTCTCTGCACATCAATTGTGGGTCCCTGTTTTAACTGCCTTCTACTGTAAAAAAGAAGCTTCACTGCTAAAGTTAGATTATGAATATAAAGATAGGAACTTAGCGTGGTTTATTTGCTCTTTTTTCAGTTAGTTCTCTTTACATAGCCTGGCTGTCATAGAACTCATTATGTAGACCAGACTGGCCTTGAATTCAAAGAGACCCACCTGTTTCTATCTTCTGAGTGTTGAGATTAAAGCTACATACACCATGCCTGCCTGTCAGTTTATTACTATGTGCATTTATCAGAATAAATAATATTGTTTGTTCCTATAGCCTATGACCTGGCCATCCATAAGCATTTGTCCTAATTAGCAATACCAGAAATGAGTTCCATCTTGTGAAATGAGCATTAATATAATTTAAATAAAGTTGTTGAGTCTTCCTATAATATTCTAGCCACTATTGTATCAGTGGGAATATCTTGCCAGGCCAGTCTTTATTGTAGCTTGTAGGGTTTGTGGGACTGTGTAAGGGTATCTTGGTTCTTGGGTGGGCATGGCCTGGAGACTCCAAGGGAGAAATGGCAGGTGTTCGGCCATGTCCCCAGAACCCAGGGTCCTGACATGCAGTATAATCTCCATGGACTTACATTGTTCAGTCTCATAGGCTATTACAGCCCCTCCCAAAGTGCACAGGTAGAGGGTGTGACTACAGGCCTTAGACCCTAGAGAGATTTACATACTAATGAAGGCCAGAGGGTGGAGCCAATTAAGCATTCTTCCTCAGATCCTCCCCCTTTCTCTCTCCCTATTTAACTCAGGTCTGGCCTGAGTTTCATGGGGGTACATCCAGATCCATCTACCATCTGCCATGAAAATAAACCCTTTTGGAACCAAGGACTTTCTCGTGTTTTGGGGGCCTGACATTGTCAAAGCCTCCAGCCTTTGGAACTCCAGACCTTTCTCCTGTTTGTGGGACCTGCTATGTGGAAAGCCTCTGGGACTCCACCACAGCCACAGCGTATTCCCCACAGGGTTCATAGTTGGACAAGATTATTGATTACTAACCACAGTATAAGTACAATCTCTTAGCACCATGAAAGTTAGTCAGCAGCAATGAAATTTCTAATTTGGTACCAGCATGATTTCTCTATGTCCTGTGACTCAACTATGGCGCCTTTTCAGTCATAGGGTTTTGGATTTTATTTTTCTTAGATTTATTTTTATGTGTGAGTGTTTTGCCTGCATGTGTCTACATGTACCATATGCATGCCTGTTACTTGCAAAAGTCAGAAGAGGATGTTGCATTTCTTGGAATTGGAGTTATACACATTTGTGAACCACCTTGTGGGTGTTAGGAATTAAATATGGATCTCCTGAAAGAACAATGGCTCTTAACCATTGAATCATCTCTCTAGCCCTAAGCAATAGGGTTTTACCAGGAAACTTTGGGGTATAAGTAAAAGCAATGGCAATATCCTGTAATATTTTAAAGGCAGATTGGTCTATGACATTTCATTGACCAGCTATTTATTTATTTATTTATTTATTGCCAATTGAACATCTTTATTCCTGTCAACGAGACTACGCTTAGGTATTTTGGGACCCAAGTGTAATGTCGAGCATTTAGAGTAAGGGGTTTTAAAAGGCAAAACCCATATTAAGGATCTCATTCAGCAGTAGCAGGATGGGGGGAAGGTTTCGTATTAGCAAATAGTTTAACAGAAGCCAAGATGAACAGCTAGAGGGGGAGGCTCTACATAAGCAAGTTGACTCACAAAAGGGAAAATAAGTTAGCGGGGACATGCTGACCTCAACCAGCAATTTTAAAAGAGGTAACTCATACCTGGCACTAGACTTTTCATTTAATAGTCTAAGTGTCTGGGGGAGGAATTGTATTTCTGTTATAGATAAGTTCATTTAGATTTTTTTGTATATATATACATATATCTATCTCTATCTCCTATCTATCTATCTATCTATCTATCTATCTATCTATCTATCTATCTATCTATCTAATCTATCTATCTTGAGAAGCTTCTATAGTAGCATGTTTCTATAGAGACCTCTATGGAGAAGTTGCTTGAGATAGGACTGGAGAGTTGGCTCTGCGGTTAAGAATATCTGCTGTTTTTATAGAGGATCTAAGTTTGATTTCCAGAACTCATGTCAGGCAGTTTACAAACATCTTTAACTCCAGCTTCAGGGGATCTGCTGTCGTCTTCTGGCCTCTATGGTCATCTCTATGCTGGTATACATATATCCTTAACATATACATAATTAAAAACTTAAAAGTAAATTTTTTAAAATATAAAACTTTAAAAGAAAGGTAGGCAGCTAAGATAACATTGAAGGGGAAGAGTAAATTGAAATTTGTACAAATACTTTTTAAGAAATCACAATAGTTAGAGTCATATTGGCAGGAATTAGTTGAATAGAATATCATGTAGAAAATATAGAAAGAAATCTTTACACTAATCTGAGTATGGCACATGACACATGATAAATGAATGGCACTAAACAGGAAGCAGGTGATGCATCGGTTAATCTTTCTAGGACAACAGGCTAATCATATCTGATCTATGAAGAAAGGAGAAGATAAACTGTGTGCTGTTTTCACAATTGTTTAAAAATAAAGTCAGGGAATACAACTGAAATATGAAAAGAAAACCGAGATTTTGAAATCAATATGTAAGAATCTTGGGCCATTTATGCTGAAAAATGCCTTTAATTCTGGCACATGGGATTCAGAGGCAGGTGGATCTTCGTGAGTTTGAGGTCAGCTTTGTCTACATAGTGAGTTCCAAGACACCCAGAGCTTCACACAGAGACCCAGAACATTGAGTATGGCTATAATTTTAGAACATGGAATATAACTTCCTTTAAAATTTAAAATACATATGCTTTTAAAAAATCAAGAGAAATCATATAAGGATTTTTATGCAAAGTATATTTATAAACCCAGGAAAAGATAAATGAGTAAAGAAATATAGACCACAATACATGAGCTAAAACTTTACAGAGTGAAAAAAAGTCAAAATCACTAGAGGAACAAAAAATAAAACCCTCCAACAGCAAATGCTTAACCTCAGAGAAAATCAAGAAAATACATATCAATACATAAAAATGAAATGCTATTTCCTAAAAATTGACTAGCAACATGCTTGATTAACACTTAGAAGAATTCTGTACTGCTAGTGGGAATACAGATTAGTACAAGCAATTTAGAAAACACTTTTCTAATCCTCAAGGAAGTTGAAAATACATGTATCCTAGGAGCCAGCCTTCTTATTTCTTTCCCAGGAATCTCTGGAGGAAATAAGCCAATGACACAAACATGCATGTTCATTTTAGTGCTGTAAATACCAAAGGAGCAAAATGGATAGATAACTAAATGATGAGTTATCCATCTGATGGTATTCTATCACTACAAAGTATCTGTGTTTATAAGCAATAATGCAGAAGACCTGGTCAAAGGTTTTAAACTACAGTCTTTGAACAACAGAGAAGTCAAGGCACCTCAAGTGGGACTCATGATATGTCTAAAAGTTAATATTGAAGACTAGTGGTATAGATGTGTGCATGTGTGTGTGCACATGTGTGCGCATGTTTTTACATGTGCTAGTACATTTCCATAGCAAGCAGTGCCACTATTTTCAAAGAAGATAGACATATCAAGAAGAAAGAATTCTAAGAGAAGCTTGGAATTGACTCGATCAATCCTATATAAAGTCATATTTCATTTTGGCTGGTCATATCTATTGCCTATTTTTTGGGGGATGGAGGAAGCCAATGAGAAATATTGAGTAATGTCTGTTAACTGAGCTAAAATCTGAGGAACACTGTGCAGATTATAAAGTTCTACACAAATACCAGGAGAATTTGGTCTTCGAATGCAAATAACCAGCCAGAATTTTCTACTCAGAGAGAATAGGATGTTGACAAACTTTCCCTCAGCTCTTGCCCCACAGACCCTGTGGAAAAGTGCCTTCACTCAGAAGGTTGGACAAGATTAACAATGCTGGTGGCTCTGTCAAAAGCTTAGCAAGCAAGCATTGCTTTTCCCACTACATTATTAATTGCCTGAGTAAAAGAACAAGGCCAATCTAGGTCCCCAATTTCACCAGTGAACCTTGAGGCTTTGCATGAGAGGTTAATGGCATAGGTTTCAATTTCAGGAGTTTGAAGCTGGCTCCCAGTTTACCACTGCTAATGGAAGGCAAGTGTCCCAAATCAGATTAATTAACATGGTCCTGGGAGAGCTCCAGGGTAGTTAATGATTTTATTTCTTACATTAAAAAGAAAAAAGAATAATCTAAAGAACAAAGCAGTTTCTTCAGTGAACAAGCAAGAGAAGAATCTGGCTTCATTTTTCTTTCATGTGCTGTGGATGCAGATGTATTCTGGGAGACATTCAAAAGGCCAATTTCCAACTTACCTGCATTTTGTAAATTTGTAGGAAGAAATATGACATTTTCGTTTTGATTGACTGCTCTCCCCTTCCCCAGAAGTAGCCTTGGCTAGTAGTCCCAGGGAACAGTGGGAATTATATGGTTTAAAATAGAACAATTCTCTTGCAAGTGATCTTTAGCATTACAGGGCTCTGCTTCTGTTTTCTGGAGAAACAAGAGGATTCTCACAGGCAGAGTATGAGCCTTATAGGTGCTCTGCTGAAAAAAAAAATATGGCTGGTGCATCTGGTGGATCTTAGTAAGAAATGTAAATATTGATGTTATTGCTGTCAGTGCTGGTCTCTGCACAGAACTAAGTAACCTGACTCCCTGATTGTTTGTTTTAATCTTCACCTTCTTAACAACTTAGAGTCCTGCATGTCATTCTTTGCCACTGACAACTATTTTGAAGACAATCAAGATCTGAGCTCTGTAGTAATAATATATTTCTTATGTATCTTTTTTAGAAGGGGTAATAGGTACTGTCTTTGGGACCTCAATGAAGGCATCTTCAGGCAAAGGTACGTAAAGTCTAAATAGCACTAAATAAAAGCAGGAAGCTTCAGAGGCTACTTCAGAGCCTTGTCATAGGCTGTAGACACCTGTTGTAAGGGCAAAGTACATATGTTGATATCTTCTTAGCTGGAAGTGTAGGGTTTCTGAAATTCTTAATATGAGAAAAGAAGATGATGTCATAGGCGATCATTGCTGGGCTCCTTCATGGATCTTCATTTTTTTTTTTTGTTAATAAAATAATGGGAAATAGTACCTTGTGAATAGATTGGTCCTTTGAGGGGATCTAAAATGTTTTGAATCTCGTGATGAGTACAGTACTATATCATCTCTCTTGACTCCCTAATAAACTCTACATATTTTAAAATAAATGTTATATAAATTATAGAAGTGAAGAAAAGTGATGTTTCCAAAGGCTTCCAGCATATGTGTGTGGTGAAGGCAGCATTAGGAGCTAGAGATTGCTGCACTGAATTCTTTGTATTCCCATATCTGGGCACAATGAGACACATGCTAGTGCCCTTACATTTTTCATCAGTGGTCCATCAAACAACATCCTGAATGGATTCCAAACAGAATGTAAATAGTTGTGATTTCATGAGAAGTGATCACTCAGGAGAAGGAAAGGTGGACACTAGTGTAAGTTTGAGGAGCCTGACAAGATAAAATAATACTACTGGCTAACTAAAGATTTTCTCTCTAGTTATTTGCTAGCTTAAAAACCTGGAGGAGAGAGGCAGGCAGGAAAGGTATGAAGATTTGAGAGGTTAGGAGACCATAGGAATGCAGAGCTGAAAGGGTGATATGGTATACCTATTGGGGACCAACTGTGGTTCTGCATCTACCATTTCCTCCCTCAGGGTGTCCATGCCCCTTTGCACATAAGGCTGGAAGTAAAGGGGAGGGGATGTCTCTGAGGAAGGCCTTCTATGAGTATTTTAGTACAATTCTTTTAGAGCAAAGCCTACATATGAACCTTGGAAAGTGGGAAGGAATTTTTATGATGAATGTAAAATCACTGCCCAGAGTTTAAAGTACTGTGAATACCTCATTTATGTGGAGAGATATTCCAGCAATCTAAGGTACTTACTGGGAAGATTTTTATTGGGAAAGAAGAACTTGGAAGTTTGCCAAGGACTATGTGACCTTCCTCAGGTAGAAGATTGGGGGTTGGTTTCCCCAGATAAGGCAGAAAGTAGGGAGTCTTGCTAGGATAAGAGACTTCTCCATTTTGTACTGATCTCAAAGGAGCTATCTGGACATGGTAGACTGCAACCTTAGTGAGGTGCAACAGGGTGGTGCAGAACTGAGGGAGGAGGAAGAAGTGGTTCCTAAAAGAAGGAACTGGGGATGTAGAGACTAAGGGAGATAAGCAAAGAGGGGAAGAAATAACAATCACCATAACCATAACTGAAAAAAGCAGAAGAAAAGATTGAAAGAGAAGAGAAAAAAAGGAAGCAGTCTACAGTCCTTGGAACTCATGCATTGTATTGTATGCCTACAGAGTGAGTTCCAGGATAGCCAGGGCTACACAGAGAAACCCTGTCTCAAAACAGACAAACAAACAAAACAAAAAACAAAACAAAACAACCCCCCCAAAAAAAACCCTAAAAATCCAAACCTATAAGTGTTTACTGGAAGACTGTATGAAGATAGTTTCAGTGGTTAAAGTGCTTCCAGGAGCATATCAATTTCTCTAGATTATGAAGCTGGCCACTGGGCATGGGGGATGGTTGAAGACACTGTATAGGTCCCAAAGAGCTTTGGGACTTGTGTCACCTACACTCAAACCCTCTTTAGGTGAGTGGACTTCATTTTAACAGTTGGTGTTCAGCTACTCACCTGCTGACAGTAGCACACAGGCCCCGTCAACCTCTGTTGCCTGGTAATTATATCCTTATAGACCCCCACAAAAACACACTGTACTGGGACTGGATTATGTTAGACCATTGTGTTCTAACATAGATTATGTTCTAAAAGGACAGACTTTATCTCTCCCCCTCTCTCTTCCTTTTCTCATTTTTCATCTCTGTTCTATTGTTATTCCTGGACTCATCACCTTGTGCAGGCATCAGTGGTCACTGCAACAAAAGTAAAATCCATTATTTATCATTTGTTTTAGCACTTCACAAGGGATGGAAACTGCAGATCCCATAGAGCCCCATAGACCCCATAGAGTGTTCCATAGTCTAAGTGTCTCAGACTGGCAGGTTCTGCCTTTTTGACTTAATATGGAGTAGTTTCACTAGCTCTGGCTTCTGCTGGATGAGAAACGCTTCCCTCCTCCCATTCTCCCCTTGACTGCTTTCACTCTGAGTTGCCTCTCCTAATCCTATCAAGACCTCAACCCCATCTCTTGAAGGCATTTGTATGTTAATGAAAAAATTTCTATAATTGAAGATCATTTTATTTTCTCTATTTTGTTTTAACAGATGATTGTTTATCTTGTCTGGGCTTGAACAGAGAAAAGCATCAGCAAGGCTCTTGTTGAAAAAAAGTAATCTCTTTGCTGGCACCTCCCTGCAAGAAGCAATTAGCCCAGTTGCTGGTGCTGTTCAAATGACAGCAGTAGCAACAGAAACATCTCTTCCTCTCACTCTGGTTTTCTCTCTGTGCCCATAGCAGTCCATGAGATTATTATGATTTATAACTGTTGAAGTTGCCTTTAAAAATGCCATGTAACACCCCTCCCAGCTAGTGTAGTGAAGAATCACTCCCAAGATGTCAGAAATTGGAGTCAAGGTTCCAATCTGCTTTTCTTTGAGGATTCTTTGGCCATTCAGACCCTACTATCATTATTTCTGTCTTAAATTGCTACTCTAGGTTTCCATGCTTGGATCTTTCCTTTTTTAGTAGCCATATACAGGCATGTTAAATTGGAACCAAGTTTTCCTTGCCTGTGACAAATCATTCTAGAAAGAGAGAATGAAAACTTCAAGTAACACTTCCCAGTGATCTTTAGTGAAAATTTTACTTTAAAAAAGATGTTCCTGGGATCCATTGGACATTTTCACTATGATATCCACCTGCCACCAGCTCCCGAATTAATTCTGTAGTATTCCTTTGATACCTATAGATAAACACATACTGCATTTTGAGTCTCTGTTGACTCAAATAAACAGAATCTACAGACTTGACATATCTTTGAGAGAGGTCCTAATTTCTCATTTTGAGCAAGGTGCCTTGCAAGAATTTGTGATCATCAAGTAATTTTTAATATGTCTATGAGTTCTGAAGACTTTGAAAGCAAGTGCTTTTGTTGGTCTTGATTTGACCCTTACCTTTCTTAAGAGTGGAATCTTGGAACATGTATTTTCTCTCCTGTCACTGGGGCTCTGTTTATGGTACTCTTTGGGATAGTCCAACTAAGTAATGGTTCTATTTTTAATAAAAAGAAAATATAAATTATCAAAAATTAAAGTTATTTGTTTCATATTGTAATATTAATCTCAATATGCTATCTTGGGGATGAGCAAAAAAGAAACAGTTCTAACTGTAAAGTAATGTGTTTGTGTGTTAAGATAACAAGGGGTCAGTTGTGCTGGGTAATTTTATGTCAACTTGACACAAGTTAGAGTCATCAGAGAGGAGGCAGCCAAAATTGAGAAATGTTTACATAAGATAGGGCTATAGGTAAGCTTGCAGGGCCACAATCCTTAATGGTTTTTATATCATCTCTGGCCTTCAGGTTTCTGCTCTGCTTGCCTTCTTTTCCTGACTTTCCTCACTGGTGAACATTGGTGTGGAAGTGTAAACCAAATTAGCCATTTTAATCCCATCCCTAGTGAAATACTTCCTCCAACAAGGCCTTACCTCCTAATCCTTCCAAATAGTGCCATTCCCTGTTGATCAGTTATTCAAATCTATGAGCCCATGGGGACCATTCTTATTCAAACACCACCAGTGACTGTCAGTAATTTTTATTTTGCTGTTGTTGTTGTTGTTATTGTTGTGTGTGTCTGTGTGTGTGTGTGTTTACAAATGCATGGGCATGCATATGGTTCACCCCTTTGGATTTTATTGGGCTTATATTATTTATTCCCTATGTTTTCTTGGATTTTGTTAACTATTTTAGGTGTTTTACCAGGATCTGCTTGTTAGACCTTGGGATGGGGGAAGAATGGGGGGAGAGAGTGTGTACAGGCCACAGAAGAAGGTCTGGTCTGCTATAGTCTTACAATGATGCTAGAGATTGGACTTGGAGAAATGGAGGGAGAAGCAAAGATCTGCAGTTCTCCTACTTGTTTCCTTATTCCATGTAGCCTGTTGGCTCCCAGGGAGTGCCTGCTGTAGGTGGCAGCTGGGACAAAGCAATGGTATCATGGGTGGGGGCGAGTCATTTAGAAGAGAAGATTTCTATGATCCACTGGAGATAGGGGCAGACTATGGAGGGACATCTCACCAGGTGGTCTGATGCATAAGTAAGAACGAGACTGGAGGACTGAATTTGTACGAGGTGAGGAAGTGATGAAGATCTGGAGTTAGCCTACCTGTTTCACTGGTAAGATTTCATAAGTAACTTTAAAAGTCCCACAGTCTTTAAAAATTTAAATATGTTAAAATTCACTCTATTTAAAAATCCAAAGTCTCTTTTAAAACCTGAACTCTCGCCAAAAAAATCAGTCTCTCAACCATGGGCTTCTATAAAATCAAAAATGAATTAAATACTTCCTTACTTCAAGAGAGAAGAACTGTTGAATTAAATAATTAATAAAAATCCCAGTGCTATGGGTTCCTGTTATCTGCCCCAATGGTTTACATTCCAGAATGAAAGACACACACACACACACACACACACACACACACACACACACACACACACAGCCTTTATATTTTGATGTGCCTTAGAGAGCACAATAGCTGCACCACTTTCTAACCTCCATGATGTTAATCCATTTCCTGCCAATAATCTCTAGTTATCACTTACTAAATTCTATATTCTACCTTGGCTACTCTGGACCCAGTTGGGTAGCCCTCTGGGCCACACTCTCCTGGCTCCTGCATGGTAGCTATGACTCCCTGTCCTCCACTCTTCCCAGGCATGACATCTCCTCTTCTCCACACTCTCCCACATGGTGGATCTCCTTCTCCTTCCCTTTCTCCATCCCAAGCCCAAGAAATTCTCAAGTCCTGCCTCTGTTTGTCCTGTCCAGCCATTGGATCCTAGCATCTTTATTTGCCAATCAGAACCAATTAGGGGCAGGGTCCCTCAGTATCTTACATGTAGACACCCATGTAAGCAGTTTGAAGGGAACATAATTAGCATTCATAATACAAGCAGCTACAACGAACCAAGGCACTGTCATAATTAGATCAAAGAAAAAGACAAACTCCAACTGTGTAAATGACTCAATGTCTAATGACTGGGATCTACTCCCAATTTTCTGGGCTCTTCTAAAGCATTTGGGTCACTTCTCTGCAGCACACACAGCCTATCTTCTAGGCTCTAGTTGGCTCTACTCCAGTACTACTGCTGGTTGTCACATGATAGTAGCATCTCCCAAATGCTGGGGTCTTCTGCTACAACTGAGCCACACTTACCAATAGCCTCTCTTGTCCCTTTTTCATGGTGCCAAGCCTCAGTTTTTCTGCATGACCCTTTTAATCCCAGGCTCTCAACTCCACTGAGCTACATCTGTACCAATAGCCTGTCATGACCCCTCTCAGTGCCAAGTCTCAGATGCTTTCCATGAACCCTTCATGGCTTTAAAACTAGTACCATCTGAGTAACTCTTATACTACTAAGTTTGGCTATCACAGCAAGGTACAGATATAGCCTCTTCTGGAACACAGCTTCTGGGTGCTAACTCTTGGGGAACACTTCTCACAAGATATTATCTCAATGATGCTTGTCTTTTCATCACCATTTATTTTTCAGTTACAACTATTCAGCAATAATTGTTCCAGTAAGGGAAAGGTTTCACTTGAACGGTGCTCTTCCCTAGATGACCAGACACCACAGATTCTTCACACAGTATCCCTGTAGTCTTTTCTTTCCTCTGAAATATTACAAGTTAGGCCTTCAATGTCTGCGCTGCACTCAACATTTTTGCCTTCCAAGTTTCTACAGAACATCCCACTGAGCTTTCAACACACAGAGACATTTCTAGCTCCGAATTCTAAAGTCATTTCACAATCCTCCCCCAAACATGCTCAAGTCTGTCTTAGCAAAGCTCCATTATCCTGGTACCAATTTCTGTCTTAGGGTTACTAGTGCTGTGAGGAATCACCATGACTAAAACAATGTATACTAATAAAACAGCTTATACTTCCATATCACAGTTCAAAGGAAATCAGGACAAGTACTCAAACGGAACCTGAAGCTAGGAAGAGGACATGGAGAGGTGTTGCTTACTGGCTTACTCACATAGCTTATTCAGACTAAGTTCTTACAGAACCCAGGATTACCAGCCCAGAGATGGCACCACCTATTATGGCCTCCATCAATTACTAATTTAAAAAAGTGCCTTACAGCTGGATCTTATAGAGGCATTTTCTTAAGTTCAGTTCTTTCCTTTTGGATGACTCTAGATGGCTTTCAACCTTCCTAATGCTGTGACCCTTTAATATAGTTCCTCATGTTGTGGTGACCACTAACTATAAAATTATTTTCATTGCTACTTCAAAGTATAATCTTGCTACTGTTATGAATTGTGATATAAATATCATCCCAATGGCCATAGGTAACTCCGATGAAAGGGTCATTCAATCCCCCAAAGGAGTTGCAACCCACAGGTTGAGAACCATTGTTCTAGATTGTGTCATACTGAGTGTCCAGCACAGCATACAAGGTCTGATAGACAAGCAGTATATTTAGCACAGCCAAGCATCAGTAGATGAATACAGTTACATCATGTGACTCTGTTTCCTCCAGTGCAGGTGTGAGGACATTGCCATTATCATTTGATGTTCTCCTGTGGGGTAAAGCCCCATTTGTCTCCTTCTTACAACATTCCCAGTGCCTTTTCATGAGCACCATTGGAAAGGCCTAGAGATATTTCATGCTCTTGTCATTATGATATTTCTTAAAACTTTTACATGACTGAGTGAAGTGTTGCTGAAATATGGATTGGGTGAGTACCATGATCTCTCCTCTTGACATTTGCAGTTGATTTTTTAAAAACATATCTTAAGTGACATAAAATAAAAACTTAAGTACTATAATATGACAAATAACTTAATTGAATTTACATTAAAATGACAAACATGAGTTTGCTACTTGTCAAGTTAAAAAAATAAAAATTTGATATCACAAGCTGAGTACTGAGTATTTAAAGAATGAGTCTGCGTAGACATTTCAGATTTATCATAGCAAGTAATGAGCACTGAGTCTGTGATAGCTACTCTTGGTTGTCAACTTGACTGCATGTGAAATTAACAAAATCCAAACAGCTGGGTCAACTGTGAGGGATTTTTCTTAATTTATTTAAAGTTGGAAGACCTGCATTAAATCTGGCAGTTTTGTGGTGCACACATTCACATTAATTCTGAGCCATTTCTTCTGGCATCAGCTTATATAAAGGATATGGAAGAAGAACAAGTAGAAGGAGGAGAAGGACGAGGAAGAGGAGGAGGAAGAGGAGGAAGAGGAAGAGGAGGAAGAGGAGGAGGAGGAAGAGGAGGAGGAGGAGGAAGAAGAAGAGGAGGAGGAGGAGGAGGAGGAGGAGGAGGAGGAAGAAGAAGAAGAAGAAGAAGAAGAAGAAGAAGAAGAAGAAGAAGAAGAAGAAGAAGAAGAAGAAGAAGAAAGGGCTTGGTTTTTGGCTGCTTGCTGTACCTCTCACTGGCAAGTTCATTCCTTCCCTGGCTTTAGAGCATACTTCTTTTTGATGATGGTATATACTGATGATCAGCTGAGACATTCAGTCTTGTGAACCGAACAACTACTGGATTCTGTTGGTTAGCAGCCATTGCTGGACTAATTGGATCACAGCCGGTAAGCCACTCTAATAAATCCACTTCATATCTGTATCTACATCTGTGTCTACATCTGTATCTGTATCTGTATCTGTATCTGTATCTGTATCTGTATCTGTATCTCTATCTCTATCTCTATCTCTATCTCTATCTGTATTTGTATCATCTGTATCTATGTCTCTCTGTGTGTGCTTGTACATAAACATATATATGCATATATACATGTGTATGTATATGTATGTATATATGTATATATATGTTTATACATAGACACACACAGACATATATATGTTATTCACACACATATATGTATGTTTATACATAGACATACACACACATGCACACACACACACACACACACACACACACACACATGCCGTTTGTACCTCCCAATGCTCATATTTCTGTGAAGCTGTCCCTCAGTCTATATAGAAAGTAATTTCCATAAGCCTTTGCAGATTAATAGCAGAGTTCCAAAGTCACCAAAAGTAAAAAATCCACTATATATATAACAAGTTCTGTTCCTCTGGAGTACCTGACTAATACAGGGACTGTGGTACTACCTCTGTTCTCTGAGACTCTAGGGAGGCCATTTCAT
This sequence comes from Grammomys surdaster, assembly GCF_004785775.1. NCBI lineage: Eukaryota > Metazoa > Chordata > Mammalia > Rodentia > Muridae > Grammomys > Grammomys surdaster. The sequence continues at coordinate 2,551,067 of NW_021620528.1, read as the reverse complement.
GTTTTAGAAATATGAACAGTGTGAGTCAGGGAGAACACAGTACATTGTGAATTAGCTTACTAGACTCAGGAAATTGTAGCCAACATACCTGTGCTGAAAGCTTCCTTGTACGCATATTGTCTGGGTTTTTTAAAATCATACATACATGTGCTTCTCCAGGCCTCCACTTTCCTTGGATTTCTCTTGGATTTCAGTTCTGTTTGTGACCTTGGATTTTATTGTTGTCCTTGTTTCAGCCTTATTGTTATTGTTCTTTCTACCCTATGTAGGTCTCCCCCACCCCCTTTATCATCAGAGCCCTGTGGGGAGTCTACCTGTTTCAGGTGCTGAAGCCACTTAAGCCCTGATTTTGGAGACAGGGACTGCATCAATCCATCTCATGGTGATTTCAGCTCATTTGTTATTTCTTGTAAACTAGATGGTCACAGCATGATCTCAACTCAATTCTCCACCTCCTGATTATTAAGATGCCTCACAAGGTACAGATTCCAGGAGTGCAGTTCAGTTTAAAGACATGTGTGCAGATGATCTAGAGTTTTACTGTAGATGGAATTCTAGGCTTATTTCTCTCTTTGACTCTTGCAGACTTTGGGACCCTGCAATTAATTTGCAAAGGCTTATGGAAATTCCTTTCTGTATAGACTGAGGGACAACTTCACAGAAATATGAGCATTGGGAGGTACAAAGGGCAAGTCTCAGGAGGACTGGACAAAGAGGGAACACTTAGTTTGAATTTCAGGTCAATTCCTAACTAGCTTGGTCAAAATAATTTGCATCCTTTAATATTTACTTACTAAATAAGAGTATCAAGTTCTAGAGCAAGTTCACTGATCTGCATTTATTTGATAAAGGATCCTATGGGATGTGGGGATGGGATGGCAGATGAAATGTGCCTGGATCATGGCAAATGCTGCACAAAAAGCCACATCTTCTTCCTTCCTAACCATACAATAGTGCTTTTGTGTGTTTGGACAGAAGCATCAAATAACTGAGAATGTCATAGATTAATGGCCTCTGTTATAAACTCTGGCAGAGAAATGACAGAGACTCTGCTTATACCGAGAGCATTCACTTCTACTGACACAGAACGTTAGCAGCATTCAAGTTCCTATGTCCATCTCTGTTTGGACAAGATGCCTGCCAGCTGTTTCGGAGAGATAACAGGGTCTTACAATGGTATGAGGAAAGCAGCAAGCTGAGATCCGGGCATACTGGAGATGGCCAATGAGTTATCATTCTTTTTGTTTTTATTTAGAGCTTGCAGAACATGGTGCCAGCTAGACCTATAGGTATAACTAACATGGAAGCTACCAGGCTGCATTATGCCTCTGTGTACCTGTTCTGTGGATCACTGGGCAGAGGATGAGAGGATGGCTGTGATATGCAGTTGTGGTGGGAGGCTAGTTCCAGCAGATGTCTCTCTGACACAGCCATCCTCTGCCACACACTCAGGCTTTCAGACTGCCCTGTGCATTCAGGGATCATCAAGGCCAGCTGTGACATTTGGGCACATTGTCTGCCTAGGGTATGTTTACAGAGGCTGTGGTAGGCTTTAGTACAATGAGTCCTGAAGTTTCAGTTATAGTAAAGGACAATGAATAAAGAAAGGAAAAGACAGTCTTTTCTTCTCCAGGAAATAGAGAAAATTTGTATCTTAAGAGCAGAGTTGGTGACTGTAATAGAACACTTTTAGATAGAAGAAGAGGCCATACTGAATCTGACTTAGAGGCCACAAATGTGGAAAACATTCAAATGGACAGAGTTATTGACAATAAACTTCACCCCCTTTCACCTATGATAAGTCTTTTTATTCCACCGGAAAAATCATACTGCATGTTTTGGTGCTTTGTCTTGGCTCTTTAAAAAGAATTAAGTACAGCTGGGTTCAAGTGCTCTCTTTAAAAGAGGAAATTCTTCTTTTTTAAAAGGAGGAAATGTGTGTTAGAGTTCCAACAACCACTTGAATCTCAAATAGCTCCTGGTACATAGACAGATGATTGGACATTGTGGGTGCTACAATTAGGGCATTCACTGGTCAAGGCCACTGTGGGATGTCACTGGGGCAGAGAATCAAACTATGGAGAGAAACATGGGGATTTTGCTTCAGAGCAAACAGGATTTTCTTTCTATTTCTTCAAGGGATGTGATAGTTGCAGATTTGTGTATTTTGCTTCTAACAGAGCACCTTGCCTGGTCCTTTGTCACCACCAACCAATCACTGAGTCTTGGTGAGTCTATGCCATAGGCTCAGAGCTGTTCAAGGCTGAGAGGTATAAAGGAGAATGAGGCAGACTTCCTATACTTAATGTGCTGCCATTTTATTAGCTTCTTGAAGTAATTAGTAAATGGATTGGCATGTGGTTAAAAACTCACTGAGGAGATCTAAGCTTAAGTTAAATTAGCTGTGAGAATCATCCATGCACTGGGGAGCTGGGGATGACCTGGAAAAGTTCTAAATGTCTGAAAGGAAAGTGAAGCAGGGGTTAGCTTTGTAAATAGCTGTAAAACTATTTGGGTTTGTAGTGGAAAATAAGGATGAAGGTTTTCACAGGTGGAGGTAGACTGTATGAAAGAGGTAGAAAGCAGTCAGTTGTGGTGAACAGGCCCTAAAGCAGCTCAGCTAGAGCCACTGGATGTGGCCTAGAGAATGTAGTTTACACCAGTCATGAGTAAAGCTAAGATCTGAGTGCCAGATTAAAGCCAGCAATCATGTTTTCAGGAAGCATGACATCACTGCTCTCCAGAATTGCTCTGTTATGTTCCCAGCATACCCAAGAAAATACTGATCAACATAGGAGGAACAACGATTCCTGAGTTATTCTCTTCTCACTGTCTTTAATCTGTACCAGTGACCAACTCTTGACTCCAATGATACCAGGCAATGTTGGCAGGGCAAAGGGCAGATAATATGGATTGAAGTGGAATCAAGGACGTTGGCAGCAGTTTAGGTATAATATGACTTAGACATGCATCAGGAGATTGAGATTGACTGTAAAGAAGATTAATCTCTTCAGGGAATACCGTTAAAGGAAAATGGGGGGCTTAAGACCATTTCTGTACAGAGAATGAAGAATGAGGGATCAGTGATATCTTCTAGCCAATGTTCCTAGCTTTGGTGCCCGAGATCACTGAGAAGATTCTAAAGGATATGAAGACTGTAAACTGAAGCCAGGATAGAACTTAAAATGTACACTACTTAGAAAGATGATCAGGGGAATTTGAATCCTGGTGACATTTAAACAATGGTCAATATTCCTCTGTATATCTACTAGACCTTTGAAAAGATGAACATATATCTTTAGGTGGCAATGCTGTACATGCTTGAGACATGGAGAAGAGAAGAGGCGAAAGACAATTCAAGTGTATGATCATGAAGCCAAGGTTGTACAAGAAGAATGTTCCCATTGCCATAAGAATCTGAAGAAGAGATTCCCTTCCCCTAAGAAGCATTACTATTTTTTTTGCCATTGTTCCCCATGTATTCTGAGTACTGATTATCAAGAGAATAGGTTCAAGAGCCATATAGAAGATGAAGCTTGGGAAGTACTTGGTGTTTCTTGAAAAGGATTCTAGTAGGCTCTGGAAGCATGAGTATTATTTAGTCTACCTTTCTACATCTCACAAATAGCAACAAGAGGCCCTGGGTGGCCTTGGATCAGTTGTTCACTCAATGGCAAACAGGACTCTAGCTAGATTAAGCAAGTTAGACTGACTGATAGAACTCGCTCCTCCTTCAAAAACAATGTGAACAGTTGTTCAAGAGTTAATTTACTAGCCTCACATAGGCCTGGTGCCTAATCATGCCACGAAGACCTCCTAGGCCTGACCCCTAGAGGAGGTTCATTCCTATCACTGATATCACTGAGACTTTGTTTCTTCACAGGTAAAATACAAACTATGAGATTACCCACAATATTTGGTCAATGTATGGCTTACCTGAGGGGATAAAGTAGGTTGGACCATAACAATACTCAACTAACCAACTAACCCATTAAATGTACTATTCAGAAATACCTACAGCTGTCCCCCCCCACCCCCCATAGGAAATTGTATGTAAGATCTGCAGTGTGGGCTTGAATGCACCAATAGTAATTACTTCTAAACATACTGTTTTCCATGTATATAGGATAAAGTTTAAATATAAGTTGGGCACAATTAGAGATGAACAGCAACAATTAATAATAGAACAAGTATAACAAAAATAGGAATAAAATTGCCAATATCACTACTCTAGCTCTCCTGGGACATTGTTAAGTAAAATAAAGATGATTTGGACACAATTACTGTGGTACCCAGACAGCTACTGAACAATGAATGGACAAATAATGTACTCAGTGTGGATACCTTGGATGAAGGAATGAGTAATGTTTCCAGGCAGGATGAAGCAGGATGATGGAGGATTTTGCCTGTTTAGAGTGCCATAAGATTTATAACTCATGAGTAACTTTGTTCTGGAATTTTCCTCTTACTGTTTGGTAATATAGTTTGGCTGTTGGTAACAGAAATCAGAATTATGTATAAGAGGTCTGTATTGTAGAGCTAATGTGTGCTCATTGTCAGAAATATTATTTTCTCCATTTTACAGATTTTATGAACTAGAGGAGACAGATCTTTGTTCAAGAATATGAGGATTATGGAGGGAAAGGAGGAGTGGTCTAAGAACGAACCGACCGACTTGGTCCTTGGCTTCCTGAACAGCTGGAACCAAAGGATCAGGAGTCCTTCATGTAGAGAGAAAGTCAGTGGGAAAATATTTGAGGTAAGGACAATGTCTGGTTAAAGCTATGAGATGGAAATGAGCCCTAGTGTGGCTGAATTTGAGGGGCATGACATAACTCTAGGGTGCATATACTACTTGCAAAGGCACTCACTCACCTTCAGGCTCACTCAAAACCTGATTAATTTTTCAACACTCAATGAGATCTAACTTCCTCTTTGAGAACGGGAAGTAATCAAATTACTGTATGCTTGGCTGTCTGAGTGTCTTAGGGAAGATTCGGGTAGGACCTAAAATGCTCCAATTTCTACTTTAACATTAGACATCTGTTTGTCAGTCCTTTCCCTGCTATGTTAGAGAATTACTGAGCCTACACTTCCCCTCAGGTTAAAGGGCTAGATGCACATATATCCTTTCAACTCCCACTGGGAGGGATTATGCAGCATGCAGAAGCTACCTGGTAACTAGCTTCATGAGAGCAGGCTTTTGGAGGGTAAGGCTGACTTAAAGCACGGATGCACATTTCAGGGTAAACTGAAAGTCTCCTTACTAGAAGACTGACAGCCTTATATTAAAAAAAAAAGAAGCCATAGTCATATTTGGTAGGAGGAAAGGAGATGGAAATAGTAGAGTGACCACAGGCTTACTAAGCCAGAAGGGATGAATAGGTCTGCTTTGTTTTTTTTCAGCACCAAGCCTGAGAGAGACCCGTGGCTGATTGACCTCTCTGGTCCTTGTTCTGACAATGGCACTTGATGGGGAAGTGCTACAATTGTCATTGCCTTGTTCAACATGGCAAGCTCTGCTAAGCCCAAGCATGGTGGCATCACTATGACAGGATGACACCTGAGCAGACGTGTATACATGCCACCTTGCAGGGTCTTTAACCCATGCACTTGCGATGTGCTTTTCTTTTATAGTCTCAGCTCCCTGAGGTTTCTTTTACTTAAACTTATTCGAGTTGCATTTGCATTTCTCTCTGAACTTTCTGTACTAAAGAGAGGGCATCCTGCTAATGAGGAGGCTGTTGTCATCACTCCTAGGTTATGGTCAAAGGTCATTAATGTCTTGAAGTAAATCCATGCTCTAGCTTCCACACCACGTCTGTGAGCCTCTCTCTTCTCATTTTCTTCCTCCCTTTCCCTACCCCCCCATCACTCCTCTTCCTTTTTTTTTGACAGAGTTTCACTATGTAGCCCTGGCTAACCTGAAACTTGTTATGTAGACAAGTCTGGTCTTAAGCTCATGGAGCTCCTCCTGTCTCTGCCTTCTGAGTGCTGAAACTAAAGTTATGTACCATGCCTGATCCATCCCCATTATTTTAGTTGCTTTTTATTATACATACATATTTGTGTATATATATATATATATATATATATATATATATATATATATATATAATGTATATACATATATATGTAAATTTAAATGTGTGTGTATTTGTGTGTTTATGTGTGTGTCTGTGTTGCTATTACAGAAGCTCTAAGACTGAGTAGTTGAGGATGCTTCAGTTCCACTTGGGAGGGAGAAGAAAGCAATCCAGGAGGCAGAGAAAGGGAAGGACCTTGTGAGAGGGGAAAGGAAAATATAATCAGGTATTGGGGACAGGAGAGAAACCCTGAGGGGCCAGCAGAGTGAATGAAAATATGCAACCTTAGTGGGGGTGGAGTGAGAAATGGGAGGATTTTCTAGAAGGTACCAGAGACCTGGGAGGTGGGAGAGTCTCAGGACTCAAAGGGAGGGACTTTAGATGAAATGCCCAAGTGTGGGGAGAGGGAACTTGTAGAGTCCACCTCCAGTAGAAAGTCAGAGCATCAAGTCGAAAGATGAGGCTGTCATCCCACTTTCAAAAACTCTGACCCAGAATTGTTCTCGTCTAAAAGAACTTCAGGGACAACAATGGAGAAGTGACTGAAGGAAAGGAAATCAAGTGACCACCCCAACTTGGGATCCATCTCAAGGAAAGGCTGCAAGACCTGACACTATTACTGATGCTATGGTGTGCTTACAGACACAAGCCTAGCATGGCTGTCTTCTGAGAGACCAAATAAGCAGTTGACTGAGACAGATGCAGATACTTATACCCTGTTGGGAGCCGACTCTTAGCCTAAAGCAGCTATCATCTTTACAGTCATCTTGAGCCATATTCCCTGACAAGAGACTTGTTTTCAACAGCCCACAACAGCTGAACACACTCTGATAAACATGTTGTTTTGCTGTTTAGTGCCAGCAGCAGCTAGGCTCACGTGGTCTCCACGCTGCTAGGTGCATGGTGTAGTGCCTTCAGTTGAGCTTGTCCATGAGGGCAAGTCACGTGGTAAAGGGTATAAATACCCAGGAATTCCTTTCAATAAAAGAGACTTGACCAGACTGTCTTGTATCCATTTTTCGAATCTCTCCATTCCCACTCTCTCTCTTGCTAGATCCTGACCTGCAGACAGGTGCAGAAGAACCAGCCGTTACAAAGTAGTGGAATGGGTCGTTACAAAGGAAAGGGCTGTTACAATACCCAACCAATGATTGAAGTTGTGAACTCCTGAATTAGGGTAAGGCTGGAAGAAGCTGAGGAGGAGGGTGATCCCATAGGAAGACCAGCAGTTTCAACTAACATGGACCTCTGAGGTCTCTCAGACACTGAGCCACCACCCAGGCAGCATACACGAGCTGGTGTGAGGCCCCAGACATATATACAGCAGAGGACTGCCTGGTCTGGCCTCAGTGAGAGAAGACGCACCTAACCCTAGAGAGACATGAGGCCCCAGGGAATGGGGAAGCCTGGCAGGAAGATGGTGGGGTTTGGGGGTGGGGGAAATCCTCTTAGACACAGGAAGGGGGGCTAGGAATGGGATGAGGAACTGTGTGAGGGCAGACTTGGATGTGGATAATGATTGGACTGCAGAAAAGTAAAAGTAATAAAAAAATAAATCCAATGAACTTTCACAATTAACCTACAAAGAGAAATAGGCTTGGGACAAATTTGTGATCAATAAACAGACATTCAGTCTGGGTCAGGTCCAAGGGAAAGCCATAGGTGCACTCTATGATAAAGTGAGGCCATGTGAAACTGGTGCTTTGAACTTATAATGAGCTTATAGAATGAAACAAATTTAAAAAAGAACAGGAATGGCATTAAAAAACAACCTTTTAGTTGGTTCTTGTGAATTCCCCATCATGCACTCCAGTCCCACTCATCTCCCCATTCCCTCATACCTGCCCTACATCCTTGCAACCCCTCATCCCAACAGAGAAAAAAAATCTCATTATGGAAGCTGCAGTGTGTCACAGTGTGTCCCACATCATACCATTTTGTCCACAGTTATTTGCTTGCAAATGTTCATTGCAATGACTCATCGGTCTGATACAAGACGTCTGAGTTCTGCTACTCTATCAAAATTGGAACCTCACTGGGACTCCTCTTAGATATCCTGCTGTTGCCTGTGTCATGGAGATCCACAATTCTAGATCTACAGGACTGTCCCATTCATGTTCTCCAGCAGTTCACTGATGGAGTAGATGTTAGTGTGTGCCAATTCAAAGCCCTGGCTCTGTGTCTGAGAGGTACCTGAGCTGTCAGCCCACTTCTTCTCCTATTCCTATACCCTCTAGGAAAGCTTACCAGGAAGTCCCAGCTCTACTGTGATACTCAGGTGAGGCTCAGGGCCCACTCTTCCTAGGATTACAGCTGGTGAAGAGGGAAATGGCCAGTTCTTTCACTCGCATTACCCCAGGGCCAGCTCTCCTGTCTGCCACAAATAGTGGGGGCAAAAGGGAAGATTTAGGATCTCTCCCTCATGGATACCACTTCATAGCAGACAAGAGAGAGGCAGGGCCAATTCTCCCAGACTCCCACTTTTGGGCCTGGCTAATTCATAAACCCCACAAACAGAATTAGTACTACTGTGCTGCCCATGTGATGTTCATGGCTTGTTTTCTCAAGCGCTGCAGTTAACGAGGAGGCAGGGACAGCTCTCTTCTCATGAACCCAGAGCCATGTCTCCAGCTTTCTTCAGGTGGCGAGGGTCAAGGGCGGAGGAGAGTATCTCCCCCTTGTCCATACAATTGCACAGGAAATGAATGTCAGGGCCAGGTCTCCCACACTCATATTCTAGGGTCCTGGCTCACTCCTGAAATGTGCTGTGCCACTCTCTGCAGTACTGCAGCTGGCTAGGGTTAGGGTCAGTTCCATTACACTCATGACACTTAGGCCAACTCTCCCACAATGCCTAGGTGAGGGGTGGGGTCAGTTCTGCCCAGCCTGTAGACATCAACATGTTTTCAGGCAGCAGCCCAGACCAGGGATATCTTCCTGGTCTTTTATGTTAGAAGACCTCTGCTATTGGAGGACCACAGACCAAGATATGGCCCCTGGTGGTAGCATAGGCCTGGACCCCACCGTGGTCCCAGGTGGCATCACCTGCTGTTCACATCAGGCTGTTCCTTACTCCCCTCCAGTCTCTAGTTCTGCCTTTCCTCATTGTATCTACATTCTTGTGTTTCCTTTTCTCTTCTATTTCTCCACCACTTAATTACTCCTCTCAATGGTGCTCAGGATCTCTGAGATTCTGGGGTTGACTCAGACAGGGTCTCAGAAGTGGTATGCCGGATCATGCATTATGGCACAGGGCAGGGATCATCTCCAACATGGTCTGTCCCTCCATGCCCCCATGGGCCTGCATGGTGCCTGAGTGGTGGTCATCTCAGGATCATTTTTTTAGTGAATGCTAGGCTGCTAACTACTCAGATCTTCATAGTCAGAACACCAAGCATAGACATAGCCTCTGTACTCTCTGCCACCTATTGCTGCACACGTGACACAGCAGCCACACCTGCAATGCTTCTAGCAGTAGAGGTCTTATGCATTTTAACACAGAATACTATCAAGAGAGCTTAAAGAGATAATATTTGCTTGCATTACAAAGTCACTCACCATGGCAACCAACCCAGCTTCCTGAGTATTCATGAGGAGGAGCCTCTGTGACTTTATCAGATCCTTTAGACCCCACCATTCACTAACACATTAAATTTGGAAGTAGCATACAAGGTACAAAAGACATAAAGTCTAAAAGCACCCATGATATTCAAAGCATTTCACATCGTCTTTGGATCTGGAATGAAAATTAACATCCTTGGCTGTAGCCAATGAATGGATGTCAGCAGTCACCTTCTTGATTCAACAGTAAGTAAATAAAAGCAACTTTCTTATAGAAGTTTGTAGCATACTATGCATTTATTTTTATGTTAAGCACTGATCTTCTAGGATTGAAAAGATAGTTCAGTGGTTAAAAGCACTAGAGGACAGAGTTCAATTTCCAGCACCAACAAGCCAGTTCCCAGCCATGTGTAGCTCCAGTTCTAGGGATCCAATAAACTCTGGCATCCTAGGTACCAGACACATGCATGGTACTTAAATATCCATATAGGCAAAAGACCCATACACATAAAATAAAATAAAATAAAATAAAATAAAATAAAATAAAATAAAATAATAAATTTGGAAAAAAATTGAAAAATTATCTTGAGACTTTAGAATAAATCATGCCATATTAAGGTAAGGGATAATTATCCCTGATGCAGGAAGAAGGGATATATATATATATATATATATATATATATATATATATATATACTCATTTAATACATGGTATTGCCCAGGTGAGAATGAGGTATGGTCCATTGATTTGTCAATGATTCTTATAACTCTGGAGGATACAGTATAAGATCTCAATTTTATAGCCTTTTACTTTACTTCCTCACTAAATAGTAGAGCTAGAATTTGAAACCAAGTCAGTTAATCTAGGTGTATGGTTCTCCCAATAAATCAAATTGCCTCATATCTATTTATTTATACACAGAGGCAATAAAATCAGAAAATATTTTTCATAGGTGCTGTCTCTTGGAGTTAAAAAATGACACCCAAGTGTCACACACTTCAAGCCCTGGGTTCTTTTCATAAACATTCCTCAGTGACAGCCTGTGGCACCTGTCATCCTCCTACCTTGAAGATCGAGAAGATGGAAATTTCTAGGAAAGGTATATAGATTTATATAGATTTATAGGCTAAAATGAAAGAAACAATCAAAGTTCAAGTCCCAGTTCTCAAGGCTCCTTTAATTCCTTGTATCAATAAATTCCCTAGCCCCACTTACTAGTCATGCTGATGATTTTCAACAGCTTAGAAGAGTTCACACACAGTTCCCCATCTCTTTCAATCCACAGCTCTGTCTTCTGTGAGCTGGCTCAGTGAAAGGCACCGACTATGCAGAAGATGGTAGGTGCCAAGTAGCAAGAATGAAATGGAGCAGGATGATACGCATCTCATTTTCACTCTCAGTGAGGAGAAAGTCATTGAGTGCTTTGGGCAGAAGTTAGTTGGGGATGAATCTGTTTCAATGTAAGTAATGAATCATGTGTCCATAGGAGTCCTTAGGAATGACAGGCAGAACCAGATCTCTCAGAGCTCCCTGAGGCAGGCTAGGGAGTGTGTAATTTATCATTTAGCAGTAAAGAACTACTGAAGGTCTAGGTTGGCCCAACCTCTGTATCCTTCTATATTCTTACATCTATTCCTTATTCATAGGCTATGACATGGAGTGGATCATCACTAAATCAAATCAAATCAGGAGATACTCAGTCCAGCCTTGCAACTAGTTTTATTTGACAAGGTGTCTAATGACTGCAACCAGGGTGATTTCTAGCTGTGTATCTCTTGTGCTAATCTGCCTTAGTCTAGGAAGCACTCTTGATTCCTAGGACTAAGAAACTGGTCCCTAAACACCAATCATGTTAATGCCTAATCTTGTTAGTGATGCCTTTTCAGGCTCAGTATCATGTGGCCTTGATTCTTGGTGACTGTCTCATTAGGGAGGATAGAAAGAACAATCAAAGTTCAAGTCCCAGTTCTCAAGGCCCCTTTAATTTAATACAAAATTACAATTAGACAGGAGTATTAAGTTCTAGTCTTCTGTAGCACAGGAGAGTGTAGTTGATGATAATTTACTATATATGTCAAAATAGCTAGAAGAGAAAATTTTGAATGTTTTTACCACAAATATAAGATGAGCGTATGAGGTGATGGATGTGCTAATTACACTGATTGGATCATTCTGCATGGTAATCATGTATTAAAATATCAAACTTCCTTATGAATAGGTATAATTATGTGATAGCTGAAAATAAAAAAGGAAGAAAGGACAAAAACCAAGCCACTAATATAGTAGAGTGTTGTAGGAGCTAGACTAAAGGCAAAATAAAACAGAGGGGAAAGAAGTGTGAGCAGAATTGGAGTACTAGACTTTGTGTGTGTCTGTGTGTGTGTGTGTGCAAGCATACTCACACAGTCCTAGCTCTGGATAGGTGAGTGAATGCTTACAAATTTGTTTCTTTTAACATTGATATGAAGAGACAAAACATTTTTCAGGCTACTTCAAAAGGTAGATATCTCACTGTTAGAAAACTTATCAATTTTCTAGTCACAGCAGCCTTGCTTTCCAAGGTCTGGGAGGCCTGTAGTGTGTGAGAAATGCCATGGTACCTGTCACAAACAGAGCAGATAAACTTTTGAGTTCATCCTCTTTAGTTTTATACTTGCTATTCCTTTCTCCGGGCATAGCTTCTTGTGTAGCTTTAAAACTTATTCTCGGAGGCTTGAATTTGCATTTTCATGTTTTTCTGAGGCTGTTCATAGGCACTTTTAGGGACAGTTGGTAAAGGTTGACCCAGGAGTTCCTTGCCAGATGCCACCTTAAGCCAGAGCCAATATACATTCTGCTACAGTTAGTCCATGTGTATGTTGTACTTTCAGTGCTGGCTGCTAGACTTAGAGACACCCATTCTGGGTCACTTTGAACCTCAGTAGTGCTTGCTTTTGGATTCTTCCCCTTTTCCATCATGAACTTGAATTCACTAAATCCCACAAATCTGTGTAGGTAAAGCCAACATTACTGTAATGTATTTCAGAACATGGATCCTTTCCCATCTTTTCTACTCTTAAATTATTTATGCTTTCCTCTGTTATTTCCCTTGCTACCAAGACCATGTTTATTACGGTGTTTATTTTTTTTGAAAATATTAGCAGTCAGTATTTAATTATTGGTAGGACATGTGACTTCTTATAATGAACATATCTGAAGGTGCATAGGTTTTTGGTATTGTTTTCCCTTTTGGTCATAAGCTGATAAGACTGTTCTTGGATTGCAGCATCCTCATTAGGCAAGTCATGGTGTGTCTTCTCACTAGCAAGGTGAGAACTTGGCAGCCCCCTGCCTTTGTTCTGGAGAACATGCCAAGACTGGGGTGTATATAATTGGTTCAAGTGCTCAGAGCCAAATCTGCCATCTCCATGACTTCCTGATGGCTGGTGATATGCACCTGCCAAATAGTCAGTGCCAATAGGTGCACCTGATCTGGGCCCCGGTGCCAAGACCTGGAGAGCATGTAAACTAGCAGAACATCTAGCTGAAAAGGGTGTGAAGGGGCTTTGGATAGGCTATTGCAAATTCTCCTTTTAAAGAATTTTCTTTCACTAAGTAATTTATTTCTAGGACTTTAAATATCTTCTGTGTACTGACAGTTTCAAAGTTCTACTCCCAATTTAGAACTATTTTAAATTACAGACCAGTACATTCAATTTATTACATTATTACTTGATGATTCCATATAAATGTCCAGAAACAGACTTTCTGAGCTTTGTCATCTCCCTCACAATTTTCCCTTTACCCTCTTTTTTTTTTTTATCTTAGATATAGTAATCCATCCATCTTATCTCTTCCATTATATTCATTGAGGTTATACTAACTTTCCTTTTCAGTTTACACTACATCCGAACATCAGGTAATATTCACTGATTCAACCTCAAAGTACATTTCTGACCTAACTAGTAACTGTTTCTGTGTTTGAAATTCAATATGTTTTTTAAGATGTTAAAAAACATCTTAAAAAACATATTCTATTACCTAAGTTCCTTGTTCAAACCCTTACAAAACTGTTAGTATTTTCAAGAATAAAATCTCCAATCCTCCATGATTCTTTGTTATTTACTTATGTTACCACTCCTTTCCTTCTAGTCCCCACACTACTCCATAGACATAAAATCTGTGATTTCTCAAACATTTTAGCTGTACATCCTCTTGTTTAGCATGTATTACTATGCCCACCTAGCCATCTTCTCAGAGGTCTTTTTAATCTTCATTTTTATCTTGATAGTGTCTCTATTCACAATTACAGCTCAGTTTTCCATTGTACTTTCTTCATCAACTTTCTTTCCTCTGTTATTCAAACTAACCACTGCCTTCCAAATGATTATTTAGTGTACTTATTCATCATGTCTGTGTCTTTATATCCTCTTCACCCAATAAGGCTCTATGATGGCAGAAACTCCTGTGTTTGATGTATAGTTTAAGCTTTAGTAAAGTTTCTTTTATGAGTGTGGGTACTCTTGCATTTGTAGCATAGTTGTTCAGAATTGAGACTTTATCTTGATGGATTTTTCCTTGGATGAATACGAAGTATCCTTCCCCATTTCTTCTGACTATATTCGGTTGAAAGTCTATTTTATTAGATATTTGAATGGCTACTCCAGCTTGTTTCTTGGGTCCTTTAACTTGGAAAACATTTTCCAGTTCTATACCCTGAAGTAATCTCTTATCTTTTTTGCTGAGGTGTGTTTCTGGTATGTTGCGAAATAATAGATCCTGTTTATGTATCCAGTCTCTTAGCCTATCATTTTATTGGTGAGTTGAGTCCATTGATGTTGAGAGATATTAATGACAAGTGATTGTTAATTCTTGTTATTTTTGTTGTTGTTGTTGTTGGTGGTGGTGTGTGTGTGTATTTGTATGTTCTTTACTCATTTTGTTTTTGCTGGTTTGGAATTATTAAGTTCTTGGGTGTAGTTAATCTCCTTGGGTTGGAGAGTTCCTTCAAGTATTTTCTTTAGGGTTGGATTTGTGGGTGGATATTGCTTAAATATTGTTTTGTCTTAGAGTATCTTATTTTCTCCATCTATTGTGATTGAGAGTTTTGATGGGTATAGAAGTCTAAGTTGGTAACTCTGGTTTCTTAGAGGCTGTAGGTTAACTTTCCAGGCCCTTCTAGCTTTCAGAGGCCCTGTTGAGAAGTCAGGTGTAATACTGGTAGGTGTGCCTTTGTATGTTACTTGCCCCCTTCCCCCTGCAGCCTTTAATGATTTTTATTTGTTGTGTAAATTTAATGTTTTGATTTTTATGTGATAGAAGTACTTTCTTTTCTGCTCCAATGTAATTGGTGTGTTCTGAAAGCTTCTTGGTGTTCTTTATAGGCATCTCTTTCTTTAGTTTGGGGAAATTTTCTTCAATCATTTTATTGAAAATATTTTCTGATTCTTGGAACTGACACTCTTCACCTTCTTCTTGATCTCTTCCCTAGGTTTTCCTTTTTCAGGATTCCCTCTCATTGCGTTTTCTTTATTGCTTCTATTTTCATTTTCAGGTCTTGATCAGTTTTATTCATTTTTTTCATCTGCTTGACTTTTTTTGTTTTTCTTTATGAGATTCATTAATTTCATCTTTAACAGTATCTATCACTTGTACAAGGTTGGATTTAAAGTCATTTTCTTGTGTTTTGGTTGTGTTAACATATCTGGGGCTTACTGTAGTGGGATAGATTTTCTCTGAAGATGTCATATTGACCTGGCTATTGTTGATTGTGTTCTCACACTGACCTTTAGCCCTCTGGATGTTCCTTGATGTTCTTGGTGTAACAGGTATCAGAAAGGCAGGCCTAATCTGTATGTTCCAGGTAGAGCAGGGGTAGAGTGGGGAGTTTTGGGCTCTGCAATGGAACTTAGGGGGCAGTTCATGTTTCTGAGCAGCAATTGTGTTCCAGGAGGATATGGGAGGGCTTGACACATTGTGGGTGAGGTCATCCATAGGTCGTGGTTCTGGATTGTATAAGAAAGCAGATGAGAAAGTCATGTGAGCAAGCCAGTAACCAGCATTGCTCCATGGCCTCTACATCAGCTTCTGCCTTCAGGTTCCTGTTCTGTTTAAGTTCATGTCCTGGGTTTCCTCAATGATGGACTACAATGGGAAAATATAATCCAAATAAACCCTTTGCTTCTCATGTTGCTTTGGTCATGGTATTTTGTTATAGTAATAGAAACCCTTACTAAGACAGATACTTTCCCATCCCTTACACCATGATCCAAGCAATTTATTATTTTTTTCTATTTATCTCATCTGTATTTACCTTTTAAAGCAGAATGTGATTGGGCACTATCATTTCCATTCACAAGCCTTGCTGAGAGTTACAAGTCCTAGGGAAACTTAAGGTTTTGTTCTTGGTACTTTGGAAAACAAGCCACTTGAGGAGTTCCTGTCAAGTTGTTTTAACTCGTGTTTACTTCTAAGACTAGTACATCCAGAATTAACTACAGGGAATGAAATTTTTAAGATGTAACTTAAGCCATCTTAATTTGGTCTAATAAGGAATCCAGCTAAACACTTCAGACCACAGAGTTAACATTAGGTTACATCTTACAACAAACGTTCTATCAACCTCTTGAGTCAAACCTATAGTATCACAGTATCACATGTAGAAATTTTATCTTCCCCTTAGTTTTCATGCCACACAGATATCTTAAATGCTAACAAAAATAAACAGAAATCATGGAAAATATATTATCAGAAGGAATGAAGGTAAGCATCAAACACATAGTTCTGGTGAAGCTTAGTCTACTTCTTCCATGCGTGATGTGTCGTCATCTCCTTCCAGGGGTGGCATTTCTTCAGTTACAGCAGCATTGGTCTCATCCACGGTAGGATCATCCTCATCAATACCTAGACCAAGCTTGATCATCCTGTAGATCCTGTTAGCATGGGTCTGAGGATCTTCCAGACTGAAGCCAGAAGACAGGAGTGCAGTCTCATACAGCAAGATGACCAGATCTTTCACAGACTTGTCATTCTTGTCAGCCTCTGCCTTTTGCCTTAAGGTTTCAATAATGAAGTGATCAGGGTTTAGCTCCAGGTGTTTCTTTGCTGCCACGTAACCCATTGTTGAGTTGTCTCTGAGGGCTTGAGCTTTCATGATTCTCTCCATGTTTGCTGTCCACCCATATGTGCTTGTGACAATACAGCATGGGGATGTCACCAATCGGTTTGACACAACCACCTTTTCACCCTTTTTCTCCAAAATATCTTTCATAATTTTGCAGAGGTTCTCAAGTTTTGTCTTTTTCTCTTCCTGTTTCTTCTTTTCATCTTCATCTTCTGGAAGTTCTAGTTCCTCTTTGGTAACAGACACCAAGGTCTTGCTCTCAAATTCTTTCAGCTGTTGCACACAATACTCATCAATGGGCTCAATCATATAGATTACTTCTAAGCCATGCTTTCGGAGACATTCCACAAAGGCTGAGTTAGCAACCTGGTCCTTGGTCTCACCTGTGATAAAATAGATGTGCTTCTGGTTTTCCTTCATTCTGGTGCAGTAGTCCTTCAGAGACACCATCTCATCCCCAGAAGCAGATGTGTAGTACTGCAACATCTCTGAAAGCTTCTTCCGATTTTGAGAGTCTTCATGAATTCCAAACTTTATGTTTTTTGAGAACTGCTCATAAAACTTCTTGTAGTTCTCTTTATCTTCTGCCAGTTCAGTAAATAGTTCTAAGCATTTCTTGACCAAATTCTTTCTGATAACTTTCAGAATTTTGCTTTGTTGCAGCATTTCACGGGAAATATTTAGAGGGATCCTCAGAACCCACCACCCCTCTAATGAAGTTCAGATACTCGGGGATTAACTCCTCACAGTTATCCATGATAAAAACTCTGCAAACATACAACTTGATGTTGTTCTTTTTCTTTCTGTTTTCAAACAGATCAAAAGGAGCGCGTCTTGGGACAAAAAGAAGGGCCTGGAATTCTAATTGTCCTTCAACAGAAAAATGCTTTACTGCCAAATGGTCTTCCCAATCGTTGGTTAAGCTCTTGTAGAACTCTCCGTATTCTTCATTAGTAATGTCATCAGGATTCCTGGTTCAAATCAGCTTTGTTTTGTTGAGTTCTTCTTGATCAATGTACTTTTCCTTTATCTTCTTCTTTTTCTTCTTGTCACCATCCTCCTTCTCTTCCTCTTCTTCATCAGAACCAACATCTTCTATTTCAGGCTTGTCATCAGACTCCTTTTCTTCTTTTTCTTTCTCTTCCACCTTCTCTAACTTTTCTTCAGCCTCATCATCACTGATTTCCTTATCACATTCCTTCTCCACAAACAGAGTAATGGGATAGCCAATAAACTGAGAATGCTTCTTCACAATCTTCTTTATTCTCGTTTCCTCCAAATACTCAGTTTTGTCTTCTTTCAGATGCAAGATAACCTTTGTTCCACGACCCATTGGTTCACCTGTGTCAGTCCTGAAGGATCCCCCAGCTGAGGACTCCCAGGCATACTGCTCAGCAACATTATGCTTCGTGATGACAGTCACTTTCTCAGCAACCAAATACGTAGAGTAAAGACCAATACCAAACTGGCCAATCATAGAGATATCTGCACCAGCCTGCAAAGCCTCCATGAAGGCTTTGGTGCCTGACTTGGCAATAGTGCCAAGGTTATTGATCAAGTCAGCCTTGGTCATTCCAATTCCAGTATCCACAATAGTGAGGGTTTGATCCTGTTTGTTGGGAATGATATTAATGTGCAGCTCCTTCCCCGAGTCGAGTTTACTAGGGTCTGTCAAGCTCTAGTATCAGATTTTATCCAGAGCATCCAATGAATTGGAAATGAGCTCCCTCAGAAAGATCTCTTTGTTCAAGTAAAAAGTATTGATGATCAAGGACATAAACTGGGCTATTTCTGCCTGAAGGCAAAGGTCTCTACATCCTCCTCCTCCATTGGTTGGTCTTGGGTCTGGGTTTCCTCAGGCATCTTAGCTGAATGAGCACGCACGAAACGTGACTACCCGTACCAGGACTCTGAAGCAACTGGCGCCGATACAAGCAATTTATAAAAGAACAAGTTTTATTTGACTTATGTTTCCAGAGGTTTAGAGTTCATGATGGTGGTATAAAGGGTTGATGGTAGGAACAATTTAGACCTCACATCTCAATGCACAAGCAAGAGACAGAAAGGCAGATTATGAATGTTATACATCTTTTGAAGCCTCAAATCTTGCTCTCATGATCACCTCCTCTTGCAAAGCCTCACGTCTTAATCCTTCCTAAACAGTTCCACCAACTGAAGACATATGGGTCCAGGTGGCCATTCTCATAAAAACAACTACAGCATAATACAAAATAAACCTCTTGTTATCAATTACAAACTGAAAACACCTGTCTCAAAACAAAGAGAAAAAAAATAAAGAGAGGGATTGGTGGATAAGACAGGTGTTGGAGCCCAAGCCTAAGCTCTCAGTAACTGCAAAAGCATCATTCTGTAATCCATCAATAAGTGATAATGGAATGAGAGACAGTGGAAGTTGTTTTTCAAGTATAAGTGATCTAGCTGCAATGCAAACAGAGTTCTTGAGTACAAAAGGAAAAGAATTCCTTGCCAAGTTGTTCAATATGTCAAAAGACAGCAATAAGGTGTTCTACTTTATGTAAAAAGATAGTCATTTACTATTATTCTATCTTAACAAGTGATTTGAAGATGTAATCCAACTTTTCCATCCTTTTATTTTTGCATAAAAGGTCTGAAAGAAATTATCAAGGAATAGAAATATAAGTAATATGTTCTGCATATAGTGAAATTTTCTTTATATAGTGTAGTTACAAATCTGCATAAAGCATAATAGAAATGACAGAAAACATAAAGCATAATAGAAATGACAGAAAACTTAGAAAGCATATAGTGTAAAATAAAATTGCAAATTAGAATACACTTAAATTCCATAACAAATATAAAAATATTAACTCACTCCCCAGTTAGAAACCCAAATTCTGTGATTTAGGTAAGGTCATAATCTATCTTTTTGAATATAATATAAAATACTAAAAGTGTGAAAGAACCTGAAGGGATTCTTACATGGAGAAATTACCAGGCCTTTTATCATGACTACAGTCAGAATTTAGATTGGTAAAAACAAATTCAATGTATGTGTATCAAACATTACAGTAAAATATAAAAGTTATGCATATCAGCCTCTCCATAGACATGATTAGTTTACTCTATATGATCTATTAGATTATATAATATAAAATGACAAAGAGTAACATAAAGTCTGGAACAATGGCTCAATTGATAAAAGTGTTGTGCATGCATGAGATCTGAGTTCAAATCTAAGTACACAAATAAATATGATTCTATGGCCTAAATCCCCAGCACTATGGGGCAGAGACAAAAGGGTTGCCAGGGCTTTCTGTTCACTAGCTGAGCTCTGCATTTAGTGAGAAAATCTGCCTCAAATGAGTGAGGCAGAGTGGGATAGAACAAAGCAATATTGAGATTTGATCTTTTGATATGCACTGTAATGATATGTACTGGCCCCCAAGGTCTGGTAACTCCCAGGGACAAAAGAGTCTACACTTACCCAAGTAACACTACATAACCTTGCCCCCCACATTATCCTAATTGATGAATAATGATGCCTACAGCCAGTAGCTAGGCACAAGAGAGATAAATGGGATCTTGGGTTCCTAGGCTTGTGAGTTGGAGGGACCAGGAGGAGGGGAAGAAGGTGGGAGAAAAGAAAGATGCCATGGGTTAGGAGTCAAAAAGCATGGCCATGAGGGCTGGCCAATTGGACTTAAGAGCAGCCCAGATGAAACATAGTAAGTAATAATGAAGTTATCAACAGGAAATAGATTTTAATAGCATAGAGGGTAGATATCTGCCCATCATTAGTGGTAATAGAGGTATACTATAAATATAAATGCCATGAGTGTCTTTAATCTGGGAACTGAATGATCAAAGAAATCCCAGATTGAGATTAAACATTTTCTACAACAATTTAATGTTGTTCTCTCCTCTATCTTCTCACAGATACATCACACAGACATACATACACATGCACATATATGTATACAACACATATCCAATGTACACACATATACTGTACACACATACATCACATATATACATATACATCACAAAAACAAATTCATACAACACACATATATATACCACATACACATACACACACATACAAAAAGAATAAAGTGATTTACTTAATTGCCCTTTTCCTACTATATATGTTTCATGTTATATATACTACAAACATGTATACATAAATATGTATGTATATATTTCAAACATACATTGATCAGTTATAAACTTTTGACTGTATACTTTGCCATTTGCAAACTTACAAAAGAAATGTTACAAGAACAAACTTTGGAAAAAAGCAATCAACTGAATAAGAAAGCAATAACATAAAATTAAATGCTGTGTATTCCAAACTACTGAGAAAAGAATTGCCAATTAAAAACTGATGTTTTTCTTTTTTTGTGATTGAAACTATGACAGAGGTTTGATATTTTCTACATATAAGAATCCCATCACATTAAAAAGCTACTCACCAGAAATACAAGATAATCCATGTAAGAAATGTATGGCTGAATTTCTAATAACGAAAATACACAATAAAGTCACAAACTATTTTCATCTCTCAGGTTTCAAAATATTAAAATACAATACTGAATGTTGACAAGAGCAAGATGAATTTCATAATCTCCCAAGGACCTGACACTCCTGCAAATTGCTAACTTCTCTGGAAACAAATTTGTTAGTATATGTTTCAACACAGCAATTTCCCTCTGAAGAATGTTTCCGAGGAAACTTATCAGAGGTATATATATGAATAATTTCATGTTAGCTCATTATTTTCCTAGCTATAACAATGAACCAGTGAGAAAAGAATGTTAGCATTGAAGGAATGGTTAGCTATGTGCTGTGTAATCTCTACAATGGATGTTGTAAACACTGAAATAGGGATTTTAAATAGTGTTCATGGGTAGGGTACATGATCTATGTAAAAGTAGAGGTTCACTACCCTTATTTACTAGATACAGAAAAGATTGGATGTAGCTGACAAAAAAGGAGTTAAACCGAGCAGAAAATTCTTTTATAATGTAGCTCATGGGTCGAAAGCAAAGAAAAGAAACAGCAGTTGAGACAAAAGAATAAACCTAAAAGCAAAGAAGAGAATATTAGGAGGAAATCTGACAGAGAAAAGACTGGCTTTAAGCTTGCAGTGTGAAGGATACATGCAGATCTCTTCTCATCCTATATGAGAAAAGTGTGATACACCTGAGTACCTGCTTCCAGTTCCTGACTCGCGCCCCTGGCTTCTACCATTCCATTGTCATATTTCTATGGGTTTGACTATTTCCTGAGTCTCTCACTAAGGAAGTGCACAGCACTTTTTTTGTATGGTTAACTTATTTTACTTACCCTTGAGATTCTTTCATGATCAGTCACATGATGGGCTTTGCTTCCTTCTTAAGGCAGCCTAGAATCATGTCATGCCGTATTTCCTTACCCAATTATCCTTTAGTGGACATTTAGATAACCATCATGAGTCTAATGTGAAAAATCATAAGGACTGAAATATCTCCTGCAAGTCTTGATTTCAGTTCTTCTGGAAAAATACTCGAAGGTGGGTGGGGCTCCTTGAGCCCATGGTACTCTACTTTTAACTCTTTGTGGTAATTCCTTGCTGCTTCCTAAATGTCTTAGAGTTTCCATTACTGTACAGAGACACCATGACTATGGCAACTCTTAAAAAGAAAAACATTTAATTGAGGCTGGCTTATGGTTTCAGAGGTTTAGTCTATTATCGCCATGGTGGAAAACATGGCAGTGTGCAGGCAGGGATGGTGCTGGAGAAAGAGCTGAGAGTTCTATAGGCAGCAGTGACCGTGTCACACTGGTCATAGCATAAGCATATATGACCTCAAAACGCATGTCCTTAGTGACACACTTCCACCAACAAGGCCACACCTAGGCCACACCACCTTGTAGTGCTAGTACCTATGGCCAAGCATTCAAATATTTGAGTCTATGGGGGCCATTCCTATCAAATCACCATATCAAGAAACTATTATTTTATATTTCTATCAGTTATATGGGTGTAGGGTTCTCGGGACAAATTTTGGGAGTCAGATCTCTCCTATGATGTGGTTTCCTGGGATAGAATTCAGACTGTCAATCTTTGTTGCAAGTACCTCAACTTCCCAGTATATCTCACTGATCTAGTTTATATACATTAGCATTCCTTCTAGGCTCCACCCCACAGTTACCCGGCAATAGCCAGGTATGCCTGATTCACTATAAAAGGGGCTTTTCATCCTCTCCTTTTTCTCTTGCTCTCTTGCCTTCTCTCCCCTGTCCCTTCTCTCTCTATCTCCCTCCCTCTCTTTCTCCACTTGTTCATGGCTGGCCTCTATTCCTCTTCTCTCTCTCTCTCTCTCTCTCTCTCTCTCTCTCTCTCTCTCCCCC
>NW_021620528.1:2505108-2527542 GCF_004785775.1 Grammomys surdaster | reverse complement strand
CTCGCTCTCTCTCTCTCTCTCTCTCTCTCTCTCTCTCTCTGTGTGTCTCTCTCATACCCCCTCATCTCCCCTCTATTTCATACTTTGTCTGTCATATGGCTGGCACTTCAGGGGGAAGGGATGCTTCAGCATGGACCCACAGAGGCACTCCTTTCCACCTCACCATACCTAGTTCTGCCAAACATATCCTCGACTTCCTTTTCTTTATTTTTTTTTATAAAACACAACGATATAACTTTAAAACATGCTTTCAATATTTAAAATCTGTGCTAATGTTCTGCATTCTATTGTAGAAGGAGACTGCCTTCAATAACACAAATGCTCTTAAATATTTTTTTTAAAAAGTACAAAATAACCATGTAGCAAACAATGTGAAAAGAAGCTGTGGAAGAACCAAGTTCCTTTGGCAATGGTATGTCAGATGCTTAGGAGGAGGGTGTTCAGAGTGCCCAGGCATGCCACACTTTTCTAACAATGACTTGCTAGCACTGGCAGCTCAGGGTCTTCCTAGCAAAACTCATTCTGGGAAATTCTCACTCTCTTTCAGTTTGTCTCACTGAATCTAAAGCACGACAAAAATACCTTCTTGGAAGAATCCCAGTTCTTCTCCAGTCACCTAATTCAGGAGAATAAATCCTCTCAGGCAAGCCAGAAAATAACAAATGTGTATAGCACTTGGGGATATTTTAATTTACTTCTATATCCAAAGAGATAGGCAATGTTTTTTGGCAGGAACCTGCTTTGGGAATACCACATTACTGTGCTCTCTTTTGCCTAGGGATTCATTAGGAGGATTTGAAGGAAGCTGGGGGTGGCGCCTGGGTTTTACTGGAACCACTGCAGAATGTCAATAAAGACCATCTCCTCCTAAAGCCGTATGCAAAATACCAAGGAGGACTTCTTAGCTGTTCTTCACATATTTCCATTTTTCAAAACTGACATTTTAGTTCTTATGCTCATGAGAGGATTTGCTTCTGAAAACTAAATAGATGCTTCCCCTGATATTTCTTTGCTAATCAAATGCACAAACAGGAGACTGAATTTCTCTGGGGTCTGTGGGGTGGCTCATATATACACGAACACAAATCATTTGCATTCTGCTCATGTGTTTGATAATAGCTACATCATTAATGTCTGACTTGAGCTCTAATCTCTTCAAAGGCAGAGACATCAACAGATTTGAGTAGGCTTCAGATTTCTTTGATGACTGATTTCATTAGGGAGGCAGGGAATACAGGAAGCAATTAGCAGGCACTATGATCCTGGGCACCTAGTTACACAGGACACTCCGTAGAAGAGGATCTGTAGATTTCCTGCTCAGATCCACTAAGTTCCGGGGAAAACAGCTCATATAGGTGGTCTAGGCATGTCTATGGAAGCTTCATATCTATGCAGAGTTCCAGAAGTCAGTATGAAAGATCAAATCTGTGGGCTAGCTTTAAACTTTCAGTTACTAGTGGTGGCAGAAGGCTCGGGATCATAATACTGTTCCCATGGAGAAAATGCCCTGGGCCCTCACAGTCTCAAGTGAGAAAGCAGTTCCCTTCTGATGCCCTTCAGACAATGGCCATCAGCTCTGTGACTGACACTTGGAGCTAT
The DNA here is from genome assembly GCF_004785775.1 of Grammomys surdaster. Classification (NCBI taxonomy): domain Eukaryota; kingdom Metazoa; phylum Chordata; class Mammalia; order Rodentia; family Muridae; genus Grammomys; species Grammomys surdaster. Next base: position 2,525,943 of record NW_021620528.1, on the reverse strand, counting down.
CATAAGACCTCCTCTAGGTTAAAGCTCCTTTAGGTTATGTCTACATGTGGGTCTTCTTAAACGTTGTAGCTGCCGCAAAATTCCTAGAAGGTAGTGAGCGAGAGTGTTGAGATAACCAAGCTGGAAAGGTATTGAATTTGGGTGCTCCCTACTGTACTGCCTGTCTGTTCTGGTTTGGGGCTAAGGTCCTGTTCTGACTGCCTTTTAGCATGTCCTTAGTTCTAGGATGAGTGTTTAGGCTTTTCTCTGCAAGAATTCACTGTCCTCTGATGTTTCACAGAATCATTTCTCTTTAATATTAAAATATGTCAGCTGAGCGTCTTATAGGGCACTGGTTGAATTACAAGTGGGTGCCATTCCCAGTCACAAGCCCAGATTCACTTAGTTGTGTTTGCGCTTCAGTGGCTTGTAGACATTGTTGAAGTTCGCAGCAAATTCAGGAAAAGTATAGGAAAATATTTTTTACTATGACACAGTCTGACGGAATGGAATCTGCTTAAAAAAAAAAAAAAACCCAGCATCAAGACTGCCTAGGCAGGAGAGACAGCGCCATCTATCTGGAGGAGAGGGCTCCTGGGAAGTCCGAGGCTGCGCTTTCCAACTCTGGCTTGGCTGCTAGTCAATGCGGCTGCAGTGAGAACTTTCTTTAGCTCCCAGATTCTGAAACTGCATGATTCTCTATTTGAAATTCTGATTTTTTTCAACGTAAGAACAATTTCTAATGGTTGCCCAATCTTTTATAACGTGGAAATTTCTTTTATAGCTCTCAACTTAAGAATCTTCTTTTTTTTATAGGTAAGTATCTGAATTTAGACAAGTCAAATGGCGTTTTCAAGATCACATTTCAGAGAGATGAGTTTTATTTAAAAAAATTACTTTTCTCTTCACAAAAAACTCATCATGGTGAAGAGAGGTGAGAATGAGGGCCTGGGAGGAGAGGAGGGAGGGCAAGTTACAATTGATGTGTAAAATTAATTAATTAATTAATTAATTCATTAATAAAATAAAAAAGAAAATAAGTTACAATATAGCAAGGAAAAAATTGTACACATACCCTCTCAGCGTTTAAAGGAGATTGTAAGCAAGTATGCAGGACAATCAATTAGATTTGGAATTTTGTTAAAATAATTTTTAACTGTTCATGTCAGTTGAGCTCTGAGTTCAAATATGAATTTCATTATAAACATCAGTGTAAATTCACATACATCTTGTGAGTTATAAATAGATCAATACTATTCTAATTTCTGTAGATGGCATCTAAGTCTAGGGCTATGGGCATGGGTTGCTAAGGCTGTACTGATAGTGGGTTACAAATACTTCAAGTTTTCTGCTTCTGAACAAAATGTTATTTTTATTAACCATACCTGCTACTTTACTGTCTATGCTTGTGAGTATAATTGGAAATAATTTGGATTACTATTATATTGTATGGATTCAGAGGTCTGAATTTTAATTTTCTCCACCATTAAAACTAAGCATTATGAAAAAGATTACTTTTACTGCTCTATCATAAGGCATGCTTATAGATTTGAGTCTACCAAATAGAACCAAATTGAATATCAAGATAGAAATTTCACAGAAAAGTTCAGAGTGGAGAGTTGTTACACACTGATGCATTTAAATAATTCTGACTTTAGGATGGGTGGATTTTTGTGGTGTGGGTCTTCAGAAATCAAAAACACATTCATTCTTTCCTCTATCTAATATACACGTTACACAGTTAGATCCTTCCAGGTAACTATGAATCTATTTCTTTATTATTCAAAAGTTATTTTGCAATTAGTATGTGATTGGTCCTTTCCCAAGAACCTAGGATAAAGTGATTGCAATAAACCTAGAGTAAAGGTTTGCATACTGGATTGCAAACCTGCCATTTGCTTAGGAATGCAAACATGAAATGGAAGTTCATGATTGTGAAGTAGAGGTATGTTTGGGGGACATATGACAGTGGGAGCTAAGGTGGCATAAACACCTACAAAACATATCCTTCTTCATACGTTTTCTCTGTGAAAAGCAAAGGCAGGTGAGAATGGGTGCAAAAGAAGACCCTGGATGTTCTATGAGGGACTGAAAGTCCAAGGAGGTTGAAGACAAGAAGGCTAGAAAGAGAAGCTTGAAGGGAATTATTCATAGTATAGGGCAAATCTTACCATCCCATAGGGTGTCCAGGAGAAATGTGTGGAGGTCATAGTTTGGCTTGCATGGAGTGACTACTATTCAGAAATCTACACATTGCCTGACTCAGAAAACCATACATTACCAGAGTTTTTCTGTGGTGAGGATTATTCCCATTGATACAACTTGCAAGGTTAGCTCGAGCCCTGATAGGTTTGATTTCTTCATCTAATGATTGGCCTCATTGGCAGGCAAAGCTGGGACCCTCCTATGTTACTGGATTGTTATTTTATTTTGTTTGTTTGTTTTTTTGAGTTTCTCTGTGTAACCTTGCTTGTCTGGAAACTCTCTCTTTAGACCAGGCTGTCCTCAAACTCAGAGATCTGCCTGTCTCTGCCTCTCAAGTGCTAGGATTAAAGGTGTGCACTACCACTGTCCAAATTATGATTTCATTTCGAATGGTCATTAGTAGATTTAATTTTGCTCTGATTATAGGAATACAATCCTACTTGACCTACTTGACAGAGCCAGCAGGGCATGGACCACCATGAGTGTTGATGGATGCTGTAGGCATAAGGCTTGATTGTATGATAGTGTACATATTTTTATGTTCTTCCTCCAAGGAAGTCCTCCCTGCTAATGTTAATGACTCCATGATAATCAGAGATAGCATGAGTCTGGGAGGTGAAAGTATAGGTAATGTCTCAGCAAAATGGTAAGTGCTAGGACCTTCAGGACAGCCCTTAAGGCTGTGGAAAAGAACTTTAAAAATATGAGCTCAAAATTATATAGTTTCTCAGACTGGAGAGATGGCTCAGTGGCTAAGAACACTGACTGCATTCAATTCCAGCAATCGCATGGTGGGTCCCAATCATCTGTAATGGGATCTGATGCCCTATTCTGGGTGTCTGAAGACAGCTACATTGTACTCATATACATAAAATAAATATTTTAAAAATATATAATTTCTCAACTCTGGAAAATATAAGAATGCAATATGAATTATATGAGGGGCTTCAAAAATCTAAAGGAATAAATGCAGCTTAACCATGAAGTAACTTGTCAGAAAGATACTAAGGAGGGAGATAAGGAGATTTAGGGAGTGGTGTTAGCAGGAGATACTATTCAGCTATGTTTTTTGTTTATGTTTAGAAGGGCGGGCAGATTTCTAAATCCAGGGTCAGCCTGGGTCAGAGCAAGGTTAGGGCCAGGCAAGGTCAAAATGGTAATTTCAGGGCGGGGTCCCACCCAGCAAGCTTATTGTCTGTGCTTAACACTGGCAGACAGATGTCTAAATTCTTCTGCAATGTTAAAAAAATACGTGCTTGATGTCTTCTAAGAATCAAGAAACCAGCATCCTGGGATGTTGATTCACAGTATAATCAAAAGGGAACCTGGAGTAAATGACTGGATTGATATGTAAAATAAAAGATAGGGCTTATGAGCTATGAAAGATGAGCTATTCAGATAATTTTTTTTAGAATAGCAAGGGACAACTGCTTGGAGAAATGTCTTGAGCAGAAAATAGAGAAAGAAAGCTGTCTGGAGATGTCCACAGAAAGCAGAATAAAGAAAGAACAATCCGGAAGCTGTCTCGAGTAGAACAGAGACCTCAAGGTTGGACTCATGATTTGACTTTTTTTTTAATTTATTGGATGTTTTCTTTACATTTCATATGTTGTCCCCTTACCCCATCCCCCACCCACCCAGGAACCCCCTATCCCCTCACCCCTCCTCCTTCTCTGTGGATGTAACCTCTATCTACCCCCCCCACTCCCACCTCCCCACCCTCAAAATTCCCACCCCCTGGGGCGTCCAGCCTTCATGAGGTCAAGGATCTCTTCTTCCACCTATGCCCAGCAGGGCCTTCCACTCTTACATATTCAGCTGAAGCCCTGGATCCCTCCCTAAGTGCTCCCAGGCTGGTGGTTTAGACCCTGGGAGCTGTGGTTGGTTGGTATTGTTGCTCTCCTCATGGTGCCTCAAATCCTTTCAGCTCCTTCAGTCTTCACTCTAACTCCTCCATTGAGGACCCCATTATCAGTTCAATGGCTAGTTGTGAGCATCTGCCTCTGAATATGTCAGACTCTTGAAGATCTCTGAGGAGACATCCATATCAGGCTCTTATCAGCATTCACTTCCTGACTTGGATATCAGCATCTACCTTTGGTTACTGCACATGGGATGGATACTCAGGTGGAATGGTCTTCAGATGGCCCCTCCTTCAGTTTCTGTCCCTCACTTTGTCTCCATATTTGCTCACTTGAGTATTTTGTTGCTACTTCTAAGAAGGACTGAATCACCCCCACTTGGTCTTCCTTCTTTATGAGCTTCATGTGGCCTGTGAGTTGCATCTTGGGCATTTCAAGGTTCTGGGCTAATATCCAATAATCAGTGAGTGAATACCATATGGGTTCTTTTGTGATTGGCTTATCTCACTCAGGATGATAATTTCTAGCTCCATCCATTTACTTAGGAACCTCTTGAATTCATTGTTTTTAATAGCTGAGTAATACTCCATTGTGTAAATATACCACATTTTTTGAATCCATTCCTCAGTTGAAGGACATCTGGGTTCTTTCCAGCTCCTGGCTATTATAAATAAGGCTGCTATGAACATAGATGAGCATATGTCCTTGTTATATGTTCGAGCATCTTCTGGGTATATGCCTAGGAGTGGTATAGCTGGATCCTCGGGTAATGCTATGTCCAATTTTCTGAGGAAACGCCACACTGATTTCCAAAGTGGTTGCACCATCTTGTAGTCCCACCAACAATGGAGGAGTGTTCCTCTTTCTCCACACCCTTGCCAGTGAAGACCTCCACAGAGGGGAGACCCTCTCTCAAGTCTCAGAAAGTCGCGACCACCCAGTAATCTGCTTGAGACACCATGTACCAGAGCAATTGCGAGGTTTATTAGGGTGTGACAGCTAGCTGCCGGTCAATTCTTATGCCCACGCAGGAGCTGAATTGACCCCGACAGCCAGTTTGAGATGGGTTTTTAAAGGGAAAAACCACAAACCAAGGAATGGGGAGGGGTGAGGGGTTGCTAGGGTGGTATAACATAAAAATAGTGGAACATTCCAAAGGAACCCAACCTACGGGAGTCAGGGTCAGGTGAAAACTCTCTGTACGCTTATCTTTCTCAAGAATGGGGTCCTGCCTTGTTACTTTGGCCTTGCCCTGTCACTATGGTTCTCAGCTTGGTTCCCAGCTTGGTTCCACCTAGTTCACTTGCATTCTTTACTTTCTCTTTGCAGATAGGCCAGTTCCAGTAATGATGACTGGTCTTTCCACATTCCTAACTTGATTCATGGCTCAGTTTCTCCATGTCTTTATAAAGAAAGCCTAAAGAATATTTTATATGTCTAAAAAGGATTCTATATACCCAGTATCTATAATTTTTCACTCTACACCAGCATCTACTATCACCTGAGTTTTTATCTCAGCCATTCTGACTGGTGTGAGATGGAATCTCAGGGTTGTTTTGATTTGCATTTCCCTGACGACTAAGGATGCTGAACATTTCTTTAGGTGCTTCTCGGCCATTCGAGTTTCTTCCGTTGAAAATTCTTTGTCAAGCTCTATACCCCATTTTTTAATAGGGTAATTTGGTTGTCTGGAGTCTAATTTCTTGAGTTCTTTGTATATATTGGATATTAGCCCTCTATCAGATGAAGGATTGGTAAAGATCTTTTCCCAAATTGTTGGTTGTCGTTTTGTCCTATTGACAGTGTCCTTTGCCTTACAGAAACTTTGCAATTTTATTAAGTCCCATTTGTCAATTCTTAATCTTAGAGCATATGCCATTGGTGTTCTGTTCAGGAACTTTTCCCCTGTGCCCAAGTATTTGAGGCTCTTCCCCACCTTCTCTTCTATTAGTTTCAGTGTATCTGGATCCATTCTTATCTCCTTGTACAAAGCTCAAGTCTAAGTGGATAAAGGACCTCCACATGATTTGACTTCTAGTTGTTTGTTTTCACCACTTCCAGACACTCCTTCTCTTAGAGCTCATCTCCAAGCTGAGACTTTTCCTTGGCAAAATGGTCCTGTTTTCCTTCTGTTAGTTTACCTCGACCAACTTTGATGTGAGAGTTTTGCTTTTTCTCACTATATCTTGTTTTGTTTTGATGTTATCTATTAGATATTTGTTCTTTTCTAATGACATATGGAAAGGGAGTGGAATGGAACAAAGGAAAGGTGGAAGAAACTGGGAGAAGTAGAGGGAGGGGAAACTGTAACCAAGATATATTGTATGAGGTAAGGTTCAATTTTTTTTTTTAAAAAAGGGAAATTGCTATAAAAAATAAAGTGTCTCAGCAAGAAGACAGTTTGTATGTTGGTCTGTGATTTAAAAAGAGTAAATACAATTTTTCTTTAACATTTCTTAGAGTTGACATTTGAGAAAAACACTCTTACTGTAACTGAAATCTAAAGTATTTTTAGAGTTTATGCATTTTATAACTTTAATCAAGTTTTTAACCCTGGATGACCTCGAGTACTCTACAATATGATGGTTTCTAATAAGTCATATTTCTCAGTGAATGTGATTTGACCTTGGGATTAGGCATTCAGTGTTAAAGGGAAGAAATTATGCGAATTGCTATTTGTGGTCAGTCACAAGTTCTGTATTTGTCTGTTTTAACAAAGATAGCTCCATGATGAGGATATAGGTGCTGCACACACAGATAATGAACCAAAGAGATGCAAAATGGATCTGATAGCCGGGTTTATGTTAGGGTGTATGGCTCTTGTGCTGAATTCACTTATCTATGGATAGGAATAACTTTAGCAGTTGAAACCCATTAACAACTGATCACATCACTCCACTCTTAGAGCCTGATGTCTGGATTAGTTAGATTCTAGGATATGTGTAGAGTCATAAGACCAGTGATAGAGTATTCAAATCAAGCAAGATGTATATGACCTTTTAGGATGGAGGTTTAGACAACCTTCCTCCTAAGAATTAAGGTGAAAGATGGTTTTGATCTCTGCTTCTATGAAGACAGCCCAGATTTCTATACTTTCTCTTTGCTATCATCTTAGAGTGATCATTTTTTCCCAGAACAGTTAATGAAAATGTGCTTATTAAAATATTTGAGAAAGACCTGGGGTTAGTTTACAGATGCTCATACCAAGTCCTCTTGGTCTCAATTTGTTTGTTTTCTGGACAGTGTGCAACTCTTAGCATAATAAGGAGACCTGTGATTCAACTATGAGTTTTTTTGGTGGATGTTTATTCATAGAATTGTTCTAGGTTACATCATTTTCTTTAGATTTATGTGAGAGATTCTGTGGCCATTGGGGAACAACTAGACTCGTTATAGTTTAGAATATAGGCCCTAAAAGATAAAAAACATTTTTAATAATTCTTTGTGGTCAAACATTGCTCCCTGAAAAGTAAACTGAATGAGATTCTGGTAGTTCATGGTCCCTGACCTACTTGTAATGTACGCGTTCTTATATTAACCAAAACCACATTTATAAATACCATAGCTTTACTTTTTCTCCATAAAAAGGTGGCTGCATCCTGCTAAATAGCAAATTTATTGGACAAAATAATTTAGGGTAACATTTTAAGAGCTATTAGTACCGGACACACTTACGTGATTTCTATTGACTCAGTAACAGGAGCTTTAATCTCAGGTGACATGTTTGAAATCTTTACTAGCACTTTCCAATGATGTGCTTTCTCTGTGGTAGTTTATTCAGTTTGTGAAGGATTGGGACAACCTTATTGGTTCTTCCTTGTGAGCCAAGTTCACAATCTCACAGATTTCTAGTTATACATAAAGATTTAAAGTCAAAGTGATTTTGTATGTGCATGTGTATACATGTATGTGTGTGTGTGTGTAGATATGTGAGAACTGCATGTATGTATGTACATGTATATGTGTGTATATTTGTATGTATGTTTGTTTCTTCATGCGCATTGATGTTCACAGGGACAAATATCAAACTCAGATGTCTTTCTTGCTTACTATCCACCTTAACTTCTGAGTCAGTGTCTCTCTTACCCTAGAGTTGATCCATTAAGCTAGACTGGCTGGCCAATAAGTCTTAGGTATCTTTTTGTCTCTGCCTCCACTATGCTAAAACTACTAACAGGGGCCACAGAGGTCAGCTTTTTGTAAGGATATTGAGGACATGAATTTAGATTCCCATACAGGTAAACAGGCTAAAGCTACTACTACTGCTACTACTACTGCTACTACTACTGCCAACTTTAGAAGAAATGTTGTATCCTAGGGATATTTGCGTAGTGGTAAAGGAAATTGAAGAGGTGGATATCACTGTGTGTTATCAACATATTTTAGAATTACCACCTTTTATCCCAGCTACTATAGTAGAACAGATAAGTCTGGGAGGGGACATGGAGCCAACCTGTGGTGGAGAACTTCTGAACACAAAACCCAGCCCCATAACCTGGGGAAATGAGTACCATAATAAACATATGAGATGCCTACAGGGAAGGTAACAGCCAAATGGTAGCCATGAAAGTGGTCTGGGGAACTTGTCTGAAGTCCAGACAAGGACAACCATTTGATAGGTAACCTTAGCTGCAATTGATTCACCAGCAAGTGACAGTACTTCTGCTGACTAGTAAGTATCAAGAGATTATGCCCCTCTTGTAGAGGACCACGAGAGCAAGGCCTGGCTTTACTTAGTGGACTGGCCACCATAAAAGAAAGATTAAAATGCAGATGCAAGAGGAATGTGAGTTAGAGGTCATGGTGATGGGATCAAGGGTAGTGGTTACATAGCTGTGATGATGAAATACAAGTTGATAAATACACAATTATATTAAAGGGGTAGGAGTGTTGGGTGCAGGTTTACAGTGATGGCGTCCAAGAAACAAGGTAAAACCAAGTTATACCAGGGACATTAGACCAGAGTGTGACAGACGAAACATACTGAGTCATTTCAGGTGTTTTATAAATATACTGAAGCTATGAATATTGCCTTGCAGTAGAACACTTGATTAACATCTATTGAGGTCCTGAGTTCAGTTACTAGTGCTGAGAAAAAAAGAGAGAAATATACTGAATACTTTTAATATTCCAGGTTAATGAACCTAGGCAAAAGGGATACAACACTGATCAAGTCTGTAAATGGACATAATTTTCACCTACCTCATGTTCTTGTTTAATTGGTCCAAAGTAAAAATTAAAAACACAAAAATACATATTATTACTTTGTCACTATTTTGTTTTTACTCATACTCTCCTTATTCCTTAGAAATTAATTTTAATCAACAGGTAATAACTGTACATATTTATGGGGGACTTTGCAACAATTTGATACATGTGGAAGTTATAATAAAATCATGATATTTAACATATTTCTCATCTCATCGTTTACCACTTCTTTGTAGGAAGAAAATTAAAAATCATCTCTTTTAGCTGTTTTTAAATAAAATATGTTATAAAAAAACACATAAAGAAAGCCAAAGATAAACCATACACACTCCAAACTTTAACCCCAATTGTACCAAGTAAAGAAATACTGTCCTGCACCCAGTTCATCTCAGTTTCCCCAAATGGTGTATTCCTTTCCAGTAGTTTTAAAATAAATTTATGAAGATACTTTAATATACCTATGTATTTTTGTGAGTTATATTTTTCTTATTACTAAGTAATATGTTTCAGACAAATGTGCAAAGTCACTACATATAAATATCTGTTTAATAGTCATGTAGTCAGTAGTATAAATTTGTCGTGACATATGAGTTTATTTCCTTCCTTGTGAGCACTTAAATTGCTTATGATTTTTGTTTTAGGTAGTTATCAGCATCATTAGCTTCAATGTCAGAAGATCCTAAATGGTTTCAGATCACGGGACCAAACCTAGAGTTTGGGTTTGAAGATTGGAGTCAATGAAGGAACTAAGTAGGGAAGGAGGCTGCATCCCAGACATCTGAGGCACAAGGGAGGATTACTCTCTATCATCTTACACAAGCATCCAGTCTGTTAGCTCAGAGTTATTGACTGGGCCCCTTCTCTGCTAACAGACCCTTGTTTTTGATATAAGGAAGCTTCATGTTGACGCCCTGACTTTCTACTGGAGGTGGACACTACAAGTTACCTCTTCCCACTGTTGGACATTTCACCTAAGGTCCCTCCCTTTGAGTCCTGAGAATTTCTCACCTCCCAGGTCTCTGGTACTTTCTAGAGGGTCCTCCCACCTCCCACCTCTGAGGATGCATATGTCTATTCATTCTGCTGGCACTCAGGGTTTCTTTCCTGACCCCAATACCTGATCATGTTCCTCGTTTCCCCTTCCCCACCTTCCCATGTAGGTCCTTCCACCCCTCTTCCCCTGTGGAGGGATGATGGGGTTGCCATCCCATAGTCAAAACTCTAACCCAGAATTGTTCCTGTCTAAAAGAACTGCAGGGACAAAAATGGAGAAAAGCCTGACCAAAAAGAGGTTCAGTGACTGGCCCAACTTGGGAACCATCTCAAGGGGCGGCTCCGAGGCCAGATACTATTGCTGATGCATTGGTGAACTTACAGACAGGAGCCTAGCATGGCTGTCCTCTGAGAGGCCCTACCATAATCTGACTGAGGCAGACACAGATACTTACACTCTACCAATGGACAGAAGTCCAGGATCCCTATGACTGAATTAGGGAAAGGCTAGAAGAAGCTGAGGAGGAGGATGACCCCATAGGAAGACCAGTGGTCCCAACTAACCTGGACCTCTGAGATCTCTCACACACTGTGCCACCAACCAGGCAGCATACACTAGCTCATCCAAGGCTCCTGACACATATACAGCAGAGGATGACTTGATCTGAAGTGAGAGAAGATGCACCTAACCCTGGAGAGACTTGAGGCCCCAGGGAGTGGGGAGGCCTGGCAGGGGTATAGGGGTGGGGACATGGGATAAAGAACTGTTGGAGGGCAGACTGGGAGGGGGATAATGACTAGACTGTAAAAAATTTCAAAAAAATAATAGTAATAGTAATAATAATAATAATAATAATAATAATATAACGAGAGAGCCTCATGTAGGTTGTGATTATCTTTGTCTTAATACCAGGGAACACCTTGGAGAAATCTTGATGGCAATGGAAGAAACTTCTTCTCTAAGTGCAATTTCTTAGTTAAAGAAACACGTGGTTCAGTTCAAAGACAAGCACGGAGCAAAGCATTTTACTACATGCCCAGGATCCGAATATGTGGGAAGCAGAATCAGGAATTTTAAAGACTTTGAGGTCAGCCTGGGCTACATATCAAGTTGAAGATCAGCCTAAGGTGCATAGTGATAACCTGGTGTCACACACACATGTGCACACACACAATACATTCTCCTCCTGCCACATACACGTAATAAACAAAGCAAAACACCTACCGACTGTATTGCTTAGTTCAAACAAAGTGCTGACTTTGCTCCCCAGTACAGATAAAAAGTAATGAAAGGAGACAGAACAATGAAATATTTTAAGTGTTAGAAATAACTTGGAAAAAATTGCTGCAGTAACTACAAATGATTATCTTTCCTTTAACTTGGAAGATTATGAAGAATGTCTTTTTCTGAAACAATTTTGCCAATTCCTGTGAATTTTCTTCTTTCCAAGAGGGCAGCCTGTAGCAAAAATTAAGCTTCAGGACTCCAGAAATTGCTTGTCCTTTTCAATATGGCAGCCTATCCACTCCCTAGGTGCTCGCTCTCCACGGTACAGACACATGCTTGACAGAGTTTTCATTTCAAATGTTGAATACATTTTCTGAAGAAAAAGGGTACAATGTTATTGCTGAAAAATGTGAAGCAGTACTCCAAATACCTCCTTAAAAAGAAAAGCCAAGCTGCCTCACTAATATACCTCAGTTTGGGGTTTTCCTTATGCCTACTGTGCCTGGGGTTATTATTGCAGTACTTCATCCCTCCTGCATGGTATCCCCTTTTGTGATTTTTAACATCCACTAGCCAAAAGAATATTCATTCCTTCATGGAGTCACCAAAGGCATCTATTAGTCTACCAGACACTTTTGGCTGGAGCTTGGTAGTTTATACACTATCTTCACTTGTACCTAGTTGTTTTTATTCAACTTATTACTTTCGTTGTATTGAGTTTTCCTTGTAAGTCAGTTCAGACTCTCTTAAGATGTTTCACAGATCTGTGATGGAGAATATATTTAGTAATGCTCATCTTTTGAGGGCATATTCTTAAAAGGAGTTCAAGGCAAAGAAAACAGATGGGTCTCAGAAAACACAGAAAGAGTCTGCCACAAACTTCATGTGTGGGAAGGTGCTGAAGCTGGCTGGCAAATCCATTTGGAGAGGAGCCTCATGTTCAGGAAAGAGCTCCAGTTTAGGCTTTGTCATCTCCAATGTGTATACCCCTATTGTTACAAAGAAACACCGTGTAGGTAAAGAGCTAACTTACAACATTTGTCTTATTACGAGACTCTCGAGAACACTGGATCTACTTTCTAATAAAACTGTAATTACTTTATGGCCAGTGTAATTAACTGCATATGTCTGTGCTTCTATCAGTAGCTTTATGGAGGTGTCACTGAACAGTGTATTGTATGCATTTAAAGCACAAGGGCTTCTAAGTTTGACATTTATCTACACTTATGAAGAAATCTCAATCAAGAAAATGATCCAACAATCACACTGAAAATAACCATTCTACAAGTTTTTATTTTCCTTTTGTAATGTCTTCCCTCTGCACTTCCTGCCTCTGCCTCGGTTACTTGTGGATGTGCTTTCCATAAGCACACATCAATTTGCACTTCCTAGGCTGTTTATCAGTAGATCTGGAATCCTCTATTCATGCTGTTACATATGTCCTTTCATTCAGGATAATTACTGAAATAATCCACAGTATGCCATGTATTGTTAGCATTTTCCACCTAATTGCTGAGAAGTTTTACATCTAGTATGTCCATTCAAATTTCTTCAAGATTTCAGCTATTAGAAAAATATCTGCAATAAATTTTATGTACAGTGTTTACAATGACTTGTGCTTGTCACCTATTTTGTGTAAATCTATAGGTTTAAAATGGATAACTCGTATTGTAGGCATCGTGTCTTTCTCCAAAGTGATCGTTGTATCTTACACTCCCAATGACTGTATATGAGAATTCTATTTGTCACACAGCACTCGGTATAATTAGTTTTTCTTGTCAGTCTAATACACATATAATGTCTTTCATTTAGGTTTTAATGGCATCTCATAGGTCTCATATGCTCTATTTGTACTTTGTTCTCCCTTTAACATTCTTATTGTCTGAATGTTTTAAGTCATATAAGTTATCTTTAAATCACAGTGTTAGTTTTCCACATATCTATGTTATGGTGAGGTTTTCCACTGAAGGTTTTTTATTTGACTCGTTGGACTTCTTATTTTTGAAAAATGCCAGTCTGATTATTTTATGTATTTCTACATGCTTCTTAGATTGCTCCTTTAAATAATATGTTGACTCCTTTATTTCATCTAGCTGTTTATTTGTGTTCCATTTTAATTCATTCAGGAGTTTGTGTCCTGTTTTATTTTATTAAACATTGTTTATAATCATTTTTGAAATACTGGTATGGGATTTCAATCAGTCCATTTTTCACTGGAATTCATTACTATATACTTTGTAATCTCTGGAATAATCCCACCACCCTAATTTTTGTGTTTATTTTATTTTTCACTGAGCATTGAAAATTTGGGGTTAGATTGTTAGTTTGAAATTTTTATCATTATGTTCTTTCAGCTGAAATAGTAGCATTATACTGTGGTTGAGAGGTGGTTCATCATTGGTAGACTTAGGTATAAGCTCAAAGATACAGCATTGGTGTATGAGCTCAGAGCAGCAGGCTATAAAAAGTTTGAAGCAGAATATTAACAGCAGAAGCAACCACAACTGATTCAATGTCTGCTATACAAATATAAAAATAATCAATTAAAAATAAGCTCTTAGCTACAATAACTTATGGGAAACAAAGAACAAGGGTAGTACATTCCAAGATAAGATATTAGTTACTAATGGGAGAAATGAAAAGAAAATATTTTGTAGGACTATTGATATGGTTTTGTTTCTACTGATGGGGTAAGACACTGAAAAAAAAAAGTTGGGAAGTAAAGAGCTTATTTTGGTTATAGCCCATCACTGAGGGAAGCCAAAGAAGGAATTCACTGTAGAATGTTGAAGCAAAAATCACAGAAGAAATACTTGACTGGTATGCCTACCCGGGCTTGCTCAGTTACCATTCTTAAATAGCCAAAGCCAAGTTGCCAAGGCATGGGACTGTCCACAATTGTATGGGTCCTTTTTCATCATTTAGCAATTTTAAAAATGCCTACAGACATGTTCATAAGCTAATCTGATCAAGATAATTTTTCAGTTGAAGTTTCCTCTTCTCAAGAGTGTCAAGTTGACAACAAAGATTAGCAGACATGGGACGGATATTAGAGGAATGGAGCAAAGTGAAGAGGGACAAGTACATAGAAAGGAGTAGCAGGACATTCTTAGAATAAATGGAATTTAAAAGACTTACAATTAAGAAGTAAAAAGAAGTGAGGGGATGATAAAAGGCAAAAAAGAGATAGAAATTAGGGGGAAAGTTTATGGGTGGTAGGTAAGAGAAAGAGAGAAGACAATAGAAATGGCACAGAAAATAGAAGGGATAATATTAAAATCAAAGTTACCAATACAAAAGCTAAAACAACTCAGTTAAGGACTATTTATGCATGAAAGGAGATTTCTTTCATGTTTATATGTTTTTCTTTTCACTTGTCTCCTTGCCTTCCTTTGTTTTGATTTTCTTTGTAATTCCCTTTTATTTCTTATTGTGGGCCTCCTAGATACCTCCTAGATATGGTTTCTCACTTGGTGCTTGCTTTAGAGTTCATGACTCTGCTCATTATGAATTTCATCTGGTTGGTTGCTATGTATTTTATTTTCATACTATACACATTAGTGAGAGTTTTTACATAGATTCAATTATTTGATTTCATCGTATTTGGTCTTTTAAAAACTTTGAGTACCGTCTGTTGTAAAAGTTTATTTTGGAAAGTGCAATGTGATATTTTGTTGTATAATTATTGGGTAAAAAATAAAATTAGGGCAATTAGAATATCCATTATTTTAAACATTTATTATTTGCCAGTGGTGAACCAGTCAAAATAGTTCCTCAACTATTTTCAAATATAAGCTATATTATTATTAATTAGAGTCAGTTTACTGTGTAGTACAATACCACAATGTATTCCTCCTATTTCACTGTACTGAGGTCTTGCTTGTATGTTCTGTCAGGTCAGAGCACAGCAACACTTTCTCTAGGTTTAGCCATTTTCCATTGCGGTTGTAAAGTTTTTTCTGTATCAGTGTCATGAAGTTTTCTTTCTTTTTTTTAAATTTTCATTTTTATTTTAAAATGTTAATCAAAGGCTTTATAAGTTTGGTAATGTTCAATAACAAAATCCCTGTACAATCAGAAGTGCAACCCAATACCCAACCTAGCTATACCAGCTATCTATGACTGGCAGAGACACGTGTACATCCACCTCCATGTTCCTCTACCCTTCCCCATCTCCTAGCTCCTCCTCCTCTCCTTACTCTTCCCCTTCTCCTTACTCCTCCCACAATAGCTCCCCCTACATATCACCCTTCCTGTTAAAACTTTTCTCTCAAAAGTCAATTAGAGCATAACTATACCAATTTGTATCAGTAAGGTAGAAGATAGACCTAATACCCAGTCCATTATTTTATTGATTAACCAGAACCTCTGTCATCTCTCCTAACTAAAAGACTTAGTTCTGAACCTGGCTTTTATCTTGGCTTTGGAATGAATGTCCGCTGAAAACCATCCTCTCAAGTCTTTTCTCTCAAAGTAAATAGCTGGGATTGGCTATGAGGCTATAAGTCTTCAACCCTGTCAGAAATCCAGAATGACTGAATTAACTGAAATTATGGGAAGCAAAAGCATAGCTTCTAAAACTTATCCAATTTATAGAGACCGCTGAACACCTGGACAGTTCCTATACTACAAAATGTTGGAGCATTTGATCTTCAGCCTTCTGGCCCAGGATCATCTGACAGATCTAGTGATGAAGAATTATTAAGGGCTGATTACTCTGTCTTGGCAGATATAATCAGTAGACTATTCCGCAAGTGTGTCCTTTTCAGGACAGTAATTTTTCTGTAGATGTAAAAAGGCAACTCTTGCCTAGTACCTGTCTCACCACAACTGGAGTAACTCACAAAGACGTTCAATTTCTTCTTAGAATCCAAGACAGGAAGCTGTCAGAAGCAGATAGGTCTCTAATCAAAATGAACCTTAATGCAGAAATGTTTGTAACGTCAATTCTGTGGACTTCTGATGTTTTGAAAACCAACTATCCATGTAAAGCAATCTGGACTGTTATCTGTTAACTCCTCTCAGCTATTTCTTTTTTTTTTCTTTTTTTTATTGGATGTTTTATTTAGATTTCATATGTTGTCCCCTTAACCCATCCCCCACCCACCCAGGAATCCCCTATCCCCTCACCCCTCCTCCTTCTTCTCTGTGGATGTACCCCTATCTACCCCCCCGACTCCCACCTTCCCACCCTCAAAATTCCCACCCCCTGGGGCGTCCAGCCTTCATGAGGTCAAGGATCTCTTCTTCCACCTATGCCCAGCAGGGCCCTCCACTCTTACATATTCAGCTGAAGCCCTGGATCTTTCCCTAAGTGCTCCCAGGCTGGTGGTTTAGACCCTGGGAGCTGTGGTTGGTTGGTATTGTTGCTCTCCTCATGGGGCTATAAACCCTTTCAGCTCCAATGGCCTTCACTCTAACTCCTCCATTGGGAACCCCATGATCAGTTCAATGGCTAGTTGTGAGCATCTGCCTCTGAATATGTCAGACTCTTGAAGACCTCTGAGGAGACATCCATATCAGGGTCTTATCAGCATGCACTTCCTGACTTGGACATCAGCATCTACCTTTGGTGACTGCACATGGGATGGATACTCAGGTAGAATGGTCTTCAGACGGCCCTTCCTTCAGTTTCTGTCCCTCACTTTGTCTCCATATTTGCTCCCTTGAGTATTTTGTTGCTCCTTCTAAGAAGGACCGAATCTAAATAAAATATAGGAAACACCCTAACAATAAACTCAGAGCCATGAATTTGCTATAGGCCCTTAACTCACAGGCTAACCATCTCAAATCAGTTAAAAAAGTTAAAGAAGGAATGGGTCTAAGCCTTGTATTCCTAAATGTGTTATACAGGCACAATGTCTATGAGAGTAACAATATTAATCTCACTTCTATATCAATAAGAAACTTGTACCAATGAAAATCTTTGAATCAATGAAAAAGTTTGAAATCAAAGTAAATTTTGTACTATTTAAGAAATTATAACTTCAGCTTAATAACAATTATACAGATTTCTACCAATACATTATGGCTATGCAATAAATCCTAGCTATTCCTCCCTGTTCCAACAAAACCATTACTTTTCCCTAGAAAGACAGCCCAATGTTAACCACAAACTTCAAACCCAGGGAATAGGGGCGCTGACTCTTCATTAACTTCTTCAAGCTGATTATGAACATTCAGATATTAGAAGAGGGGTGGGGGAAAGAGTAAATTGATAAGCCTCTGATGTCTATGTCTTCACTGCATTGAGCTGAGATTCCAAGACCAGTGCTCCAGGCTAGGAGTGAATTCCTGGGTCCTAGTGGGTCCCAGTTACTCCCTGTTTGGGGGGGGAGGTTGCTGTCTCCTTACCTAAGGTACTGCCTGGGTTAGAGCTCCTGGGAGGACCACTTCCTCTGGGTTTTGTGAGATTGGGTGCAGATCAGCAGCTCGTCATGAGGTTTTCTAAGGTGGCAGATAGGAGCCGGAACTTTCTCCAGCTCTGCATGAAGCTGAGTATTTCCAATCATACAGAGTAATTTTCCCACCCTTAAATGTTTTTCTCACAAGTATATCCTCATTAATTTTGAGAGAGAAACTCTGTAACTACTCTTGGAGGTCCTCCAGGGTATTCGTTTTGCAAAGCTGTGTTCTCTTCAACATTCTATTTTGCGAAGTCTAGTTGTTTGGGAATCCCTAGACTTAGCTTAGTACCCTTGAAACTGAGAGGACATGGGTTTCCTCCACTCTGGATTAGGACTTAGAGACAGCCGAAGATGTATGATGAGTCAATTATAGGTGTCCCCTTCACTCCAAGGGTTATCTTCCACTTTTCTTGATGGCCAGTGTCTGGTTCATTGTCTTAGGTAATGTTTCTGTACTTTAGTTGCTACACATAAGAGAGAAAAATATATCTGTTAATCTATCTTCCCTGGGAAGGAATAAGTAGACTCAAAAATGTTTGTATCCTTCTAAGCTCTAGGTTGTACTAAAGTTAACAACATATTCTAAACATTGTATTCCTAAATCATTTAGTGCACAGTGATTCCATTCTATGTACTTAAGAGATCCTCTGATCATAGGGAGCTTAGCTCAGGTGTTCGGAGCTGTGCAATGGAAGTTGGATGCAAATAGGTCTCCTGATGAATCAACACAAGTGAGCAAAATGGAGAGTGCTGCTGAGAACATCCTCTGCTTGATATATAATATCTTCCTGGAGTTTAACAACCCTGAAGAACCCGGGGGTCTAACGTAATTCTGTGAATTTGAGTATTATACATTGAGTGAGTATCTGCATGTGACCCGCCCCCAAAGAAAAACCCAAAGAACTATGGAACTTAAATATGTTTTCACATTTTGTCTATATTATTTGTTTTAAAAATGTGCTTCTTTCAACGTTTTACATAGCCAGCCTTTCAACAAAAGTGGAGGCAGGTGCTGTTGCCGGTAAACCATGCCTCTGGCATTTATTCTCTCCTTAATGAAGGCAAGATGTTTTGTCTTCTTGATCTTTGATCTCCTATCCTGCATGATGAAGGTCATCGTACTTAAATTGTAGGTCATTAAGAGATGCACTGCATAGAATTCCTAACGTGTAGCCAGGCATTGCATGATGTGTTTGCATTAATCACTTTTCTCCATGGAATGAAAACGAATAAGATGTGAATACAATTGGCTCATAGTATTATGGAGTCTGGACATTTCAAAATCTGCATATGGTCTTGCAAGCTAGAGACCCAGAAAGAACTGATGTTGCATTGAAGCTGAAAGGATGGAGGACTTCTTGTTTGCGGGGGGGGGGGGGGGGGGGGGGGGGGTGTTCTTTTGTTCTGTTCTTGGTCCTAATTGGGCAAAACCCACTGCTGTTATGGAGGGAAATCAGTTTCTACTCAAATTCTACACAATTAAATACTGATTTATCAAAAATAAAATCCTCACAGGAGCATCTAGAATAAGGCTTATCTAGGCATCACAGCATTGGCAAGCCTATAAAGAGCTTACAGCATAGTGTCTATGCACATTCATTCAACTCACAAGCTTTTCTAGTAGGTGTTGTTTTTCCAGATTTATAGCACAGAAACTGATGCTTAAAAAGATGAAGCAACTTGTGCAGAACTTCAATTTAATTCACATTTTTCTGAAGAGATAGACAATGCCTTTATGATTACAATGTATTTTGGCACAGTGGTTTATACACATCAGATGCTCAGACCTTAAGGTGAATTAGGTTTCAATCCATCTCTTCTTCACTAATCCAGGAACAACTAAATGGTTAGGTCCAGGTCTTTTCAACCTTTTATTATTGATGTTTGCATAAGTGAATGATACACAGTCACCACTCAATACGTTGATGTCAGTGTGCAATTGGAGACACTATTTTGAACCTCTTAATCACTGCATTAAATGGTGTTTTTCTTCAGTGATGATTTTGTGTAAGTATCAGAATCTTTTTTTCTTTTTTATTAATAATTTTATTTATTTACATTTCAAATGATATCTCCCTTCCCGGTTACCCCTCCACAGCTCCCATCTCCTCCTCCTTCTTCCCCTTCCCCTTTGCTTCTATGAGGATGTTCCTCCGCCCACTCCTGACTCACCCCTCTAGCATCCCCCTGTGCTGGGGTATCAGTCTTCCACAGGACCAAGGGCCTCCCCTCCCATTGATATCATGTAAGGCAATCCTCTGCTACAAATGTATCTGGAGCCATAGATCACTCCATGTATACTCTGGTTCATGGTTTAGTCTCTGGAAGCTCTGGGTGGTCTGGTTAGTTGATATTGTTCCTCCTATGAAGTTGCAATCCCCTTTAGTTCCTCCAGTACTTCCCTTAGATTTTCCATTGGGGTCCCCAGATTCAGTCTGATGGTTGGCTGTGAGTATCTGTATCTATATCTGTATCTTTGTATCTGTATCTGTATCTGTATCTGTATCATCTGTATCTGTATCATCTGTACCTGTACCTGTACCTGTACCTGTACCTGCACCTGTATCTATATCGGTCAGGTGCTAGTAGAATTTTTCAGCCATACTAGGAGCCATACCAGGCTCTCGTCAGCAAGTGCTTCTTGGAATCAGCAATAGTGTCTGGGTTTGGTGTCTGATTATGGGATGGATCCCTAGGCGGGGTGGTCTCTGGATGGCCTTTCCTTCAGTCTTTGTTCATGTTTTGTCTCCATCTTTCCTTTGGACAGGAACATATCTGGGTTAACAATTTTGAGAGTGGAGGGTGGGTGGACACATCCCTCAACTTGAGGAGGGCATGCCTATCTATTGGAGGTGGTCTCTACAGGTTTTATCTTCCCTTTGCTGCATATTTTGCTTAAATAACAAAGGGTTAGGGTTAGGGTTAGGGTTAGGGTTAGGGTTAGGGTTAGGGT
>NW_021620528.1:2482921-2505098 GCF_004785775.1 Grammomys surdaster | reverse complement strand
AGGGTTAGGGTTAGGGTTAGGGTTAGGGTTAGGGTTAGGGTTAGGGTCATCCCCGTTGGGTCCTGGGAGCCTCTTGCTTCCCTGGCATCTGGGACTTTCTAGTGGCTACTCCCAGTTCTCCATCTTCCACTGTTATATATTTCTATTCAATTTCCTGATACTGTATTTCTGTCTATTCCAATACCTGATACTGCCCCCATTTTCTTCCCCCTCCTCTCTCTCTCCAAGGTTCCTCCCTCCCTCTGCTTTCTGTGATATTTTTCCACCTTCTATGTAGGATTAAAGCATTCACACTTTGATCTTCTTTCTTCTTAAGTATCAGGATCTTAAAAGGAATTATAAGTAGATATGTTCAGGATTTAGCTATCCAAAGTTTGTTTTCAATTTCTGGGCATATGCCCAAAGATCCTCTATACTAGCACAGAGGGACAAGCTTAACTATTTTATTACTGCTCTTTTGTCAATAGTCATGTAAACAGTCATATTGTCTATAAACTGGTGAATGAATAATGAAAATTTGGTAGCTATACACAAAAGAATTTCATTCAGTTTTAATGTAAAATTAATTTTTTTAGGGAGATGGAGGGAACTGACAAATATTGTTCTTGATGGGATAACTCAGACTCAGAAAGATAAACATCACATGCTAACTTTGGTAAATGGACCTTAGCTTCAAATCTGTGGATGTGTGTGTTTAAGTTAAAATATCTATAGAAACCATAGTGATAACTAATATAGTTGACAAGTTGACATACCTGGAAAAATATGTCTTTGAGAAATTTCATCATATTGGTTTGTGGGATTTTTTTTTGGTTAGTAATTCTTGTAGGAGGACATAGCCAACTGTAGGAAAATTTATCTCTGAGTAGGTTAGCCTGAGCTACAAAAGAAGGGTAGCCGATGATGATCCTGGAGCAAGTTAGTAAGCCACATTTTTCCATGGCCTCTGCTTCAGTTCCTGTGTCCACATTCCTTACTGCTTGAGTTCTGACTACTATGCCTCTGAGTTAGGGACAGTAATCTGTATTTTGAAACAAACCCTTGCCTCCCAAAGTTGGTTCTGGTAACAGAGAAACAAACATGAATAGAGGAAATATAGTAGTGACAAGGACCCGGAGTCATGTGTCTTTTCCACTTCACAGTAACAGCCTGCCAGGTTTCTACGCTTACTTTTTTTATGTGAGGAGATGAAGAGAATTCATGAATAGCAAGCAGTTCTCCCACTGCGAAACAGGACTTTCCTTCCCTCAAGTTCTGCAGGTGATATCTCAAGCTTGTTGGGTTTTAGGATATCCTTTCAATAATGAGGAGTCTATAGCTTGTTCTGCATGGTTATGTACTTGCCTTTATATTTTCTACCTAAGTTTCTGTTTGCAGACTCATCATGAACCTTAATGATACCATCTGTCAAACAGCACAAGCTTGACATTCCCACCACCATTCATGGCCTTTGGCTTAGAATAAATATGTCTTTAAACTAACACAGAGCATGTGATAAAACTCAGAATGCAATCAAACATATTTCCTCTGGTGTTTTAAAGTGTACCTAACATTAGTAAGTTTATTTCCAACTCATCAAAACAAGGATACACATCTCAGGGCAAGCATCTTCAGTGAATTTAATCTAGATAGAGTCTTAAAATACTTTTCAGCCTATGTCTGTACTACTCACCAAACACTCTAACCCTTCTCTTTTTTCATAGACAATTTTGAGATATAGCATAGCATGTGAATTGGGCTCTGAGATGGGAATTTCTGAATTTACACCTCACCTCTGCCCGGGTAGTGGTGGCGCATGCCTTTAATCCCAGCACTTGGGAGGCAGAGGCAGGCAGATTTCTGAGTTCGAGTCCAGCCTGGTCTACAGAGTGAGTTCCAGGACAGCCTGGGCTATACAGGAAACCCTGTCTCCAAAAAACAAAAAGAAAAACAAACAAACAAACAAACAAACAAAATACACCTCATCTCTGTTTCTTTCTAGTGATCTTTAAGGGAGGTTAATTTTTTCAATGTCTGTCTCAGGGTCCTGTGTTTAAAATGGGGGAAAGTTAGAGCATCCTTTTCAGGAAGGAGGTAGACATTATCTCATAGATGAAGTCAGTACAGTAAGGCTGAACATAGAGGAAGCTTTATTGTGATTTTGGCCATAGTGATTATTTACTGTGGCAGGAGGTAGAGGAGAGATGTAAGATCCAGATAAGTATTATCTCACTGCTCTGTGACAGCCACTTTGCCTGCCATAAACATCACTACTCAATGGGCAGACTTTTCTCACAATTTCCTTCCCACTGCATCCTAGTAACTGTTCAGCACCTTGCCTGTTCTCTAGTGACTCAACCAGTCCTGGTTCTGCTTCAGATTCCATCACTGAGATGATTAGACAAAGACAGCCTTTCAAATACAAGTTCCAGGGCCTTCGTGAAAATGTCTACTCTCTATGCTATTTGTTATTATTTATTATATTAATTGTTTAGTATCATATAACTATTAATTATTTTAAAGACAATTAATATTCCTTTTGATTGAAAGATTATTTTTATATACATGTGTGAGATGAAAAGAAATGTTTGAGATGTCTTCAGTGTGATGCAATTAAATTTAGTTGGTCAGCACACGTCACCTCACATACTCATCTTTTTATGATAAGACACTTGAAAATTTACTCAGTTATTTGGAAGTACTTTATTAATGGTCCTACTCACTTTTCTGTCCAATGAGTCACAGAATCTAGGCTGTTTCTCTTTCAAACTTTTTGTTCTGTGTTCAGCTAAGCTCTCATCTCACTCAGACCTTTAAACGCACCATTTCCCACCACAGTGAGCTCATGTTCTTAGATCCACCTCTTTACAATCACACTTGTGATCACGTGATCACATGCAGTACCTACCTTTCTTTACCTGGCATTTATTTCATTCAGCAAAGCCTCACTCACACCTATGTTAGTGCTACCTGGCTACAGTTCAATAGGTGAACATATCACTTTTTTTTTTTTTTATTCTTTGTTCATTTGTTGAGAAACACTGGGCTTTTCTCGTTCGCTCATCCTGGGATCTTCTTTTCTTGATGTCATTCACTCTGTCTTCTCTCCCAGAGGATGTCCAGTTTATTGATTTGGCTTTAGTTTCATCCCAACTGCTCACTTCTGACTGTTAACATAACCTATATACTGGAGCAACAGGGGTTCCTTAACACTGCTGTTTCATCTCAGAACAGCAGTTGCCCACCTGAAGCTAAGGCCATCCCTCTTTAAGAGTCCCCTCTCCAGGGTTCCATGTTCATGCTGGCCTTCTTGGCTCCCATCAATTGTCTCCATGGGACCAGTACTGTGCAAATGCTTAACCTTAATGCTGGGCAGTCCAGAGACTTATTACAGATATACTCAAAACAAAAGACATACTCTGACTATATCTGCCCATAATTTTGCAATTAAATTACCTGAAAACTATTTTAGGTCATCCAGTAAATGGTTTTAACGTAATTTTGAAAATCAAATCCTCTTTGACTTTCTTATGGAGAAGCATAAGACTTTCACTTTTTATTCACTCACATTTTCAAGGCAACCTTGGGCTTGCCCATCTGGGCTCAGCTTAGAGCTAGTCTTGTCTACGTTGCTGGAGTAAGGCTAGCTGCATGTTGAAAACTGGCTCTCATACTATCTTTTCTCTGCTACCACCTTGTGTTCCTGGTACAGAATTCCTCCAGCTTGAGTCTCCAGCTTTGTTATGTACTTGATGTTTTTCCCACTTTGCCCAGACTGCCCTTAACAACTAGACAGGCAGTGATCCCTATGACTGAAGCTTCAAGCCATTTCCTGGAGGTATCCCCAGCTATTTTCATGGTAGAGTTTCAGAGCATTAAGCTAATTACTATCCTTAGAAAGAGAAGGGGTGAAAATGGAAGCAGCAAGATTTTCTTTGCCTTTTAGTGGGAACAAATCACCAACAGATAAATAGGACGTATGCCATGTCCTTCCAATTTATGTCTTTGCAGGAGATGGCATTGGAGACTGTTCCTGCTCAGGCCTAATACTGTGATGTATATTTTCACGATGATGCTTTTCCAGGGCCAGGAAAGTAAAAACACTATAAAATCTGATTGAAGCAGAGGATAAATTGAATCGGAATGGATCCAAGCCCAGCTTCTACAATGCACCTTTGTTGAAATGGGCTGACTCGTGTGTCACCTGCAGCTGCTTGAGTAGATAGACACCACGCCCCCAAGAGCTTGATGTTAGGAAGTCAGCTGGGATGGGTTAGACATGAGGATTACTGGAAAAGAGGGTTAGACTCTGTCCAAGTGGTGGTATAGAAGCACAGATGCTAAGAAAAAATGAGAAAGTGTATGTGTGTATGTAAACAGAGAGGGGGGAGGGAGGGAGAGAGAGATTGTCTGTCTGTTTGTGGTAGTGGGTAATGTGCTGATTTTAGCCAGAAGGGAGTTAGAGCTCTTGGCTCCTATGTTCTAGAAAGTGGCTGCCCACTCTTTTCTTTTTATGAGGCATTGCCGAGAGCAGGTTCACCCTCATTAATCACAGTAATAGCAATAAGCAGGCAATTAAGTTTTCCTAAGGTTGGATGTGCGATTTCTTGGCTTCTTCAGAGCTGTGGTGGCTGTTGGGGTTTATGGCAGGGAGATGGTTTTTTGAGCTTGGGTCAAAGCTCATTTTCTGGTTCAAATAGATTACGACAGGCCCAGTGTTGTCCAATTTTATCTTCTTAGAGAGGCCACCCACAGGCCTGCTGGATAGTAAATTCAACATTCTGGCGAACAATATTTCTTCATTTCTCTGATGCATAGGCTTTATTGGTGTAGTCCCCTTAAGGTCCTGACAAAGGGTAGTATTCACTTGCTAGTTCCTCACCCAAAAGTCCTGGGGAGGGCTCTATTTCCAGAATATGGACAATGAACAGTATTCTAAGAACAAGTACTTATGCTGTATCAATAATTTAAAGCCAACACTGTGACGCGATTTGTCATTTGAAAAACACAACTCTGAGTCTACCTAATAGCATCCTTGCCAGGCTATCCTGGTGGGATCAGGTGTTTGCTTGAGTTCTCCATTCTTTCATGTGGGCCATTTTGCTGTCAAGCAACCTTCTCAGGTTCCCTCCACAGCAGTTGGTACTTCTCAGGAGCCCTCATGGCATCTTGTCTTTCTTCACAAATCCTGGCTTCTCATCAGGTTTGCACATCAATCATTAAACTAGCACATGGCCTGGCATGATGTATGCACGTTACATAGAGGTTCTTCCATGTGCTGGACTCTCTCCTTCCCTTTTGTCCATCTTCCATTTTCCTGTCATGTGTTGAAAGTCTCTCCATTTTTGTCCACGTGGCATAATTATGTGCGTGACCATAAGTGGCAGCCAATGACTGACAAGGGAATATTTTCCTGAATTTCACCTTCATCTTATTTTTAAGACAGTGTTCATCACTTAACAAGGAACTCACTGTTTCAGCTAGATTTGCTGGCCTGTGAGCCCCAGGGATCTTCCTGTCTTTGCTCCAAAACACTAGGGTTGTGGATGTACCTCAATACCCAGCATTTATGTGGGTGTCAAGGGTCAGAACCTAAGTCATATCTCCATCACTCATTTATGCCTGTTTTTACGGTCATCTGACCTACTCTTCCCTCAGCCTCTACAGTTCCCTAAAGTGTGACAGTGGGCCCTGCCTTTTGTAAAAATGGTTTTCCCAGTGATTCCCTGCTCTCTGGTCCCCCAGGCCTGCCGTGCTGACATGGAGAGAGCAGCACAGTGGGACACTGAAAAGTAGTGACTTGTTCATTTCTTTTCAAAATGTTACTTCTCTAATTTTTCCTGTTTGATCACTAATAGTCCTTGTCAACTCAGGTTACAGCTAGATAAATCTTTTCTGAAAAAGAGCAGACAGAGTTTGTTTGTGTCCCGTGTTTAAGAGATAAGAGTAGACACATTTGTGGGCACAGAAATAGAAAACTGAAAGATCCATAGATAACAACATACTTTCAGAAACTTAGCTCACATTTCAGGGATCATTATCCTCTCAGCCCCTTAGTATATCACTCAGGAGTATCTGTAGGAAGGATCTCTAAGAAATATTCCAAGAAAAAGAGGAAGGGAGGAAATGATTGTGAATCTAAGTGGAGAAAATAGCTTTGTAATTTAGTTTTTAAGTCTTGGTTAGCTTGAGATTTTCTTTAATCAAAGGACATGATAATGCCAAGTTGTTAGCTAACAATGGTCCAGGAAAACAGGAACAGTTGTTTTCCTTAGTATGTGAAGAGTCCCAGAGGCACTCAAATGAAGAATGAGTGTGAAGTTCAAATCTTTAGACAAGACTCCTAATTTGGTTAAAAGCTAATAAAGAAGGCAGGAGAAGAGAAAAGAAATGTAAATGTTTCCCATTGCTTTTCTTGGATACAGATGAAAGGAGGAACTGGGTGGATGTAAAGAACCAAAGTAACTTCCAACCCTAGAATATCAAATATTGACAATCTAGTTTGCAGGATGTTTCTAGATGATGACTTGAAACAAATGTGAGGTGTGTGTATGTGTGTGTGTGTGTGTGTATGTGTGTGTGTTGTATAATACCATACACATTTACTAAAGAGTTGCTGGGTGCACTGCTAGAGAATGGTTAATAGATTTGAAGCTTTAAGTAGCTGTGACCTAAGAGGCCTATAATGCTGTTGAAACCTTGACACATACCCCTTTCCTCTCCCACTCAACATGAATGAGTACATTAAATAGAGATTGCTCAGTTTTACAGGCAAGTCCTAGGTGTTATATAAATATTAAGGAGTGTAACAAGCTTTGGCAGGCTGGAAAAGTCTTCCAAGTTGATTGCTTGCTAATGAAACTATAAGAGAAAACTGAATAGGTGAGATGAAGGGAATGATTTTTCTATATTTCAAAACAATGAAGCAGCCTTTGTTGAATTCACATTTGCACATGTAGACAGGGTTGAAGGGGGAATAGTGAGGACTGTAACCATGAAGCATTAGGCTGAATCCCAGTTTGTCACCTTCACCTGGTCTACACGAGGTAAGTCAGTGAACAGAATAGCACTTCATAAAATAAATTATATACTTGATTGAAAATTCTGTGTGGTTTATAAAGGCTATTATAGATATGATATATTGTTACTACAATTGATATAACAGTTTTTACCCTTTTCCTCTAATGTTCTAATGGGCATCTAATATGTATCTAAATGGAACCAGTCTGAGGTGAATCTTCCTCCAAACAGGACATGTGGGGTCATTTTACACAGATTAGATGCTGTTATATTCTGCCTGTTACAGGTGTCAAAGAAAGAGGCAAGAATATGGTTCTCTATCCTTAATGATCAAATAGTCTACAGATATTATTACAGCCTGTATCAGAAACTCAGTAAAAACTCTTTCCCTAATCTGTGAGTATATAACATGTTTCCATAAGAATCCTGTGGGCTGGAGAAAGCTGGTCCAGGAGGTGGAGATATTGAGAACAGGAGAGCAACAGAGAGCTACAGAGATGATTACATATGATTTACATAGGCATACACCAACAGGGGAGGAACTTCTGTCTGAAGTGTACAGTAGTTGTATGTTGTCAATGTCCACAGAAACATGAGGAGTGTGAATGTGGATTGGTTATCCAGCTTTGTATAGCTCCATTTATTTCGGAAGAGGTTGCTTTAGAGGATGAGAAAAGTTTAGAACCCATCCTTAAAACATGTGCACACAGACCAGTACACCTTCGGGTTCATGACCTCAATCTCTCTTTGTCCATTCATTACTCACTCTGAGATATTTCTTCTTATTCAACTTTTATTCCTACTGTGGCCCTTAGTATGCCTCTCATATGTAAATCTGGTCATATTGCAAGAGATGAAGGGGAGAATACATTTTACCTCTTCTGTATGGTAATGTGAGACAGATAATTTTGCTCTCATTTTGCAATTAGAAAATAGTGTGCTTAAAATCTGTCTACCCATAGTGTTCCTCAGAACTAAAGAGAAGTAGAGAGAAATATAGATTTTTTTCCTAGAAGGCAATATTTCCCTTAATTCTTTTACTTTTTAATGAATGTCAGAGCTCATTCAGCTCATGGTCCAAAAATGCCTTCATGTTGCTGGAAGATACTTCCAGATGCTGAGATCTCTCCTTATTGTTGGTCCTTTCTCTTTACTAATTTTGTCTCTGTCTCTCTGACTCTCATCTCTTTATGTTCTGTGTGTCTCTTTCACTGTCTCTGTCTCAGTCTCTGTCTCTTTTTCTCTCTCACAGCACTCTCTTCATCCCTCTCCTTCCACCTTTCTCTGTATGTGGTATATATGTCTTAGCATATATTAATATGAGGGTGTGCTCCTTCTGAGCGTATAGATATTTGTTATAGATTCAGAACATTAGAAAATGCAGCCATTCCTGCCACCCATGTCTCTGCTTTTCTCTTGTGTTTCTTCACGGGAGGAAGAACTGGATGGTTCAGATTTCTAAGAATATTCTATTTTGATTTTAGAAGAAAATACTCAGAGAAACTAATATGTGTGTGTTCGTCTATGTGCATGTTTTTATGTGTTGTGGGTGTATGCACGTGTATATATTTGTGTTTGTAATATGCATGCATGTGTGAGCACACTTATGCACACATGCATTTATGCATATATCAGCCTGTACAAAGAGAATGGATGTGAGAGGGTTGTTTTGTACTTTTAAGTTTGAGAAGCTAGTAAACTTTCCACATGGAGATGCTATATGTTCAGATTGCTAAATATGGATTATGGGGGGAGAAGTCAGTGCTGTGTCTATCTATTTGCAAATTGCTAGGGCATATGTGCTAATTAAGCTAAAGAAATAACAAAATTCTCCATTGGAAGAGAACACAGGAAGAGATGAAAATCCAGGATAGAGAAGCCTGAGTTGCTGCTGTGTATTTGTTAGTTTTTAGTGGATAGGTGCTAATTAAGCCAAAAAAAATAACAGAACTTCTCCATTGGGACAGGACACAGGAAAAGATGAAGACACAGGATAGAGAAGGGGACCTCTTTTACCTGAAGTAGAAGATGATAGGAAAAAAGAATAAAATGAAGTTGGCTGAGAAACCAACAAATCAAGGAAAAAAAAAGGGAGTGTGAGAGACACAAAGATAGAAGGGGGAACTCTTATGCCATATAATAGATAAGACCAGCCTTATTAAAGAAGGATGAACATAGTTGACTTATGGTTTGCTCAGACACAGATAGCTCTAATTCCCAGTCCCTCATCTATAGAATGATTGGAAATCCAACGTAGTAAGAAATGAAAGCTACTCATTTGATGTAGCCACAATAAAATCATTGCTACCATTACAAAGATTATTTTCAACCACTGGTAGATGCAGAAGCCCTCATATATGTGTTGAAAGCTTAATTGTGAAGAGAAGGTAATTGTAGCATTAATAGATGTGGTTTTGGATGGGGTAAAATTTTTTTGTTTGTCCTTTATAGAAACTAGAAGGAACATAATAATTCAGAAGTTTGTCATAGAATGCCCTGTGGAGGGAAAGGAAAAATTGTTAGAGTAGAATGGAGTATTTTGGCTTTAGATATTTTTTACTTTCAAATGGGATGAAAGTTAAGGTGGACTATGAATGTAGCAAACATTTAGTTTGATGAGAAGGTAGGGATATTTGTTCTGATGATTTACATTTTTATTTATGGGGGATCATAAAAATTTTATTTAGTAGGAAAGTGGTGGACAAGGAAAGAAAATCAGAGATGGAAAAAATATTCTGCATGTACTATGCTTTTCTGAATTATGCTCCAATTTTTGATCATCTAGGATATTTGTTGGCTTATTCTACTTGAAAATGACTTATTGAACATGTCTGTGCAAGAGTAATTATTCTGTTTATGGGTCTCAACTTTGGATGTAGTTTTGAAGTTAAGGAGAGGAATACATTTCATTTTTTTCCTTTCTATTCTTTGATGATTAATGATTATTTTTAGTGTCTTAAAGTACTGTTTTCACAGAATAAAGCTAAATTAGTAGAGAGTGTTGGGAGTTCTGGGTAAGATAGCAAGTTAGATATGACATTTGAGATCAGATTTTATAATTAATATAAAAAGGAATAGATCCTATTCCTATCAGAGAAAGAACAAAAGAACAAATCAGAAAGAAGCCCAGGAGGAGTTGTCTCTGGAAAGAAACCTTCAAGCCAGCATCCCAGTTGCAACCCACTGCTAATGGCATGTTGGATTCACCTGTAGGTGGCAGGAAAGTATATTCTTTGGTTCTGAGTTCATGAGAGCTGGGTAGAGCTGGTGCAGTCACGTACACCCAAATACCAGCTCTGATATGTGGATAGATAATGCTAAAATATAACAGCTGCCTGTGAGGACAGAAGTGGAGATGGGTGTGAGAACTGGAAAATGAGGCATTCTCAGTCTCACTCTCCGCATTCTCTGCATGGATTGCAGGAAGTATGCTGTGTTCTAATAGGTACAACAAAGATAAATATATCTTTATATTTGATGTGGTCTTCCACACCACATTAGAATCTTAGACAAGGAAAGCACTGTGAGAAAAGCATGGTCTCCTCAACCAAGGTTGTCATTTACCGACAAGGACCCCAGACTGGGTAATAATGGGGAACAGACTTGGCTAACCTAAGTGGAATACTTTTCACATGCAAGGACACACTGGCTTACTTGCTTGTGTTACTAACACCAGCAGCTCCTACCTTTATCCCAGCTCATGGTACAGACTATATAAAAGGTAGTCCAAGGAGAGAAATAATCATATTTCCAACTGCAGACTAAGGCTGGGAATGGGAGGAGGGTGGGAAGAGATGAAGCCAGGACAAAGGTTTCTGATCGAGGCCTCAATGCTTTAATGTTCAGCTTCTAATTTAAAGGGGATAACCCACCACCACCCCCAAAGTTCCTTCTTGCTTCAGCTGGCTGGGGGTGAGCAGGAACCATCCTACTGGAGGTGAGAGGAATCCACACTTAATTGCGGGCTGCAGATGTCAAGGCAAGCTTAGCAGGCAGTCTATTCTTCTCAGCTTGTGTACCAGGCTACAGGGCAGCCTAGGAGGCGCCAAGGCCCGCAATGCCAAGGCAGGCAATGCCTCCAGAGTCCTATTGTTTGGTCTATTGTGGTAAACAAGGTCTCTCAGGCCCGCTCAAGGCTGCAGGAAGGGCACAGTTCCCCCTTTTTATTTTTATAAGATATGAGCAGTGTCAGCAGCTGGATGGGGTACAATATGACTCCTAAACACTGGAGACCAAAGACCACGAGGTAATTGAGATGGTTGTAGATGATTTCAGAGTCTTTTTTTTAAAGCATCAATAATCATTTAGAGCCCTAAAGCGGGTAGGTGAATGAGGGAAAAGTATAAATTAAGGACCGAGGCAGAAGACTCACCAACATGGAAGTAAAAGTCAGGAAGTTGGAGGGGAAATTCAAAAGTCATGAAGAGAAACTTCAGCAAGGAAATTGAGGCTCTGAAAAAGCAGAAATTCTGGAAATGAAAGAAACAATAAGGCAACCTTAAAAAGACAGTTGAAAGCACCATCAATGAGCAGGCTCAAGCAGAAGAATGAATTTTAGAAATAGAGGAAAAAATAAAGACAGGGAGACATATAGGCAAATGTAAATAAAAACAAGCAACAAAAACACAATGCTCAGAAACTCTGAAATATGTTCAAAAGACCAAACACCAAAGTAACTGAGGGTTTGGGGTTGGAGTTGAGATAAAGTCTAAGCTCAGACTACTTAAATATACCATACCAGGAAATTTCCTAATCCTAGAAAAAGAAATGAACATTAAATACATGATGCATTTAAAAGCCCAAATTAATGTTAATGGAGAAAAATTTCTTCATAATCTATTATAATTGAGATATTAAAAATACAAATCAAATAAACAGTCTTAAAACTGTAATAAAGAACAAGTCACATGCAAATACAACAATATAAATATAGAATCAGGTCTTTTGTCAGCAAACTTAAACATCAGGAAATAAGGAATGATTTATTTAAACCCTTGTGAGTAATAACTGTCAACCAAGATAGCTATTCTTGCCACAGTTATCTCCTAAATATAGTGAAGAAACAAGACAATATCAAATAAGCACAAATTAAGGATATTCATGCCATTCAAGTTGACATTATAGAAAATACTTTTACAATAAACACAGGAAAATGAAATAGTATCATCAAGTATACCAGAAAAATATAAATCATGAGATGAATAAATGAAATAGTATCATCAAGTATACCAGAAAAAATACAAATCATGAGATGAATAAATGAATTATTGTCTTACCGTGAAACACAGCCTGGTTTCTGTTTGAGCACAGCCTAGAAACCCCCTGTGACCCAACAGGTGACCCCACAGAGTACCCTGCAAGGGATGGCAGGCATTTTGCCATACTCTCAGACTCCAGGTTTTTGACATGAGGCCACAGGTCATAGCCCTCCATAGATTTGTGTCTTTTAGTCACATAAGGTCCATGATGCTACTAGCACCTCCACAGGTAGAAGGCATGACTTCAGGTCACACAAATGCTGTGAGATCAAATAATGTAATTTTGAATGAACATTGGGACATTAATGAAATTATAAAGTTCCTAGTATAAAGTGAAAATGATAGCACAGCTTACTATAACCTCCCCAGTACATCTAAGGCAGTTCATGAGCTTTTACACTAAAAAGGCAGAGGGGTCTTAAGTATGTAATGGCACAAGCATGTGCACATGTGAGTGCACACACACGCAAATACACACACACACAAACACACACATACACACAACAAACAAACAAACAAACATAAAACCAAGAATCCAAGCCCAAATGCAGTACATAAAAAGAAATAAAAATTAAGGTGGGATTTAATAAAATAGAGTTTGAAAAATAAACATATAGCCTCAAAGGAGCAAAAGTGGGTTCTTTCAAAAGAGACAATAGATAGACAAACTCTTAGTGACACTTACATAGAGAGAGAGAGGGGGAAGGAGGGAGGGAAGGAGAGAGAGAGAGAGAGAGAGAGAGAGAGAGAGAGAGCGCACGAGCACTTAGGTTTTCAAAGCTTATGTTTAATAAGGGTTCTTAAATACTTTAACTTTCCTTCTAGCCCACCACCTGCTAGGGGTAGTAGAAAGCAAAAGTTAGTAAGACAAAGAAAGGTGTGTACCTGTTTAAAAATAGTTCTTTGGAGCAAATTTAACTTGTGATGTCAGGATATCAGCAGTTCAGTTCACAGGAATCAGCAGCAGCAGCTTGATCCATTCATAAACACCATTCATGAATCAACAATGGCAGTTCAATATAGAAGAAACTCTGAGGCTTGATCAATTGGTTCATGTCTGTGGAATCAGCAAGAAGCTGCTGGAATACCACTAGAAGTCCTTTGTGTGTTTCTCTCTATGAAGTCATGACAAATGTTGACCAGCAAAGAATGGCAAGGTGAACCAATACCATACAGCATCATCAGTGAAGACTATGCTTGGCAAAGCCCAATGAGGACCTCAAAGAATGGTAAGGTGTATCAATGCCACACAGTGTTGGATGTTTTCAGCAAAACATTCTCCCACATGTTAGCTTCAGCAAAAACATCCTCTCATAAGGTGGTTTCCAGAAACACATCACATGGTACAACTGAGTCTCCAAAGAAACCAGACACTTCTGAGACAGACAGACAGAGAGAGAGGGAGAGAGAGACAGAGAGAGAGAGAGAGAGAGAGAGAGAGAGAGAGAGAGAGAGAGAGAATAAAATTGTAGGTAAAACAAAACAAACAAAAAACCATTTCTACTACAGGTGGATAAAACACAAGGAATTGTTTCCATTTTGTGTGTGTGTGTGGTGTGTGTTAGAATTTGTTTTGTGGCCTATAATGGGATTAATTTTATATGTGTCCATGGAAGAAAATGTATTTTCCATCTGTTGTATCGGATATTCATTAGAAGTATTTTAAATGTTATTGTTACAGAAGGTGAGAACTATTTAGGCAAAACTTGGAAAATACATCTTCAAATTTATATATGAATATACTCTTAAACATAATTGACCAACAAAGATTAAATGAAAGATATATAAATGTAGCAACTAGTTACCACATATTAAATGATCAATATTGAAAATATACATAAAAGTAACATTATACAGAAAGAGCAGGTTATATTTGTGTTTTAAGGAATTTATATACATACATATCAACAATCATAAAAATATGCTATGACTTTGAAAATGAGCAAGGAAGGGTATATTGGAGAGTTTGGAGGAAATCATGAAGGGTAAAATAATGTAATTATAGTATAATCTCAAAAAATAAAAGAAATAATTTAAAACTAAATTACAGGTCAAAAAGAATATACAAACAACTTAAATAGATGTATAATGAACAATTACTGAAGCAGGAACAACTAATCTCCCCTCAAAGTGAGGCTTAGGACTAGATATATTTTATGATGAATTTTACCAGTCTTTTAAGGAAGACATCTTGCTTTTCCAGAAGATAGGTAAAGGACAGTACCAAACTATTAGCACAAAGTATTATTCTGATATTCCAAATCATATTAAGACACTACAAAGAAAGAAAACTATAGACCAATTTCTCTGATATATGTATATGTATGTGTATGTGTGTGTGTGTGTGTGTGTGTGTGTATATATGCTCCAAAATTCTTGACAAAATATTTGCAGACTATTGCAAAAATAAATTTTATACTTCATGACCAAATTGGTTGCATTCTAGGGATGAACATATGCAAATAAATATAGACTTAAGGACAAAAAAATCACAATATTATCTCAGTAAATGGAAAAAGCATTGGATAAAGTTCAACATGCTTTCATGACAAAAGCTTGAAGGAAATAAGGCAAGAAATATTATAGTAGCTAAATGTAATAAAGACCATACAGAAAAAGAGTTATAGCTATCATTGTAGTAAAATGGGAAAAATGTGAGATAATTTTTCCTAGACTGTAGAATGGAACAAGAGTGGCCTGTGCTGTCCAATATTATTCAGTGTAGATCTCAAGTCTTAACTAGAGAAATAAGAAAAGAGGAAATAAATTATAAAAAATAAAAAAGAGTAAATAACATTATTCCTATTTGCAGATTACATGGTTCAATATGTGAAATGCCCTGTAAGAAAACTCCTAGACATGGTATATTTCTCACTAAACTTTTTAGATACAAGATCAATATACAGAAGTTAGCAGCGAGGGCTGATGAGATTGCTCAGTATGTATTGTTGCCTGCCTGCAATGCTGTTGATCCAGTTGGAACCTCAGAATCTATGTAGCATAAAGAGACAGGCTTCCACAGATTGTCCTATGACCTCCACACATATGCTGAGGTGAATGTGTTCTTGACCCAATGTAAAGAAAATTTAATGATAAAATGCACTAGTTTTCTATATATCAATAATGTATATGCTTATAAAGTAATTAGAGGAAATCTATTCACAACAGCCATAAAAATACCAAAGAGTAAATCTGAGAAGGTAAAAGACATCTACAAAGAGAACTTTCAGATACTAATGAAAGAAGTTGAAGACACACTTGTAGATTGCTTGGATTAATAATGTGAAGACTGTTGTATTACTGAGAATGATCTATAAATTCATCACAATCTCCCAACATAATTCCAACAACAGTTTCCACAGAAACAGAGATATAAGTGTTACATTCCATGGAAGTGCAAAAAGACCTTGAGTATCTAAAGCAATCCTAAGAAAAAAACGAATAAAGAGTATGCTTGAGTTCTTGTAGTACCTGACTTCAATTTATATTATAGTGCTCTAGTGATAAAGGTAACTTGGTGGTGGTATAAAAATAGACATGAAGATCAAAGGAATAGAACAGGGAACTCAGAAATAAATCAACATAACCATAGTCTCTTAATATTTGCCAAAGGTGTCAGAGCTCTACTTTGGTAAAAACTTGATTATTTTTTAATAAATGTTGCTGGGAAAGTTAGGCATTCAAATGCTGAATACTGGAATTAGATAGTTAACTCTCATCCTACTCCAAAGTCAAATCATAGTGGATCAAGGATCTGAGTATAGAACTTGAAATGATGAAATAGCTGAAGAAAACAGGAAAACTACTTCAAGATATTAGCATCGGTACACGCTTCTAAAAAGGACTCTAATATAAAGGAAATAAACCAAAGATGGTAAATATAATTATATGTAAGTATAATTACATATCATACTTATTACATATTATATTTATTTATTATCCTTAGCTTGGGCTAAGGAAGCTATCACCGGAGTGTAGAAATGACCTATACACTGGGAGAAAAATCTTTGCCAGCTGTACTTCAGACAGATAATTAATATCTAAAAATTAGAAAGAACTATAAAAATTAACCACTAAAACCCCCATAAATATTCTAGCAAACAAATAATCTAGTGAACTATACAGAATTCTCAGAAGAAGAAATATGAGTAGCTTATAAACAATTTAAAAACTGCTCAATATCTTTAGCCCTCAGAAAAACTCAAAACTACTTTGACATTCCATGTCACAGCAGTCCCAGTAAATATTACCAGGAAAATATTTACCAACAAACATAAGCAAAGGTCTGAGGAAAGAAGACTCTTATTCACTGTTGGGAGTGTAAATTGGTATATCAAATATAAAAATGAAAACAGAGATTTTTCAAAAACAAAATCTAAATCCCTAAAACAATAGAAATACAATATTATCCAGCTGCATTATTCCTGGGAATATACTCAAAGGACTGTGCCACAGAGATGATTCTACATCCATGCTTATTTCTGCACTAGTCACAGTAGATAAGAAATGGAATGAGCCTAGATGTGCATCGGTCAATGAATGTGTAAAGAAAATAGAATTTTATTCAACCATAAAGAAGAATGAAGCATAAGGCTGAAGAAGTGGCTCAGGGATTCAGAACATTTGCTGCTCCTGTAGGGTACCGGGGTTAGTTCTTAGCACCCACTTGGAGGCTCCCAACCATTTTTAAGCTTGGTCACTGCACACATTGGGTGCACATACATATATGCAGGTTGCTGCTCATACATAAAATGAAAATAAATAAATCTTTAAAAGTAAGAAAAATGAAACACAACATTTCCTCAGAGGAACAGAAAATGAGTCACATATGAAAATGCTGTCAGGAAACTCACTTCTTTGTATTATACATGTAATAAAAGCCATTAAATTCGTAGAGAAAAACATAATTTGCTGCCAAGACTAATGCCATTTACTGGATACACAGTATTCTGTAAATTATTGTTGTGATGATGATGATGATGATGACTTTTTTGAGACAAGGTTTTCTTTGTAGTCCTGTTTGTCTTGGAACTCTCTCTGTATCTCAGGCTGACCTCTAAATTAGAGATCTACCTGTCTCTTGTCGCTGCCTCTTGAGTGCCGGGATTAAAGGCATATATCATCAGGTTGGACTATAGACTGACTTCTGTTTTCCATCCACACTACATCTGTCCATCTCTGGATAAAACTGAACTAAGGACACACATTTCATGGGATGGATACTGTCTCAGTCTGAAAGGATTCTAAGTAGAAGCAGTGTTGGATCTAATTAATCTTCCTTACATGGATTTTGGATTGATGAAATTTGGATGAGTACCTTGGGTCTTTGGGGATTGTCTTCATTAATATCATTAAGAAAGATGTCAGTAGGAAAATTGGTGACTGTTCTACAAATAATTGGTATTTTCATTTCTAGAAAATATTAATAAATCTAAAAATGTTTATAAATTTTTAGAGTAAAACACTCAATCAGGTTTGATGATTTAATCTATATTAATCCAATCTACATGTTCATTAATTAATTATTAAAGCAGATTTTGAGTATTTATTTTTACCCATCAAGATGAACACATTCAGTCCTTTAGTCATTTATTCAGTTAGTATGGGCTAAGCCTGTACCACATGTTGGGGCTCTATGGTCCCCCATGTTAGAAACACATTGTTAGTAATCTAATTGTTAGTTAACCTCCAACTCCACAGTCACCTGGCAGTGGCCAGGTATGCTCCGCCCCCACAGTTACCTGGCAACAGGCAGGTAGCCCTGCCCACTATAAAAGGGGCTGCTTGCCCCCCTCCTCTCTCTTGTCTCAACCCAGCACCTGCAGGTTGTCCTCTCCCCTCCCCCTTCCCTTCCCCCTCTCTCCACAGGGTCATGGCTGGCCTGTACCCTCTCTATTCTTCTCTCTCTCCTGCTCTCCCACCCTCTTAATAAACCTCACCTCGTGGAACCATCTTGACCTGCTGTGATCTGTCTAAGCTGCGCTGTGAAAACCTTTCACACATGTGGGTAAAATTCTTCTTGTTAAGATGCCCTAAGTTTGAGGATGATAAATGTATACAGACACCATTTTGTGATGTGATTTGACAGAACTATGATCAAGATATCATGGAAGCTCTGCTGAGGGAGTTTAGGAGAGAATGGACCAGAGAACTTCCACAGATACAGAGATGTAGGTTAACCTTCACACAGTTAAGCAGGCATCCATAGGCTGAGAAGTGCCACTGATGCTTGTATATGGACCACTGGTTTGTCTTGAGTCTGAAATTCTTGTTTATGAAACATATTCATCTAGATTTATTTAATGTCTTTTTGAGTCATAACAGAGTCAGGTGTCAGAAAAGTACCACTTAGATGAAGGGTAAGTTCTATAGCCACCTAATCTTGGTGATCTTTGAACCTTCATCTTCATTCATGTCAATATTTCCAACTTTACTGGAGTGAAAAAAAAAGTTAACAATGTCTTCTCTTAACCAAGCCTCTTCAAACATAGTTACTGATGCCTTAGGACATTTACATAGCATTTCAGACTTTGCTAGCCTGAATAGGACTGTAACCAACTTTACCCCAGCTTGTAAACTCTGCTTTGGGGAGTGGATAAAGTATGTGATTAGATTTCTAAGCTTGTTTTTCTCACAGAGTTCCTGTTTTAGTTCTTTAGACTCACAGATTTTTCTGGACCAAATTCATTGAACAAGAGTATTGTTTGTCAAGGTATGGGGTCAGCAGGGACTTCCTTCTGCATTTGGAATGCCTGAGAAATGAAAGCCAGGAAATACATGTTCTTATTGTTAGTCTCTGTCTTCTGTCCCTACTGCCCATACCAGGATAGAAGAATGTTTTATTATATATTAAAAATAAGTTACATATCTAGGGAAGTTTGTAGTAATGCAATTTCAAGTTTCTCATATCGTAGAGGAATGAGACACTGAGAAAGACATCTCCTTATAACAGTGACATAAAGTCATGTAAAATCAAGTCCATTTTGATTTCAGAATGAAATGAACAGATAACAGGCTTTGGGGTTATTAAAGTAGACAAAGTAGAAATTATTTATGTGTGTATCACCCCACAAAGCATACCTACCCTACCATATGCCAGTTTATGTCTTCTAATGCCTGTGCTTATTAAATGCCCAATGTTAATGAAAAGAGACATTTTGTTTCTAAAATATTGTTTTTCTGTATATATAAAATGTGTGGATGTAGAACATTTGCATATCTTTTGATTATTGTAATCCTCATTAGCAATTTTTGTTTTTTTCTTCAAGTGGGATTATGGGTATTTGCCAACATAATATAATACCTGGCTTGCCAATGTGTGTTTTTTTTTAGTGTGTTTATTATATTTTATATCCTTGGCAAGTATAACTTTCTTCAAAGAATATATTTTCATGACTTTTAATTTCACCTGCATGTTATTATTTCTGACTGTTAATTTGGGATTCTGAAGGACGTTGGTGTGGTTTTATGGGTTACATATGGTCCTCATGTGGCCAAGGCCTTTCTCAATTACCCAGCTTGTGGGCTTGTGCCTGATCAAGTGTTTAAAGGAGCAAAGTAGCACAGTGATGTTAAGTTATTGGCTATTTTATTGTTCTTGAATTTAATTTGGCTTCTCCTCATTTGGCAAGGAGCCATGGACCTTAGTTGATAGGGACTCCTTGTTATTTAAAGCTGCCAGATAATGTGGATCAGGGAAATAGAAGTGCTAAGAAAGGGAATGGAATCTCCTTGTGGTGGAAAGGTGAGATCTAGGATGGTTCCCATTTGCAAAATGTAGAAACAAAAGGGCCCTGTGGTTTTTGAAAGGAGTCAAATACAGAGACAGAGAATAGGATATTGAACAAAATGTGTCTGCCAGCCTAGCTGAGATGAAAGAAAAAGAGACGACATGCGCATCCAGGTGAGATGACCTGTGCCAAGGAGCAGACTGTGAATCAGGGAGAAAGGAGTAAAGCCCCCAGTCCCCTTTGGGTTTCAGCAATTCATATAGTTCCTGGTTTGTGAGCTTACCTATGTCAGTTGAACAACCATAACAAATTGATGCCATTGAGTGTCTGAGCATTTGGATCATGGGAGGCTGTGATCAGGTGGCAGTCAGGGTCCTATCAGATGACAATAGCACTGTTCTTAGAGAAAAGATACTCTACCTCCATAGAAATTCTATTTCGCACATTATTGATTTAGGCAAAAATTATTTTTTCTAATTTCATAAGGCAATTCACAACATATGATTTGCCACTTAAAGAATAAGGCATTTAAAAAAAGTTCATTTATTTTAATTATATGAGTACACTATAAGCTGTCTTCAGACATAACAGAAGAGGGCATCAGATCCTATTATAGATGGTTGTGAGTCACTGTGCAGTTGTTGAATTGAACTTAGGAACTCTAGAAGAACAGGTAGTGCTCTTAACTGCTGAGCCACCTCTCCAGCCCCCGAAAGAATGCTTTTTAAAAGTTATTGTTACTTAAAAAATAATGAAGAGGCATTTTTCCTATTCTATGTAGATCTGAGTCTTGGTGTCCCCCCCTCTCCGCCCCAGGAAATACTTTTAACAGTTAGTGCATACTTGCATTTGCCAAACATTTTTTTTTTTTTTTTTTTTTTTTTTTTTTTTTTTTTTAGTGGTAATACATAATAATTTCCTTCAAACTGAAACTCCATTTTGGAGTGTTTTGGTCAGTGTTAAATCCTGTGTAGAGAAACCATGACCATGGCAACTTTTATAAAAGAAAACATTTTATTAGGGCTTGCTTGCAGTTTTACAAGTTCAGTACATTCTCATCACAGTGGCATGAAGACAAACATGGTGCTGAAGAAGTACCTAACTGTTCTACATCTGAATCTGTAGTCAGCAGGAACAGCGATCCAGTAAATCTGGTTTGGGTTTTTGAGATCTCAAAGCTCATCCATAGTAACCAATTCTTCCAACAAGGCCATACCTTCTTCAACAAGGCCACACCTCCTAATCCAGCTCAAGTAGCGCCAATTGCTGATGACTAAGCATTCACACACATGAGCCTATGAGGAATGTTCTTACTCAAACCATCACATTTCACTCATTGGCCCCTATAGGCTTATAGACACATCACAATGCAAAAATGCATTCAGTCCAATTTCAAAAGTTCCGTAATCTAACATAGTCGCAACACTGTTTAGTAGTCCATGTTCTGAACTAAAGGCAATCTCTTAATTGTAAGCCCCTGTAAAATCAAGATAAAAAAGTAGACCACATTCTTCCAAATACAATGGCTTAGAATATACATTACCATTACAAAAAGGAGGAAGGGAGAAAACACTGGAGCAGAACAATATGTAAAACCAGAAGGGAAATCCCAGTCTCTGTATCTCTGTATCTTATGTCAAAGCACTTTTCAGATCTCCAACTCCTGTAAGCATTATTGACTGTCACAACTTTTTCTTTCTTGTACTGTTTTCAAACCCTGTTAGCAATTCTCCGAGGCAAGTATCCCAGTGCTCTGGTATCCCTAACATCTTGGGGTCTCCAATGCAATCCTGACTTCACCTTCACAACTTCATGTGATGCCCTCTCTGGGCCTCCATGCCCAGACACGCCTAACACACACTTGGCCTCAGTGGCTTTTCTTATCTACAGAGAGAGGTTACACAACTCTTTTCTTGTATCCTTGATTTCAAAATCAGAATCACTTGGCCAAAGTTGCTAATATCTCCACTTGCTGTGGATAGAACATGGCCCCCCTGTCCGATTGTACTTGTATAAACTGTTCTTTCTGTTGTTCAGGGTTTCCTTCACTGGTTAAGTTTTCCTTAACCAGTGTGTAACTGGGTAATGTCTTGCTCTAAAATCACTACTACCTTTATTCCATTTAGCATCAAGTTTTCTTCCTTCTTCCTTCCTCCATCCCTCTTTTCCTCTCTCCCTCCCTACTTCTCT
>NW_021620528.1:2389643-2482821 GCF_004785775.1 Grammomys surdaster | reverse complement strand
CTCCCTCTCTCTCTCTTCCTTTCTTTCTTTTCTTCTTTCTTTTCTTCTTTCTTTTCTTCTTTCTTTCTTTCTTTTCTTTCATTTTTTTCTTCTTTCTTTCTTTCTTTTTATTTTTTTAAATCCTTCAACACCCTTGAGTACTGGACTTGGCTTGTCTTACCTCTTGGTGCTTTTTTTTCTTTTCAGACTGTAGATTTAATGTTTCTCTTTGACGTTCTTGTTTCTTTTCATTGTAAGTTTGCATAAGAATGATCACTCATAACTACATGTTGCAGTCAATAGTACACTGTCTTGAAATATTCTCTGCCAATGTCATTAACTAAAACTAATTT
The DNA here is from genome assembly GCF_004785775.1 of Grammomys surdaster. Taxonomy (NCBI): domain Eukaryota; kingdom Metazoa; phylum Chordata; class Mammalia; order Rodentia; family Muridae; genus Grammomys; species Grammomys surdaster. The sequence goes on along the minus strand of NW_021620528.1, from coordinate 2,482,489 downwards.
GGGCCCTGGCAAATTTTTAGGACAAGGGAAAGAAAGCAGCCACATTATTTGCTAAAATACCACAAGACAGATCTCTAGGCTGCTTACTAATATCCTTCTCCTATGAAACTTCTTGAGCTGGGTCTCCACAGTTTAAATAGCCCTTAACATTATTCCTATTTGGATGGTCTTTTAAGACTACTTTTAAAGTAATGAACCACTTTTCTATTCCGAAGTTCCAAAGACCACATTCTGCCAGCAAGCAGCATGTGCAAACCTGTCACAACAAATTCTCGCTCCTGATGCCAACTTCTGAATTGGTCACTGTTCTGTTGCTGTGAAGAGATACTAAATTGTTGCAATTCAGAAAAGAAAGCATTTAATTGGGGTCTGATTGTAGTTTCAGAAGTTGAGTCTATAATCATAATCGTAGAGAACATGGTAACATGCGAGAGACATGGTGCTGGTGAAGTAGCTGAGAGTTGTACATCTGAATATGCAGAAAGAAGAAAGAATGAGTTATTGTGCTATATAGTTTTTTTTTTGACAATTTGACATAATCTGAAGTCATCTGAGAGAAGTGAGCCTCAATTAAGAAATTGACTTCATAGGATTGTAGGGCATTTTTTTCAATTAGTGATTGATAGAGGAGAGCCCAGCTCATTCTGGGTAGTGCCATCTCTGTGCTGGTGGTAATGGGCTCTATAAGAAAGCAGTCTGAGGAAGTCTTGGGGATGAAGGCACTAAGCAGCATCCCACCATGGCTTCTGCACCAGCTCCTGCCTCCAGGTTCCTGCCCAGTTTGAGTTCCTGTCCTGAGTTCCTTCCATGATGAACAGGACTGGGGAAATATAAGCCAAATAAGTCCCTTTCTCTCCAACTTAATTGTTGGTTATGATATTTCATCACAGTAATAGAAACACTAACACAGCTACTGAGCCTTGTTGGGGCTTTTGAAATCTCAAAGCCCACCTCCATGATATACTTCCTCTAAGAAGACCATAACTACACTAATAAAGCCACACCTCCAAGTCCTTTTCTCTGGTGACTGAGCATTCAAGTATATAAGTCCTTGGGAGCATTCTTATTTAAAGTACTACATGGAAGGAAGCTTGTTGAGACTCAGGAAGAAAACTTAACTTACAAGTCTCAGGAAATCTCTGAAGCCTGTATATTCACAAGACCCTTTCCCCAAGATTTTATAAGGCAGTAAACATTTGTTAGGGAAGGGAGACTATCTGACTCATGGACCTGTCTTCACATCTTCTAGAAAGTTCCTGAGACGAAATGCTCATAAATTATCACTCAGGTTGGGGAGACCTTTTCATTGATACAGCTGCTTTTGAGTTAGGCATGCTTCTGCTTGCTGGTAGTTCTCAATGGCCATAGTGCTGCAACCCTTTAATACAGTTGCTCATGTTGTGGTGACCCCCTACCATAAAATTATTTTTGTTGCTACTTCAAAATTATAATTTTTCTACTGTTATGAATTATAATGTAAATATCTATATTTTCTGATCATCTTAGGAGACCCTTGTGAAAGGGTCCTTCAACTTCCAAAGATATTGCTATTCACAGATTGAGAACCCCTGCTGAGCAACCCCTTATGTATACACCTGTAAACTACCTCAATAAACTCACTGCTTTGCCAAGTTGGATGTGGAAGTTTGAGTTCTCTAACTAAAAGCACAGGAAAGAGTGACATTAAGGTATTACAAACATGAAACCTTTAAAAACAGATTTTGTTATGCTAAAAGTAGCAATGGTACTTGGTAGCATTATAAAGTTAGAATTTGTAAAGAACAGATATTTAGCTTCATGAATTAATATAGGGTAATAAAGAACAATTCAAATGGTATCTTAGTCAGTCATGGAGTTTTCTTTTTTGCCTTTTTTTCAGTCATTTCAATTATTAGTTCATCAACATTTACACTAAAAGGTAGATTCTTCCTCAGTCAACAATACTGAAAGCAGAATCATCTACTTTTGGCAAATAGGGGATTGCAGTTAGGTTTTGATGCTGCAATCATGACGAGGGCTAAGAAGAAAGCATATTTTATAGATTATGGCTACACCAGTACTATTTCTGACCAATCAGAACATAAAGTTTAGCATAACCAGGCTCATGCTCATGGAGCAGCTTTTGTAAAAAGTTGATTTTGTGAACATCTGAATTTCATTTTAAATCTAAATTTGTATGATGGCATTTTCATGTCTCCTCTGACATTTTCTGTATTATATTGAGGTTTATCCAGAAATTGAAACTGAGTTGATTCTCTGTATATAATTAAAGATGACTGCCTATTTAGTCTTTTGTAGTATCCTCAATTAAAAGGGGAATAAGTTAGAATTTTTCCTTTTCCCCAATAATAGTTCATCTTAAGATATTGGAGAATATATTTTTCTGTGGAATTCTACAATATTTAACTTAATTTATATTTGCTTTGAAATGTCATAGCTTTTCTCAAGATGGGAGAACATAAACTCTTTGAAGAATTCATGTGACTCTGTATTACTTTGCAATATCAAAGAATATGATTATATTTTGCAATGATTTCCTGATTAAGAAAAAATTCACTCTCTCAGCACTGGTGTTTCTGTCCTGTTGAAGAGAGTGAATTAATACTTCTGCAGAGGAAACATGGAAGGGGATTCAGCGACAGAATGGCAAGCTGACAGTCTATCATGCCCCAGGCACTGTCCTTTAGCCAAGCCCTCTCTCTTTTGTTGTTGTTGCTGAAGGCCATGACTTGGCCCCTCTGAGTGCCCTCTGGTGCCCCTGACAGATGAAAGCACATGTACCAGGCTACCAGAACAGGTGCTAGATATCTGCACTGTCTGCTTTGTTTGTTGAATGTCAGAGGGAGAATAGTCTGCACATCACCAAGCTCCATTGTACCCTTAGACTTCGCTTATAAAACAAATGTAAAATAAAGGTACTAGACATTTTGAAACTGAAACAGCATAGCATTAAACCAAGGGTGCAGTGTGAGATAAGACCATAAGAGCATAGGGCTATGTGACTGTACAGTTAGTATGCTGTATCTCATACCAAGTGTCTGGAATATTGTCATTTTAAATCGGAAGAATAAATATGCTTTCACATGTTTCTATGTATTCCTAACATGTTACCCCCTCCAAGGTGTCATAGGACCACTTTTTGATGCATGACATTCTGGGAGACTGATGCTTTTTATTTTTATTTTTTTTTAGCTGCTTTTGTACAGGCCAACAAAGAAGAAAGAACTTTTGCCAGCCAGTAAAGATTCTTCAAAGATAAGTACAGAAATATCTCTGACATGTAATAGGCTGAGTTACCAGGGTGCATGACATCCTTACATGGAAACAAAGTGGTGTGTACTGTGGTGTCAAAGGACAGAAACATTTGCATGAAAGGCTGTAAACACAAGGTAGTTTCAGCAAAATGAAGAATATAAGTCATCAGAGAAAGAAGACTAGATTTTACTCAACTTAGAATCACTAATGGCTCCAGGAAGATATATATTTTTACTTCTTCATGTAACTAGTATTTTATTTCAAGTCTAAGGTACAGTTGTTTGTGTAGAGCACACATACATATTCTAAATGAAAGTAAGCCTAAAAAGGAATATTTTCTTCCAGTTCTATTCTTTTTGAAGAGGATTCTATCTCTGGCCAAACTCTGTCTGGTGTTTATATGCAATCATAGTTATTTATCCAGATAACCTTTAATTTATTCCCACATTTATACAATGTCCATATATATGTGTGTGTGTGTGTGTGTGTGTGTGTGTGTGTGTGTGTCATGTCTGCCCACAGGGAGGAGAGAAGTGTTGTCGTCCTTTGAAATGCGCAGGATAGCCGGCGATTGGCGAGGAATCACGAAAAAGCACTCCGACAGTGGGAAGGTCTCACAACACACAACGTCTTTACTTTTGAGCTCTGGGGGATATATGCAGTTTTGGGGGGAGAGTAGGTAGCTTCTATTGGTTTGGTTTGAGAGCTTGGGAATGCCTTATTTGCATGGAGGTTTTATTCCTATGTGATCAAGGCCACAGACCTCTCCATGGGAGGGGCTGTGGGGAGCGGAAGCTAAGAGAGCCATATGGCTTTGAGAAAGTTCGAAGCAGCCTCCTGTCCTACTGGCCTTCTTCAGACCAAGGTTCCCGGGGCTTCAGATATTTCTACCAAGTTTTCTGGCTTTTTCTCATAGCCTATTGCCCCACGTGTGTGTGTGTGTGTGTGTGTGTGTGTGTGTATTCTAGTTCATTTAAAGTTACTTAGGAACATTGATATTTACCTCATCCTCTAGAATAGGCAATGCCACATATTTTCCAGTTACTACTGTTGGCATCAAGATCTGTTACCCTATTCTTCTCCACTTCTCCATTCCAATACAGATGTCATTCAATCTGAAGGTTACAATCTGAAGGTTCCAATACTTCTCTCCATTCCAATACAGATGTCATTCAATCTGAAGGTTAAACTGTAAAGTTAACATCTATAAGCTACATACTTGATGTATAGTGAGTGGTCATTAGAAGGGAAATAGAGAGGATTAATTTTGTTTTCATGAGACAGAGTTTCAGTATCTATCTGAGTTTGGCCTTGAATTTGTGATTCTCCTGTTTTTACTGTGATTGCAGATATGTGTTAATACAAATGGGAAGATTATTTAAACCACAGAAAATTATATAGGAGGAATTATTACATGTGGTGATATGATACCAGATTGTGTTCATGAGTCCTTTTAATTGTTCTTTATTATTTTTTAATTCAGTCTTTCAGCTGGTCAAACCAAAAAAAAATATGCCTAAAATGTTGATTCTTGACTTATCTGGCCCTTAGCACCCTTAGAATATTTGGCCATAGCAATTTTATATGAAATTTTGCTAAGAACATGGTAGTATCCTTTCCTTCTTCATCAAGAGATCTTTGAACTATACAAAATTCAATCTTGGCAATTTGACTGGGATCAAAACATATGTAAACATATGTCTGGGTATATCTATGAAGGCATTTCCATAATATTTTACCTTATAGGCAAGCATCACCTGGCTTGCAAGTGGCAGCATCCAGTGGGCTGAGATCCCAAATGATTGAAAGGGAAAAAGCTAGATGAGCACCAACATTCATAACCCTGTTTCCAGAGAAGTAGACACTTTCTGTTGCCATGCCATCCTCGTCAGGATGGACTGTATTCTCAAACCGTCAGCAAAATGAAATTCTTCCTTCAGGTGAGCCAGAAAAAAAGTTGATCCTATAAACTTCATGCATACTAAAGTATCTATCATCCCTCACTTTACAAATGGCTACCACTGATTATCCTTACTGAAGGTGTAAACATTTACTTTTCAATGTTATCAGTGGCCTGAACAGCCAGAAGTTGGTTACATATCATTTTTAAATTCTAATTTAATGAAAATAACTAGCTGGGTGGTGGTGGCGCATGCCTTTAATCCCAGCACTCGGGAGGCAGAGGCAGGCGGATTTCTGAGTTCGAGGCCAGTCTGGTCTACAGAGTGAGTTCCAGGACAGCCAGGACTACACAGAGAAATCCTGTCTCGAAAAATTAAAAAAAAAAGAAGAAAAGAACTTTATGTTCCCTAGAGAAAACTGTCTTCTCTGGAACATCAAACTTCTAATAAAAGCATAGTATTTACACAGAATATAAAAGGAGTAGGGAATTAGTTATGAGTAGGGCAACCTATTTCAAATGCCATGTCTTTTTTTTTATCTATTCACTAGTTTAGGCTCCTGATGAAAAATCATTTTTTATTAGTTACGAGAGTACTCACTCTTCAATTGTACTAAAGAGTACAATTCAACTTACTATGAACTTTACAGAAATGAATAATTCAAGTTACTATGTCTTGAATTATGTCCTACACAAGTCTTGTGTCAAGACATGTAACAGGGCCAAGAGACATACAATAACATCAATAGACAAAATGAATTTTCAAGTAATACTTCTTTAACCCCCTGATTTAACCCCCAAATCAGTACATTGAAATACCATTTAGTATGTAGAACCATGACACTAAGTTATCTTGCTTATATGAAATTCTGGGCATATGTAAGCCCACTTTACTCTAAATTCCATTGTAAGGCAAGAATCTCTTTTGTCTAGCTATCAACATGGCTCACTCAAACATGTATGTGTTTCTTCAGAAATAAAAATTTATCACTATTCCCTTGTGGCAGAAAGTACACTGTGTGTGTATGAGTGCATGTGTATGTGTGTGGTACCTTGTTGTTTGCTCTGGAAACAGTGTTATGATAGGTCTCCACTCAAGACACACTATGGTAAGGTAGCCACACTTGTGCTAAATTGCGTAGTTCTATTTCAGCCAGCTACCACGTATAAATATTACCATGTAATACAGACCCTGTATCTCTCAAATATTAGATGGAGATACAAAGTTCTGGTGTTCCCTGAGCATATGGATTTGATTTGTATATTATAGTAAGATACTAGGTCCTCACTCTGTGTAAAGAGACCCACATGATTTCCTTTCTCAGCCTGCTTTATTGTTTGTATAAAGGAAGGCTACTGTGTTTTCTTTTCTTCTTTTGAGTTAATTTTGTATCCAGCCACTTTGCTGAAGGTGTTTATCAGCTGTAGGAGTTCTTTGGTAGAGTTTTTAGGTCTTTAGATAGCAATACTTTGACTATTTCCTTTTCAATTGGTATCCCCTTGATCTCCTTTAGCTGTCTTATTGCTTCTGGTAGAACTTCAAGTACTATATTGAATAGATAGTGAATGAGTAGACAGTCTAGCCTTCTCACGGATTTTGGTGTAATTGCTTTAAATTTCTCTCCACTTAATTTGATGTTGGCTATTGGCTTGCTGGATATTGCCTTTATCATGTTTAGATTTGTGCCTAGGATCCCTGATCTCTTCAAGACTTTTAACATGAAGGAGTGTTGGATTTTGTCAAAGGCTTTTCAGTGTCTAATGAGAAGTTCATGTGTTTTTTACTTTCAATTTGTTTATATCATTGATTGCATTGATGGATTATCATATATTGTATCACTCCAGCATCCTTGGGATGAAACCTACTTGATCATGGTGGATGATATTTTTGATGTATCTTGGATTTGGTTTGTATTTTGTCAATAATGTTGATAAGGGAGACTGCCCTGAAATTCATTTCCTTTTGAGTCTTTGTATAGTTTAGGTTTCAGGGTGACTGTGGGCTTATAGAATAAGTTTGGTAATTTCTTTCTGTTTCTATTTTGTGGAATAGTTTGAGGAATATTGGTATTAGCTTTTGTTTTAAAAGACTGGTAAAATTCTGTGCTAAAATCATCTGGCCCTGTTTTTGATGTTTTTGTTTGATTTGTTTTTTGTTTGATTGAGAGGTTTTTTTAATAACTGATTATATTTCCTTAGGGAGTATAGGGAGATTTAAATAGTTTACTTGATTTTGATTTGATGGTGTTAAGTGGTATCTATTTAGAAAATCACCCATTTCATTTAGATTTTCCAATTTTGTGGAGTATAGGCTTTATGTCACAAATAATATAAAACATCTTGGTGCAACTCCAAGAAACAAATGAAAGATATGTATAACAAGAACTTCAACTCTCTGAAGAAATAAATTGAAGAAGATATCAGAAGATGTAACAATCTCTCACGGACATAGGTTGGTAGAATTAACATAGTAAAAATGATCATCTTACCAAAAGCAATCTACCGATTCAATGAAATTCCTATCAAAATTACAATACAATTTTTATAGACCATGGGAGAACAATTCTCAACTTCAAACTTCATTGACGGCTGGTGGGAGTGGAAGAGTAGGAGCATCTGTAGAATGTGCCAGTAATGTAAGATAGGAGACGCTCCTGGATGTCTATCGGGATGACCTCAGCTGAGACTCCTCACAGTGGTGATATGGAAGCTGAAGTGGCCACCTCCTGGATTCAGGCAGGAACCCCAGGGGAGGGATAATGACATTAACATATCCACAAATTCTTCAACCCTCAAATTGTCATCAATACAGGAGATGCAGGGAAAAAGGTGGAGCACAGACTGAGGGAATAGCCAATAAGTAACTGGCACAACTTGAGACCCATCCCATGGGCAAGCACCAGTCCCCGACACAACTAATGATATTCTTTTATGCTTACAGACAAGAGCCTAGCATAACTGTTTTCTTAAAGCATTCACCCAGCTACTGACAGAAACAGATGCAGACACCTAAACCCAAATGTTGGACTGAGCTCGAGGTGTTTTATGGAAGAGTTGTAGGAAGGATTGAGGGCCCCAGAGAAGATAGGGATTCCATAGGAAGAGCAACAGAGTCAACTTACCTGGAACCTTGGTGCCTCTCAGAGATTGAACCACCAATCAAAGGACGTTTATACACTGGCTGGACTTAGACCCCACCCCCCACATATTTACCAGATGTACAGACTGCTCTTTGTGTGGGTCCCCCAACAACTGGAGTGGGGGCTTACCCTGAATCTATTGCCTGTCTGTGGATTCCATTCCCCTAACTGGGCTGCTTTGACTGGCCTCAGTGGGAGATGATGTGCCTAGCTCTGAAGAAATTTGATGTGCCTGGTTGGGGAAATATCCAGGGATGGTCTCCACTCTCTCAGAGGAGAGAAGGAGAGTGGTATGGTGGAAGGGGCTGTATGAAGGAGGAACTAGGAGGAAGGGAGGCAGTGAACTGGATGTAAAGTGAGTAAATAAATAAATTAATGGAAAAAGGCCAGTATGAAGTTTTTACTTTGCCTTAAAGATCACACCATTTTTAGTAAGTACTCTGGACTTGAAACACACATAGGTTCTTACTAGCTCTCTGATACAGTAAATATATAGGTTGATAGACAAAAATAAAAATAGGTTCTTACGCCCAGTGGTAGGATAGAATGGTATTAAGCGGCTCAATGAACAAGTATTAGCCTAGGAGCAGAGTTCTCAGTCTGGGGCAGCTGGATGTTTCTCTTTTCCCTCTGCCCTGCCATTCTGGAAAATGGCCACAGGCTCCTTTATGAGAACTTTGTAGTAAACTCAGGGCTCTTGCTGCTGCTGCTGTTAACAGTCCTTTGGAAAAATTATCCAGTCTCCATTTTATTCACTAAATGCTGGCATCTTTGAACCAGCTCAGATTAGGGTATTAAAGAGAGACGGAGAGATTATGACTTTTTTGGTTGCCCTCTGGTCATAATACTTATTTGCTTTTTTTTTTTTTTGTCCTACTTGTAAGACTCAGCAGGGATGCCCAGGTTTTTCTTAATTACCCCTCACAGAAATTACTTCATAGTATTTTACTTCTTATTCTTTCCTGATTCTCATAGGCACTGGCCTCTCAGCTCCTTGTGATTTTGCAATTCCCACTGTAATTAAAGAAACTATTTGAGCCACAGTAGTACCAACTGGCATCTGTGACCTTCAGAAAAGAGTTTAGGTTGGTTAGAGGACTTCACATTTTAAATCTACTGCAACAATAACATATTTTCATATCTCTGGAGCTCTTCAATTGCACATTAAAGAGGTCCTGGCATTTTACTGCTACAGTGCTCAAGATTCCAAGACAAGGTAGGTCATCAGTCCAAGGAAAAACTTACCACTATTAACAAAAAGAACGTAGATATTAAGTGACTTTTAGTTACCTACTGCTGTATCTACAAATCAGTGCATTGCTTAGTCCTCATCAAAACATCTCCTTGTTGCAGTAGATAGTAATCAAAACAGAGACTCACACTGAGAGTGAGAGACTTTGGAGCTTTCACTCACAAAAGGGATGTTTTTTAACAAACTCTTCCCACCAGCGTTCAGGGTTGTATGCAGACTAGGCAGTTGAAAGATAGTAAGAGCCAAAGGTGGTAGATACTGTCAAGGAAGCAGTGCTGTCCAGACAAAATAGGACAGACACACCTATGAGGTCACACAGACTGTGACAACATGCACAAGACTAACAAGTTCAGATCATACAAAAGTCTCAGCACTCAGAAGAAGCTGACACAAACCCTACCGCTAACCAAAGAGATACTTGCAATTAATAACTTCTGGGAAAGCAAAATAAATTTTTTTGTTCTTTTGTTTTTTGTTTTGTTTGTTTTATTTTTGGATTGTTACTGGGTATAAGAACCACAGTGTGAGACAGGTCTTATGGCCAGGAGTAGTTGAACAACACAAAATGGACTCCATATTTGTTTGTTATGCTTTTACTGTTTTTTTTTTTACTGTTTTTTTGTTTGTCTTGATGTTTTGATTTATAATTTTTTAAAGGGGTACAAAGTTGTGTGAGTAGGGATGTGGGGAGTATCTTGGTGGAGTTGGGGGAGGGGAAAGAATATGTCCAAATAAATTATATGAATTTTTTCAATAAAAATAACTAATTAAAATGTTGAAATGTTACTTTGATTTACTGTGGGCCTTTGTTGAACTCACATTTCAGTTAGCCAACTAGTCAACTGAAGATCTACTCACTACTGTTTGTGCTAAGACAGTAAATCTGGAAAAAATCTCCAAAGCATATAATAGACACATTAAATAGAATTTAAAGTTATGTTGTCTGTTTTTTAGGCTGGCATGTTTAGGATCTATTACCACATATATTTTCCAAACATTCAGGCAGAGATAAATAAAATCTCTGGATTCTTAAAGTGTCTCAGTTTATAGATAGTAAGGGTTCCTAGAGCATATATAACAAGAAAATAAGACCATACAAGGAAAAACAATGAAATTAGTCTAAATGAAAATGTTCATAAGCTTTTCAATAGTATTATAACCATATTATGGGAAGCTTAGTCCATATTAAGTTCTAGAACATTCTGGATCATCTGATACTATTCCACTTTCTTATTCTGACTCTCAGAACATTATGCTTTCCCAGCCAAAATATTAAATATCATGCTACACCTGATAATACTGTATGCTTAAGTGAAATTATAATCTGTAGTCTACTTTTCAAACAGAGGTCAAATTTAGCCCAGAGTTTAAGTGTTACTTTGGATGTACACATTTAAATTATAAATTTATAGTACATACCTCATGTTGAGTTTTTTTTTTTTTTTTGGAGAAGAAAGAATTTATTTCATCTCATATCTTACAGTACATTATGAATGGTAGTCAGGACAGGATATCAAACATGAACTTGGAGGCAGGCACTGAAGAAGAGGCCATGAAGGAATAGAATTACTATCTTGTGCAGAATGATTTCTTATTCTAGCTGTTCAGGGATGGCACTTCCAATAGTAAATCATCAGTCAAGAACATCCTCAATGATCTTTTGTCTACTAGACAATCTGATGGAGATATTTCCTCAACTGAAGTGTTCTTTTTCAGTTTGACTCCTGATAGACTATACTTGATAAAAAACAAAGTAAGAACAAAAGAAAGAAAGAAAGAAAGAAAGAAAGAAAGAAAGAAAGAAAGAAAGAAGGAAGGAAGGAAGGAAGGAAGGAAGGAAGGAAGGAAGGAAGGAAGGAAGGAAGATCTTCTCAAAGGACCAGCTCCTGGTTTTGTTGATTCTTTGTATAGTTCTTTTTGTTTCTACTTGGTTGATTTCAGCCCTGAATTTGATTATTTCCTGCCTTCAACTCCTCTTGGGCATATTTGCTTCTTTTTGTTCTAGAGCTTTCGGGTGTGCTGTTAAGCTGCTAGTGTATGTTCTATCCAGTTTCTTTTTGGAGGCACCCAGAGCTATAAGTTTCCTCTTAGCACCGCTTTCATTGTGTCCAATATGTTTGGGTATGTTGTGCCTTCACTTTCATTAAATTTTAAAAAGTCTTTAATTTATTTATTTCTTCCTTGACCAAGTTATCATTGAGTAGGGTGTTGTTCAGCTTTCATGTGTATATAGGCTTTCTGTTGGTTTTGTTGTTATTGAAGACCAGCCTTAGTTTGTAGTGATCTTATAGGATGTATGGGATCATTTTGATTTTCTTGTATCTGTTGTGGCCTACTTTCTGACCAATTACATAGTCAATTTTCTTCTATAATTTTGCTGAAGATATTTACTGGCCCTTTAAGTTGAGAATCTTTGCTCTCTTCTATACCTATTATCCTTAGGTTTGGTTTTCTCATTGTGTCCTGGATTTTCTGTAAGTTTTGAGTTAGCTTTTTGCATTTTGCATTTTCTTTGATTGTTGTGTCAGTGTTTTCTATGGTATCTTCTGCATCTGAAATTCTTTTTTCTATCTCTTGTATTCTCTTGGTAATGCTTGTGTCTGTGACTCTTCATCTCTTTCTTAGGTTTTCTATCTCCAGGGTTGTTTCCCTTTGTGATTTATTTATTGATTATATTCCCATTTTTATATCCTGGATGGTTTTGTTCAATTCCTTCAACTGTTTGGTTGTGTTGTCCTGTAATTCTTTAAGGGATTTTTGTGTTTCCTCTTTAAGGGCTTCTCCCTGTTTACCTGTGTCCTCCTGTGTTTCTTTAAGGGAGTTATTTATGTCCTTCTCAAAGTCCTCTATTATCATCATGAGATGTGACTTTAAATCAGAGTCTTTGTTTTCTGGTGTATTGGGCTTGCTGTGGTGGGAGAATTAGGTTCTGATGATATCAAGTAGCCTTGGTTTCTGTTGTTTATGTTCTTTCCCTTGCCTCTTGTCATCTGGTTATCTCTGGTGTTACCTGGTCTTGCTGTCTCTGATTGTAGCTTGTCCTTCCTGCAAGCCTATGTGTCAGTACTACTAGGAGACCAATTCTTTCTTGGATGAATTTGGGTGTGGAGAGCTGTGGCACAGGGTCAGCTCCAGGGTGCAGACAGAAACCTTAAGGATCCTGTCCCCGGTTGTTCCTTGGGTCCTGTGTCCTGATGACTCTGGACTGGTCCCTCTTGGGCCAGGAATTTAAGCAGAAGTCATGGTGTTACCAGTCCTTACAGGTATGGCTTCACCCCTGGGAGACCAGCTTTCTCCAGGTGGTATTTGGGAATGGAGCACTGTGGCACAGAATCAGCTCTTGGTGCTGGGGCACAGGATTAGCTCCAGATACATACGGAAACCAGAAAGATCCTGTCCCAGTTCCTGTGTCCTGAGGTCTACAGGTGGGTCTCACAGAGCAGAAGTGGTGGTGTTACCTGTGTTTACAGGTGTGTCAGCACTCCTGAGAGACCAGCTTTCCCCTGGAGGTATTTGGGTATGGAGCACTGTGGCACAGGATCAGCTCCTGGAGCAGACTGAAGTTAAGAATTCTTAAAAATTATTTATTTTGTGTGTATGGGTGTTTTGTCTGCAATTACATCTTTGCACTTTACTTGTGCCTGGTACCTGTGGAGGCCCAAAGATGTAGTCACTTCTCTGAGACTGGAATTACAGACAGTTTTGAGCTACCTCATAACCTGTTGAGACTCAAATCCAGGTTTTCTGGAAGAGGAGCCAATGCTCTTAACGACTGAACCATGTCTCCAGCCACTCAGCTTAAGAAATTCTTTGAAGGGACTGGAGAGATGGCTCAGTGGTTAAGGGTACTTACTGTTTATTCAAAGAAGTGAGTTCAGTTTCCAGCACTCACACAAGGTGGCTCACAACTACTTGTGATTTCAGCTACTATAGATCTGAAATCCTCTTTTGGCCTCTCCAGGTACCCACATGCATGTGTATTTACACAGACACACAGAGAAACACACAACACAGAAACACACACACACACACACACAGAGAGAGAGAAAGAGAGACAGAGACAGAGACAGACAGAGAGAACAGAGAGGAAGAGAGAGGAAGAGAAAGGGGGGAGAAAGAGAGGGAGAAAGTAGTTTTTCTTTTGACTAGGGCAATGGCTCGGCAGTTAGTACTAAGTGTTCTTACAGAGAATCTGGATTTGATTCTCAGAACCTAAATTGTGATTAAGAACCACCTCTAACTTCAGTACCAGAAGATCTAACATTCCCTCTGGCCTCTTTTGGTACCATGAATGCAAATAGTACATAAAAATACACGAGATCACTCATCCATACTCACAAAATGATAATAAACAAATATTTAAAGAAATAAAAATAAGAATCATTTTATTTAAAAATTGTTATTTTTCTATGTCTCTCCCACTGTTCCATGAGCATGGCTATTTTTTCAATCACTTGTCAAACTAATTCAAGTGGTCAGAGACTGTATTTCAAGCAACTGTTTCAGATATTTGTTGTCAGATTATAGAAGGAATTATCTTTATTTCTATCTAAATTTTTACAGTGTTTTGTGCTAATAGTGTCATATAACTTAGATAAGGTTTGGATTTATAATCTGAACCTACCAAAAGCATAATTAACAAGAAATTTGGGTGGTTTCACTAAGAGAGGGCTGGTTTTTCTAATAATGGGACATCTGACAGAAATTTTTGTAATTTCTCTGTTTGAGACTATGCTTCCAGTCACATGACAGAGTCATTATTTTTTTTGGCTGAGGGAAGGAGGCTTCTGAAGATACTATATAGGATACTATTAAAGTATGGTTGTGTTCAACGATGTAGGAGCATGGTGAACTTTTATAAGATAAAATGAGGCAGGTGTATTTGAGATATTTTGAAATTATCTTTGGCTACAATGATTAATAATCAGGGTCCTAACAAAATTAGTGCTGCTCAAATGTTCCTGTAGAAATTGTTTTTTACTTTAATTTTACTTTTTTTTTACTTCTTCACTGTACATCACTGTCACTGCTCCCCTCCAAGTCTCCCACCCCTACAATACCTACCCCACTCCCCCATGACCCTATAGCCCGTTTCCTCATCCCCTTCTCATCTGAGCTGGTGAGAGTCACCTTGTGTATCCCCCATCCTGGCACTTCAAGTCACTACAAAGCTAGGTGTTTTCTCTCCCACTGAAGCTAGACAAGGCAGCCTGCTAGAAGAACATATCTCATATACAAACAACCAGTTATCATATAGACCTTGCTCCAGTTGTTCAGGACCCACATAAAGATTAAGCTGCACATATGCTACATATGTGCAGGGCCCAGATCTACCCCTGTGTGTGTTCTTTGGTTAGTGGTTGAGTCTCTGAGAACTCCAAGTGTCCAGCTTAGTTGACTCTGTTGGTCTGCCTATGGAATTCCTACACCCTTTAGGGCCTGAATTCTTCCTCCTATTTTTCCATAAGAGTCCTCAAGCTCCATCTACTGTTTGGCTGTGGGTATTTGCATCTATCTGAGTCAGCTACTGGATGTAGCCTCTCAGAGGACACCATGTTCCTATCTGTAAGCATAACAGAATATCAT
The DNA here is from genome assembly GCF_004785775.1 of Grammomys surdaster. Lineage (NCBI taxonomy): Eukaryota > Metazoa > Chordata > Mammalia > Rodentia > Muridae > Grammomys > Grammomys surdaster. The sequence continues at coordinate 2,467,356 of NW_021620528.1, read as the reverse complement.
TAATAGTGTCAGGGACTGAAGCTTATTCTTGGGATGGGTCTTAAGTTGGGGAGGTTAATGGTTGGCCATTCCCCCAGTCTCTGTTCCATCTCCCATGCCTGTGTTTCTTGTAGAAAGAATAAATTTTGGATTGAAAGTTTTGTAGATGGTTGGTGTCTCTTTCACTCCTCTGGATTCTTGCCTGGCTAGAGGAGGTGGTCTCTTCAGGATCCATATTCCCAATGTTATGAGCCACAGCTATGGTCACCCCCATTGATTCTTGGGCTCCTCCTTTATTCCAGGTCTCTGTCTCATCATGGAGATGCCATCCTTCATCCCTGTTTAGGTTTGGTTTTGTTGTCAATTTTAATGCCAAGTGTAGGTCCCCAAGACCTGGAGTCTGCTTGGAGACTCAACAACCCTGCTCCCCAAGTTATTTCTGATTGGTAAATAAAGATGCCAACAGCTAATACCTGGGCAGAAGAGACATAGATAGGGTTTAGGTTTCCTGGGCTTGGGGTGGCAGGGGAAATTAACAAGGAAAAGAAGAAGGCATAGGAGGAAGGAGAAAGCACCATGATTAGGTAAGCCATAAAAATGTGGCCCTGAGTGCTGACCAATTGGAGTTAAGTGCAGTTCAGATAAAACATAGTAAGTATTAAATAATAATTTGAGGTTATTAGTAGGAAAGTAGATTCTAATAGCATGGAGAGTAGGTATCTGCCCAGCTCTTGTGCTGTTTAAGGATTATTGTAAATATAAAGGCTATGTGTGTCTTTTATCTGGAAACTAAAGGATCACAGGTGGTGTTGAAGCCCCTGGTCAGTATTAAATAATTTATAGAACACACTGTTGCAGATTTCCATTCATTTTCATGGCCATCGAGCCACCTGTTCTGTCATTCCCCACACTTGATCCTGAATCCCCCATTCTCCTGCCTGCCCACCTCTGTCCCAGTTTCTTCCTTCTATCTGCCTCTTATGACAATTTTACTCTCCCATCTAAGTGAGATTCAAGCTTCCTCACTTGGACCTTCCTTCTTGTTTAGCTTCTTTGGCTCTGTATTTTATGGCTGATATCTACTTATAAGTGAGTACATGCCATGCATGTCCTTTTGGTTTTGTGTTACCTCTCTCAGGATGGTATTCTCAAATCCCATCGATTTGCTTATAAAACTCATGATGTCTTGATTTTTAATAGCTGAATAATATTCAACTATGTAGATGTACCATATTTTCTTTATCCTTTCTTCAGTTGAGGGACAACTAGATTGATTTCAATTTCTAGCTATTATGAATAAAGTTGCTGTGAACAAAGTGGAGCAAGTGTCTTTGTGGGATGTTGGACCATCTTTTGAGTATATGCCCAGGAGTGGTATAGTTGGTCTTGAGGTAGAGATACCCTCAGTTTTCTAGAAACCACCAAATTGGTTTCTAAACTGATTGTACAAGTTTGTACTACCACCAGCAATAACGACATGATCCCTTTGCTCTACATCCTCACCAAGATGTGCTATCTCTTGAGGTTTTGATCTGAGTTGCTCTGATGGGTTCTAAGATGGAACCTCAGAGTTGTTTTGGTTTGCATTTCCCTGATGACTAAGGACTTTGAAGATTTCTTTACATTCTTCATAGCCACTAGTGATTCCTCTGCAGAGAATTCTTTGGTATGTATCTCATTTTTTAATTGAGTATTTTGGGTTGTTGGTGTCTACTTTCTTGAATTCTTTGTAAATTTTGGATGTTAAACCTCTGTCACATGAAGAGTTGGTGAAGATCCTTTCCCAATCTGTAAGTTGCTGATTTGTCCTATTGACAGTGTCCTTTGCCTTACAGAAGCTTTGTTGTTTCACGAGGTCCCATTCTATCAATTGTTAATCTTAGAGCCTCAGCCATTGGTCTTCTTTTCAGGAAACTGTCTCTTTTACCAATGAGTTCAAGAATATTTCTCACTTTTCTTCTATGAGATTTAGTGTATCTGGTTTTATGTTGAGGTCCTTGATCCACTTGGATGTGAATTTTGTATAGAGTGGTGAGCATGGATCTATTTGCATTCTTCTATAGGTAGATATCCAGTTAGACAACCACTATTTGTTGAAGATGCTGTCATTTTACATTGTATTGTTTTGGCTTCTTTATTAAAAATTTACTGTCCATAGGCCTATAGGTTATTTCTGAGTCTTTGATTTGATTCCATTGATCAATCTGTCTGTTACTGTACCAGTACCATGCAGTTTTAATCCGTATTGCTCTGTAGTACAGTTTGAAGTCAGGAATAGTGATCCCTTCCAAAGTTCTTTTCTAGCTCAGGACTGTTTCGGCTATCCTGACTTGTTTTGTTTTTCCATATGATGTTGAGTATTGCTCTTTGAAGGTTTATAAAACATTGTGTTGGAACTTTGATAGAGATTTCATTGAATCTGTAGATTGCTTTAGATGAGATGATCATTTTTACTATGTAATCCTACTTATCCATGAGCATGGGAGATCTTTTTTTATCTTCTGATGCCTTCTTCAGTATCTTTCTTCAGAGACTTGAAGTTCATGTTATACAGATTTTTCACTTGCTTGGTTAGAATTACCCAAAGATATTTTATATTATTCGTGGCTATTGTAAAATGTGTTGTTTACCTAATTTCTTTCTCATCCTGTTTATCATTTGTTTAAAGGAGGGCTATTGATTTCTTTGAGTTAATTTTGTATCCACCCACTTTGCTGAAGGTGTTTTATCAGCTGTTGTAGTTCTATGGTAGAATTTTTGATGTTGCTTATGTGTATTATCATTGCAAATAACAATAATTTGACCTCTTCATTTCCAAATTGTATCCCCTTGATCTCCTTTAGTTGTCTTATTGCTCTGACTAGAATTTCATGTATTATATTGAATAAATAGAGAGAATGTGAGCAGCCTTTTCTTCTGCTTGATTTTATTGAAATTGCTTTAAGTTTTTCTCCATTCAGTTTGATATTAGTTATTGGGTTGCTATATGCTGCTTGGATTATATTTATGTATGTTCTCTGTATCCCCTATTTCTCTTATACAGTTAACATGAAGGGGTCTTAGATTTACCAAAGACTTTTTCAGCATCTAATTAGATAATCATGTGATTTCTTTCTTTCAGTTTGTTTACATGGTGGGCTACATTGATGGATTTTCATACATTGAATCATCCCTGTATCCCTCAGATGAAGCCTGCTTGATCTTGATGTATGATGTCTTTGATGAGTTCCTGAATTTATATTGCAAGTATTTTATTATTTTTTCATCAATGTTCATAGAGGAATTGGTCAGAAATTCTCTGTATTTGTTGAGTCTTTGTGTGGTTTATGTATCAGGGTGACGGTGGCCTCAGAGAATGAGTTTGTCAGTTTTCTTTCTATTTCTCTTTTGTGAAATAGTTTGAGGAATATTGGAATTAGCTCTTCTTTGAAAGTCTGGTAGAATTCTGCCTTAAAACCATCTGGCCTTGTTTTTTTGCTTTTGTTTTGTTTTTGTCTTGTTTTATTTGTTTGGTTGTTGGTTTTGATTAGGAGATTTTTAATGACTGCTTCTATTTCTTTATGGACTACAGGGCTTTTTAAATAGTTGACCTGATCTTGATTTAACTTTGGTAACTAGTATCTGTCTAGAAAATCCATTTCATTAAGATTTTTCAATTTTGTGGAGTACAGCCTTTTGACGTAAGACGTAATGATTCTTTAGATTTTCTCAGTGTCAGTTCCTTTGTCTCCCTTTTCCTTACTGACTTTGGTCAATTGGATACTGTCTTGTGGGAAAAAATTATAGGCCACAGCGGTGGTAGAAGCCTGGAGGCTTTCCACTCCGCGGGTCCCACATGCAGGAGGAACATCTAAGGTTCCAGTGGCCTGGAGGCTTTGGCGGCTGCAGGCCCCAATGACACGAGGAAGTCCTTGGTTCTAAAAGGTTTATTGTCATGGCAGATGGTAGATGGATCTGGTTGTACCCTCCCCCCCCACCCCCCCGTAAAACTCAGGGCAGTCCCGAGTTATATAGGGAGGGAGAAAGAGGGAGGATCTGGGGAGGATGGAGGAGGATCTGGGGAGTATAAATCCCTAGGCCCTGAGGCCTCTAGTCACACCCTCTAACTGTGCACTTTGGGAGGGGCTGTCTGGCCTACGTGACTGAACAATGTAAATCTATGGAGACTAGACTGCTTTTCAGGACCCTGGGTTCTAAGGGTGCACCGAACTCCTGCCGGTTCTCACACAGACTCTCGGGGTTCTAGGCAACTGCCCAGCCATGACCCAGAATACCCTTATGCAGTCCCACACTGTCTCTTTGTTTCTTGGTTAGAGTGACTAAGGGTTTGTCTATCTTGATTTGCTCAAAGAACCAGCTCTTGGTTTCCTTGACTATTATTATTATTATTATTAATATTAATTTCTAACTGATTGATTTCAGTCTTGACTTTGATTCTTTCCTGCCTTCTCCTACTCTTTGGTGTGCTCCTTCCTTCCTTCCTTCCTTCCTTCCTTCCTTCCTTCCTTCCTTCCCTCCCTCCCTCCCTCCCTCCCTCCCTCCCTCCCTCCCTCCCTCCCTCCTTTCTTTCTTTCTTTCTTTCTTTCTTTCTTTCTTTCTTTCTTTCTAGACCTTTCAGGTATACTTGTAAATTGCTGGTGTGAGAGCTTTCTAATTTAGTTATGGAGCCACTTAATGCTTAGTACTTTCCTCTTAGCACTGTTCTCATTGTGTCCCATAAATTTGGATATGTTGTGCATTTATTTTCATTGAATTCTATGAAGTCTTTAATATCTTTGTCACTGACCAGAGATCATTCAGTAGAGAGTTGTTACTTTCCATGAATGGGTAGGTTTTCTTGTATTTCTGTTGTTGAAGTCCAGCTTTAATCTACGGTGGTCTGATAAGATACAGGGCATTATTTCAATTTTCTTGTATCTTTTGAGGCTTGCTTTGTGACCAACTTTATATGGTTAATTTTGCAGGATTCATAAGATTCTGAAAAAACATATTTTTGGGGTGTGTGTGTGAAATAGTATATAGATATCAGGTTCATTTCATTCACAATGTCTGTTAGTTTTATTATTTCTCTGTCTAGTTTTTGTCTGGATGACCTGTCAATTGATTATTATGGGGTGTTGAAGTCTCCCTCTATTAGTGTGTAGAGTTCCATGTGTGATTTAAGCTTTAGTAATATTTCTTTTACAAGTGCGGGTGCTGTGGTGTTTGGGTCATAAATGTTCAGAATTGAGATATTTCTCTTTTGATGAATATGAAGTGTCCTTCCCTGTCTCTTTTGATTAATTTTGGTTGAAAGTCTATTTTATTAGATATTAGAATGGCTACTCAAGCTTAGTTCTTGGGTCTATGTGCTTGGAATATTTTTTCTAGCCCTTTATTCTGAGGTAGTGTCTATCTTTATTGTTGAGATATGTTTCTTATAAGCCACAGAATGATGGATCCTGTCTTTGTATCCATTCTTTTATTTTGTGTCTTCGGGAGTTGAATCTACTGATGTTGAGAGATATTAATTACCAGTGATTATTATTTCCTGTTATTTTGATGTTGGTGATGTTCATGTGTATGTGTGTGTGTGTGTGTGTGTGTGTGTGTATGGTTTCCTTGTTTTTGGTGGCATGGAATTTACCTATTTCCTGTGTTTTCTTGGATGTACTTATCCTTCTTGGGTTGGAGTTTTACTTCTAGTATTTTCTATAGGTCTGCATTTGGGGAGATATTGTTTGAATTTAGATTTTTCTTGAGATATTTTGATTTTTCCATCTATTATGATTGAGAATTTTGCTAGGTATAGTAGTCTAATTTAGCACCTATAGTTTTAGAGGTTGCAAGATTTCCATTTAGGCCCTTCTAGCTTTTAGATTTTGTGTTGAGAAGTTGGGTATAATTCTGATTGGTCTGCCTTTGTATGTTATCTACATTTTCCCTTGCCACTTTTAATATTCTTTCTTTGTTCTGTAGATGTTATATTTTGATTATTTTGTGATGAGAGAATATTCTTTTCTGGTCCAGTCTAAGTGGTGTTCTATAAGCTTCTTGTATTTTTATAGGCACTTCTTTCTTTAGGATTTCTTTCTTCTATTCTATTATTCTTAGGTTAGGTCTTTTCATGTTTTCCCAGATTTTGTGGATGTTTTGTGCCAGAACTTTTTAGATTTAACATTTTCATTGATTGATGTATCCGTTTCTTCTATTGTATTGTCTTTGCCTGAGAGTCTTTCTCCTCCATTTCCTGTATTCTGTTGGTGATACTTACATTTATTGTTCTTGTTCTCTTCCCTTGGTTTTCCATCTCCAGGATTTCTTCAGTTTGTGTGTGTTTTTAATTGCTTCTATTTACACTTTCAGGTCTTGCACAATTTTGCTTATTTCCTTCACCTCTTTGATTGTATTTTTACTATATTTTTTAAAGGAATTTATTTTTTCCCCTATAAAGGACTCTAACATCTTTATAAGATTGGATTTAAGGTCATTTTTTTGTGTTTTGTTTAAGTTAGGCTATCCAGGGCTTGCTGTAGTGGGGTAGCTGTGTTTTGGAGGTATCATTTTGCCTTAGAATTTGTTGATCTTGTTCTTTTGAGGGCCTGTAGTCATCTGGATGGTTTTGGTCCATGGATGTTCTTATTGTAGTAGGTATTGTGGGTAAGGTAAACTTTGATGGTCCTGGAGTGGCATACCTCTGATGGGTATCATTGGACTATATAGTTTCAGACAGGCAGGAGTGAATTGTGGTCTGATGAAGGTGGGAGGAGATGTACCAGGAGAACTTAGGAACCCTGGGATCACAGGCTACTCAAGGCATTTTGGCTTGGCCCAGAGCCCCTGTAGAAATTCTTGTGTGAGTGTTCAATGTCCTCTGTGCAGCTTGTGGTATGGCAGAAAGTTTTGCAAGTATCATTATCAAGTTACTATGGCTAAAAACTCTTTCTTCTTAATTTCCAGAGTTTACTCATTAATTTTCATTTAAACTGTCATAAACACTTCTATTTTTATTTTTAACAACTCAGACATTTCTTCCCTGTGTACTCCTGTCATTTAAGAAAGGGATGGATAATTTAAGAGACCTCCTAGAATAAAGTTGTGGATCAGAAAGCAAGGTATGTTCATTCACCTTCTTTTGTTTTATGTAGGATGCCAAAACCTGTGCCTTTTTGTGATCCTAGGATGTTAAGGTCCCTGAAGCTCATTTTCCTCTTAAGTAACAGTCAAAATTCTGCTTCATTTTCTATTTAGTGCTTGCAATTCTTATAATTGCACATAGCAGATAGGTTCACACCATACTAACTATAACTAGATTCTAGGGAGTCAATTTATTAAACTAAAGTTAAAACCTATGCAATCATCCAAGGTTACTCAGGTATTGAAAGACTAAGAATTGACAGAGAGAGTGACATTCCAAGCTCAAGTCATGTGCCCTGTCTGCTTTCTTAAACCAGAAAGTTTAGAGAGATATTAAAAGAAAACCTACACTAATCATCCAAGTTACACAGCACTCATTTTATTTAAATGGTTGCTATGCCAACTATCCTTACTGTAAGCAGGAAAAGAGACAAAGAGATAGATATAGCCATACACAGAGAAAAGAAAATTACTGTTGACTTGGACACCATTTGTAGACACAAATGCTCTCTGATTTTCCAAGGAAGACTTTTTTTCTGTGCTTCATGAAGTTGTATTTGTTCTGTTTAGCTAACATCCTTTAAGCCAAATAGCTGCAGGTAAGTCTAATTCCTCAGCCTGGTACAGAGGCAGAAACATAGATGTTCTACATGTAACCTTAGATGAGAGAAGCCTGAAAGTCACATAGGTATTTAAAATCCTCACTTGGCTATTCATACAGAACCTTATACAGAACTGCCTCTATGAATATTGAATTTATAAGATTTCTTTTAAAGCATTTGGATATGAATGATGTGTTGTATTTTGTACAGAAAGATGGCTTTCTTCACTAAGAGAAACTATTCTTAGTTCATTCATAGCTTCCTGAATCAGGCCATGAAAATCAACAGGAAAATGGATTAGGATTAAGACAGCCTTCAAACATAGTCCTTTGTTAGGGCTCAGTTTATCCTGGAGTTAAAACCCTTTATATAACACCATAGGATACACATCTGGCTCCCTGGCTAAAAAATGAAAAGAAATAGAAGTTAAAACTGAAGCCTCTGAACAATGGGGAGCTCTGCAGATAAAAGCAGGTCTGTGATAATCCTACTACTGTGAAAACTCTAATCTTTGATGGGGGTGGGCAGTTATGGATCCTGATATGGCATTCTGAGTCTCCCAGCTGGCCAAGAGAACAGGCCACTCTGGGGTGTCTTCTTTGCTTGTTCCCATGAAAGACAGACTAAAAGCATCTTAGTTTAAGCACAAAACACACAGATGAGTGAGTCTTGACCTTGGCTGTATCCCAAGCAGCCAGTTTAAGTGCACAGTTTGCCTAGTTCAGAGAGGATTCTTGGAATAAGTTGATAAGTTTTATAGCAATTTTTTTTTCTGATAGGAGCCAGATGTCTCTTTGCCTCTTTGTGATTCTTTACTTTGTATCCACAAAATTCCATGTTAAAAACAGAAAAAACCATACCTTTGCATCTTACATTGAAATAGTCCTTTCTTAATTTCCATGTGTGACTATGAGTTGTAGAACCCAGCAATCCAGTCACATAGCAATGCCTTCTCCTCATACAGACAGGAGCCTGACCAGTTGTCTACAGGAAACCTTTTGATGTGAGTGCTATTCATCTGGGCTGCCATGCCTGGCTCTCCTAAGTAGGCACTCTTTTTCCATTGTAGGCAGTGCTGTGTTCTCTAAGGGCATGCTTTCATGGCTGTGCCATTTGTTTCTCCCTCATGTAGTAAGTTCTGAAGTTCGTCCATTATATTTTCGGAATGAAGCATATTGCCTGGAAAATTTTTTACAGAAAGAGCATGCAAACAAACATTTGTTGAATATCCCACCAGTGTGTTTTTGAGTTAAACTGACTTAACTAGTAGATCTTCAGCAATAGTTCTTTTTTTCTGCCAACTACATTGTAGATATAATTGAATAAGTGGCTGGGGGATACTAATGAGAACTCATGTGAACCAAAGCATTTACAGTACTGTAGTGGTTGTTGCCAGATACAATTTCTTTGGACCTCAGATTCTGGAGAAAACAAAACCATAACTATAAACACCACAAATGTTCAAGACATGTAGAAATAGCTCTCCTACAGAGATGGATGAGGGAGTAGAGTACATGGTGCACAATAATGAGGACTTGTGGCTGAGTTCTCAGAATCCACACAGTGGTGTCCCTTCTCTAATCTTAGCACTCCTATAAGAAGTAGGACAGGAGAATTCCAGGAAGCCTGTGGGCCAGCTAGCCTGAAATATATAGCAAAAATCAGCTAGCCAGTCAATATACCCACAAATCAGCCAACCAACCAACAAACAACAAGACAATTTGTCTTAAATATAGTAGAAAACAAGAACACATACCCAAGGATATCCTCTGAGTTCCATACATGTATGATATGTCCACATTTGCAATCACACGCAAGAATGGGTGCATACTTATATGCATATTCACATACATACTGTGTGGGGTGGTGGGCTGTGAGAAGCAGCTGGGTGCCTAGTTGAGCAAGTCTTGAACAGGCCCTGGTTCTTTTCATTCAGCTTCGGCCCTTCACAGCCCCTCCCAAAGAGAGGTCTCTGACCATCAGTCACGAGGAATAGTGCCTCAGGCTCTCCCACGTGTAGATGAGGTATCTCCAAGCTCTCAGACCAAGGCAATAGGCGTTTATCTGCTATCAGACCCTAATCCGCCCTGAAACTGTATATAAGGGCTCTTTCTATTCAGAAGTAAAGGTGTGTTTGAGAATCATCCTGGTGTCCGAGAGTTTCTGTCTCAAGAACTGTGACACTTGGGGAGAGATCTGCTCTCCTGGAACCTTCCTAAGACACCAAGCTGCTTCCTTACCAGCTAGCCAGCTTCCTATCGGCCTAGCCCGGGCCAGCTCAGGGGAGAGACAGGTGCAGCACCTGGGAGTGACCGAGCAGCAACAGCGGAGACCCTAGCAGAGGCAGCAGCGGGGGGGGGGGGGCAGGCAATCTCCCCTCCCTGCTCGAACTTCATGTCCTTTGGCCCAGACCTCCCACACCAGGCTAAGCCAGAGACCAGCAGACAGTGGAGACTCATGGAGACTTGGGTGGAGGCAGTGGCAGGGACAGTAGCAGACACTTCCTGCTCTCACTGTGTCTCCAGTCCGGAGATCGTCGTGGGACACCCTCCAGAACAGGGGACCCACAATACTGTACACACACACACACACACACACACACACACACACACACACACACACACACACGGGGAGAGAGAGAGAGAGAAAGGAGAAACTACTGTTTCTGTGTTCAGAATGACAGCAAAGACTACTTATCAGTCTAAAATGAAATCTACATAAACCTATACATTACCAAGGTTTGTGGCTACTGTTTCCTAAATTGTGATGGTTTTATTTTCTCAAATAAAATTTAGTGAACTTGATTTAGTAAAAAACATGCTTGCAGCAAAGCCAAGAGTTGTCTGTTATGTTGTTGAATCTATGGACTTTTGGATAACCATGGAGGATGGGAGGGATTCGGAGAGGATTCTCTCAGTTCTTTCTTTCTTTCTTTCTTTCTAGAACTCGTGAGTTTTCCTATTGGGACTGTTTGGAAACAGTGGTACATTGAGAAAAATTGTTAGGTAATCAATTTCCCTTAATACTTTTCTAGCTTAACATACTATTTTTAAATATGGTACCATTTATGTTTTGGCAAACAAACTGCTATAGAAATTGGTGGATTTCATATTCACCTTCACTAGTCCTCATTTGTATATTTATATATTCATGGGAACAGAGTTGGAAGCAAAGAAAAAGATATCTAGGGCCAATTTTGCTATTTAATTTTTAAAACTATATATTCTTTTTGACTGTAATATAATTGATTTTTTGTATGGTTTAATATAAATTGTACAAATAATATTCTATTCTTTGCCATGCCTATCTTTAATTTGTTTTTGAAGCCTGCTGGGCATAATAGCACATGCCTTTAATCCATCCCAGCACTCAGGAGATGGAGACAGGCAGAACACAGTATCTGTGAGTTTGAGGCCAGCCTGGTCTATATTAATGAGTTTAATGATCTATTGCTATTTCTTTTCTGCTCAAACTATTTAAATCAAATAAGATTGTTCAGTGGGTAGAGATGACTACCACCAAGTCTAATAAACTGAGCTCTACCACTGGAACTCATGAGGTGGAAGGAGAGAACTGACTTCTGTAAGTTTTCTTTTGACCACTACATGCATGCAGGTGCACATGCTATCTTCCCCCAACAACAACAAGCACACAACCACACAGCAACCACCACTGCAACCACCACTGCCACCACTACTGCCACCACCACTGCCACCACCGCCACCACCCCCATCACCAGCACCACCACCAGCGCAACAACAATAACAAACCTCTTATGTAATACATTGGAATTGAATATAGTAATACATCCAAAACCACTGTGTAAACTCAAAGTGCTTGTTAATAAGAGTTTTCAACAATTGCTTATGAATGTGCAAATGGATGCACTCATTTTACTGAAAATATTACTCATTATGCATTTTCTTTATTGGGAAAACAAAAAGATATAATGAATGGCAAACCATGAAGGAGGTAAAATAAAAGAATTGCGTTATTGGGCAACAGCAGAGCTACAGGGTTGGAAACATTTTCATTTTTTTTCTGTCATAAATCTCAGCAATTATACCAGAGGCTAAGCATTGTCAGACCTTATCAAAGGTGGAAACTGTGTAAAGTTTGTCTTCAAGTGTCTCTCTTTGATCTAATACCCTAATAAATTCACTTCTGGGGAATTTCTTGTCCTCCAAATAGAAAGATTAGATTTGTTTTGTTTTCTTATTGGTTACTTGCAGTAAATGAAAATCAGCATTGTTTGGCTGAAGGAAAATACAAGAAGTTATGGAGTGATTTAAATCAGAGCAGAGAGGAATGCAAAGAAGAGCGGGGATGCTTAGAAGTGGCAGGAACAGAATCTTGAGGACCATTCTTCTCATCTGGTATTGCTACAAATGTGACCCATCTTTGTTGATGTCTAATCTCAGACAGCTTAGCTCAAGCAGGACATGGTCACCTGGGGCCTCACTTGCAATGAGTGCCCTTTTCATAGGGAATGAGTCTGCAGTTACTGCAAGATTAACTTTTCCATGGCAGAAATGGGAGCAGTGAGAAGAACTATTTCTGGTCTCAGGTTATATTTGGAAGGTGCTTTGTCATTTCTTAAAATACTTTCACATTTGAAACGATAAGCTCTGAAGTACAATAAAAATACAAAGCCAGTCAGAGCAGTGTTGGCTCTCATGGTCACAGAATGTGGTAGAGAGCAGCAAGGTCACAAGAATCTGGGAGTGGCTAGACTGGCCTTCCTTGGGGTTTGAGGGCACCTTCTAGCATTTTTCTGCTCCTAGAGTTCTTAGGTAAAAATCTAAGAAAGGCCTTGTTGTTTGATCCTTGAAAATAGTCTCCTATGCCATATGAATGTGTTAAGGATGAACTATTCCTGGCAGCTCACTGAAGTTCAGACCACTTCAGCCCCTGTCTCACTTCAGGCTTAACCATTGTTCTGGGGCGATGTTTCACAGCTGCCATAGGATAGCACCTACCTACCCTAGGTAGGTAAATTGTTTTCACTTCCAAGTTCTTTCAAGTTCCAAGAGTCATGAATGAGCAAGGGAGGAGCTCACCCAGGTTTGAGATGCTCCCAAGGCTCCTGAATCAGGATGTGTTTCCTCTTCCATTGTTATTCTGGAAAGCTCAGGACTTTGGAATAGTCAAATAAAATATAACAGAGTGCCTTTCACCCTAGTGATGTACATTTCCCCAACCTTATTCAAGAGTGTTTAGTGTTATAGGCATTCTGGGGCTAAAGGAAATGGAAGAATTTGGAACTAAGCAATATTCTCCAGCATAATTACAGGAACTATGGCAAGTCTAGCAGACTTACCTGCTGAAATTATAGAATACTGATAGGAGGAACTGGAGGAAATATGTTCAGGTGTTCATATATATATATATATATATATATATATATATATATATAATCTTGTTTTATATTATTTTTTTGTTTTGTTCTTTTTTTCTGTTTTTAATTTTTTATATTATTGGTTATTTTATTAATTGACATTTCAAATGTTATCACCCTTCTCAGTTAAACCCCCATCTCCTCCCCCATCCCCATGCTTCTATGAGGGTGCTTCCCCACTCCCCCACTCTCTCCTGCCTAAGTGCCCTATCATTCCCCATATACTGCTTGGCTCGTCGAGCCTCCACAGGACCAAGGGGATCTCCTCTCAGTGATGCCAGATAAGGTAGTCCTCTGCTACATATACAGCTGGAGCCTTGGGTCCCTTCATGTATACTATTTGGTTTGTGGTTTAGTTCCTGTGAGTTTTGGGGGTTCTGGTTGCTTGATACTGTTGTTCTTCCTGTGGGGTTGTTAGTTCATAATATAAGAAGCCAGCTTTGTCCATCAATCTAAGTAACCAATGGTTCTTGCTTTTTTACTGTGCTGGATTCTTCATTTGTCTTTAAAATGTTCCTGTACTCGTTTCCAGAACACTCCAAGTTGTGAAAGTATTAGTAGAATGTGTTCTACTTAATTTGTACAATTTTGTTGGAGAGAGGTATTTTTAAACCTGCACTAGAAATCACAACAAACTTTTTTTCTATATTAGAATGTATCGGGTGCTTAACATTTTACCATCTTGTAGAATCTGATTACATTTTCTATTACAATAGTCTATATTTTTAAGATGAGTTTGAGATTTAAAGAAAAATGCAAAAAACAGCACTGGGAATTCTGATGCACCTTACACACAGGCCTCACTATGGCCAACACTCCAATGCCAGAATAGCAAATGAACAAATATCTATAAATTATTCATAGCAAATCCATAATTTATTCAGATTGTCTTAGAATATTTCTTTTAAGATTTGGTTTGGGGTACCACATTACAGTTAGTTTTATGTTCCCTTTGCCTCTTTTTGGCTGTGAATATTATCAAACATCCCCTGTTATTCATGATCTTGAAGCATTTTTGGTTCATTACATTGTGGGGCTTCTCGCTATTAGACTTTATGTAATGTGATTTTATCATGAACACTGATAAATGCATTTTTAATTTATCATGTATGCATGTGCATCTATATCTATCTGTCTTTCTGTGCTTCTGAGTACTGTGTTATTTTTATTACTATGGCATGCATCTCCCATTCCTGTATAGCAGGGGACAACTTGTGAGAATCAGTTCTCTCTTTTCAACATGTGAGTCCTTGGGATCAAACTATGGTTAGGTTAAATGCTTAAGGAGGTTTGACAAGACACAGATGGCTGCCTGAAAAGTAGAGAAGCAGAAAAACTGGTAGCATAAGTCAATCTAAATCCTATGATATTTTATATTTGAGTCTTGGTGACTATAATTGTGTTCCAGCTCCAGAATAAAAGCAATGCTTCTTGCCCCATCCTTTTTGTTTTCTTCATCCTCATCAGAAGAGGTCATTCCATCTGTTGTTGTGATTCTAAAGTCAATGTCAGTGGAAGAGCCTTCACAGAAATACCAACCCAAGAGTTATTTCCCTATCTATTTGGGCATCTCTTAGTCCAATATTTTGACAGAATTAGCATGTAATTTGCAAATACTTTCAATATGTATCATACTTTTTGTTTTCCATGTACATTAAATAATATATATGCATATGCATATATATATATATATATATATATATATATATATATATATATTCCCACAAGTTCTATACCACCATTTCCCCAGCACATTTTGCAGGCAGGACAGATTTTAGGTTCAAGGTTTTCTGGCTGGCTTGATGTTCAGCCTTGTTACTGAAGCCTTGTTACTGAAGATGGCCCATTCCAGCTCTGTATCCTCCCATTATTAGGAGACTCTCATAGACTCCAGGGATTTCCACTGCAATATGTTTCCATATTGCCTTTCAGATGTCCCCTAATTTCAACAGTTTCTCTCTTGCTCAGTTTACTCTTGCTCTCTCTCCATCCACCTGCCACCTATGGTCTCTCCCCACCACCTATGGACCCTCCTGTTGCCATCCCACCTGTCTGTGTCCACCTGCAAAATTTACTCTATTTCTTCTTTCAACTCTGGTGGCAATATATTGCTCTTCCTTTTGTTGATTGTGTATCTAAGCATCTGGGGTTGGGGTGATTATAGGACTTGCTGATTTATGAGTTTGCCTTTGTTGAGTGTGTTTTTTGCCTTTGTTTCTGTTTCCTTTCTGGTATTTGAGTTGGTATTGCCTTTGGTTGAGTAGAGGTTCTCTGGCTCAGTTGGGGCTGGACTTCTGATTAGTAGACACCTTCTGGGTCAAGCAGGGAGGTTCCATTTGATTTGGGGGTTAGAGTTTGGCAACAGGCATGGCCTATGGTCTAGCCAGGGGTCGTGGTGATCTGGGTACTTATGCAGCCTCTGGTGGTATGTATGTGGGATCTTCCTGAGGTATGGACCAAATAGAGTGATGAGGAGATGGAGACCTGTTAGGAGTAGATTATGTAAGCACTGGGGACTCTTGTTCCGAGTCTATGGCTAGGATCTTACCTGAAGATCTGGGTGCCAATGTGGCCTCTGGTAGGAGAGTGGCCAAAATCTTTTTAATAGTGCAGATTTTTTTATTGTATTTTTAATAAAATTGAATTCAATATTTTGTTCTTTCATAAAATTTTCTTTTGAATTTCCACCTTACTGTTTCCATTTGTTATATGTTTACATTCATGGTATTATCTTATCATATATATTTTAAATTCTTTATCTGTTAAAACCAAAATTTCTACTATATCTAAACCTTCTGATATTTGCTTTGTCTTTTCAGAGTTGTTTTTTTTTTTTTATGGAGTACTTCATAACATTTGGCCATTGAAACACACACACACACACACACACACACACGATGTGCAAAGATCAGAATATACATACATCTGAATATGTATATAAAGCACATACATGTAAGCATACGAAAGTCATTTATTTAATATAATGGTTTTATAATCTGCTTGGCCTAGGAAACGTGGTATCTTGGAGACTTGAAATTCATAAATATTGTGTCCAGCTGTGCAAACTTGTTTCAAAATATTACTGAAATATTATATGTTTAAGAGTTATTCCTTTGAATATAAAGGGTTGTAGTTTATTCATTTTTACAGGAATTTTGTGTGTGTGTCAGAACATCTCTATATGTGAGATAGTAGAGTTATTTCTTATTCTCTGCTATTGTAGTACTTCTATGACCTTTACTGTAGATCTTTCTGGGTTAGAGTTTGTAATAGGCTGTTTGCTAAGAAATGCAGCTCTCCATCCAGGCAACAATCAATCCATTCATCATCATCATTCTTTCAGGTTTTTCCCCTCGGCTTTTCAGATGAGGAGGTTTCAGTTGATCTCTTTTAGTATCTGTTGATTTCTCTGACTGTTGAGATCCACTATGCCTCTCCAGTGATTGTTTTTTTTTTTACTTTGTTTACTATAATTTTAAGCTCCAGGATTCCTATTTGTATATTTTTTAACAATTCCAATCTAACTGTTAGGGATTCCTACCCTGTTAACATGTGTTACCATGTTTCCATGTGATTTTCTTTATCTCTCTGAGTGTATAGTGACCAAGATACAGTTTTTGGCTGTTCATGTCAGAACTTCCTCTAGGTCAGATTTTTACCAAGTTGCCCTTTTCTATTTATGCAGAACACTTCCTTGTAGAGGAATTTTAATTCAGTAACATGGCTGCTCTGGCAAGGGATCAAATCCAAAGATCTTTTAAATCTGTATTATCTGGCTGGAATACAGACATGCCCTTAGTATACAACTTTAATTTGTAAGAATTAAGGGTAGGTTAGTTTTTAGAAGGAAACAGCCATGTTTGAAAGTGATGTTTAATTCAGAGTCAGAAAAAATAATGAATCAGAGAAAAATTTGACAGAATGAATCAAATATGTCAAACTCTCTCCAAGAACAACATAGGAAAGTGAGCTACTTAAAGGCAGCTAGAGAGGGGTGTGTGTGTGTGTGTGTGTGTGTGTGTGTGTGTGTGTGTATGTGTGACAGCTTTACTGGGACAGTTCTGGAACAGTTTTACAGAAACAGGTTGCAGAGAGAACAAACTAGATACAGATGAAGACAGAATTAACCAGAGAATGAGAAAGAGACAGAAGATTAGAACAGATTGCCAAAGTTAGCATGAGGCCAAGCAGAGCAATTCAATCAGAAACTGAGAGACAAAATTGAATCAGTCAGCTTGAAAGATTACATTGTATGGAAGAAGCAAGAAGCAAGAAGCTTCTAGGCCTAGGCCTAGGGATAGTTAGAACAGATAAAAACTGATCTGGGCTTAGCTCAAGTCATATATTTGCACAACTTGGGTACGTCTCACATCTCATCCCTTCATCTAATGAAATAAAAGTGACATTTAGAGTCCTATGTTAGTGAATGACTTATAATTATTGTAATTATATGCAGCCCCAAAAATCAGATTCTTTCTCATTTAAAGAACTAGATTCAAAGTGCTTTCTTAGATTTTTTTGAGCATGTGTACAGATGCAAGCATGCAAGTGTTTCAGATCCTGGTACTACATAAAATCTAGCTCACATCAGTCCCTCTATTTTCTTTTTAAATAATTAATTAATTAGTCAATCAATTACATGGTGTCCATAGTTTCTCTTTCTTCCTGTCCTCCCAGTCATCCCAACCCCACACCTATTCTTCCACAGTTTCTCTTCTGAAAAATTCAGGCCTCCCATGGGTAGCAAACTGCCATGGTATATCAAGTTGCAGTAAGAGTAGGCACCTCTTCTTTTAAAACTGGAAAAACTAGAGCAGAGTCTAAGCATTTTGTTTAGTCTATTTCCCTTAGCTGTTACTTCTTGCTCTAGATAGTCACAAAAACTACATAGATTTTGATAAATGATCTGTAGATTGGTATCTTAGTCTTGAGAATAGTCTAAGTTACACACACACACACACACACACACACACACACACAGAGTTTCTTTCTAGTAATTTTTCAGGATTTCATAAAACACGCAAAAGCATAGTAGCAGCGAGTTTTGCTATACTGCTTTGTGCTCCCAGCAAATCAAAGGTGTGCACCTGCCCAGGAGCTATCTGGATTCGCAAACAAAAGACACACACACACACACACACACACACACACACTCCAGTTAATTTTTGACATGCTGTGACTAGGTAGCTTAAAGGTTGGGCAGTTCTAATTCTCCCTGTGGCTAGTACACATTTTCCTCCTGTAATCCAGGAGGAATTAACGCCCTCCAGCCCTCTAATTCTATATTTTATCTTTGTTGTCCTGTCTCTTTCTGGGTGGTTCCCTAGTCTTTGCTGCCCAAGACTCCTCTGGACAGTGCTTCTGGGGCTGCATTTCTTCTCACCTATATTTCAGATGATTTTCCTTCTACAGATATAAATCTGATGTATCTCCCTCTGAATCATGGCAATTCTTCTTTCTCCATTCTTAGCCCATGCAACTCTCAAGGTCCCACCTCAATCTACCTGCCCAACCATTGGTTATTGTTTCATTATTGATTGACCAAAAAGCAACTGGAGATAAGGCCCTTTAGTGTTTGGACATGTTGATTCCCCATTTTGGTGGCTGGATTAATTCAAGGCATTAGAACCAATCCTCAACACAGTCCACTGCATGTAGAATCAGTTCTGATTCCTTTGATAGAACAGCTCTCTGTGTTAGGAATGGGGAGGATTGTGAAAGGCTCCAGGGGAAGTGGATAAGGTTAAGGCTATCACCAGTCTAAGATATAATCATCGTTTCTTTGTTTAGCATACCCTGGTAAACTTTAAGTAGCTCAAAATTTTGTTGTTTTGAGTAAAAGTTGAATCTCACCTTTTTTGTGACTTCATTCATTTTTTTTGGTATAAGAAGGGGGGAATTTCAGAATCCCAACTGGACTGTTTTCCTATCATACCCTTAGCTTATATTTGGGTTTTACATCAGTTGTTGAAAGAAACATCAACTTTTCTGTTTATAGACTTGTCTGGCTTTTTACTTTGTCAAGTTGTCCTTAGTAATTTTTGGAATGCATAGTTAGATACACCTACTAGCCAAGATAAGATACGCTTTTTGTCATCCTGGTGTAGTTGACCATCATGAAATACTTTTCATTTCTATAAGAATGTTTTGTGCCTTAAACTCAGTTTCCCTTGCTGTCACAGTACACATAAGCAGCTAAGAATTTCTTAGACACTAACATATTTTTACATCCTTTTCAAATTCCTGAAAATTGCACGGTAACATATTGACAGTGTTATTATATTTGACATATCACTGCAACTTGTAATCAACTTATTGTTGGGTTTGAAATATCTGCTCTTATGTGTTAGTTTTTAACCTATATTCCCACATGTACATCATGTACACACAGTATCTCTAGACAGGAAAAGAGGGCAACAGATCCTTGGAACTGAAGTTCATGAATACTTGCAAACAGCTGTATGTGTGTTGGGAACCAAAGTTATTTCCTCTACAAAAGCTGAAGTGCTGTTTATCCCTGAGTCATATCTTCAGACTCTCCACTGTCCCATTTTAAAAAGGTTAAATTTTTCTATTATACATAAAGTATATTTGCAGATATATCTTTCACCTTGCAATTTATTTTATTTTTTTGTCTCCTAATTTTTCTGTTGATTTAGTTTTCTGTGATTTTGAGCTTTTCAGTTATTTTTTCTATTTTCTCTCTGGTAGTATACTCACCAGAATTCATTTGCTGCTCAGTAGTTATATCAGCAATTAAATACACTTGTCTTACTAATCATTGGTACATTCGTCAAGTACTTACTCTCTGAAAAAGCTTTAAAAACATTTAAATCACTTAGCTTTTGTATTATTGTTTCCACTGATCACATTCTTAATCTTCATCATCATTACCACCATCATCTTATTACCTCAGTAAATGTACAGTATCTTAGATTTAGTGATCAATTTACTTCCATAATGGATTTTTATTTCCTTCTATATTATCATGTGTAACTCCTAATCTTGGTTGTTAGCTAGAAACTCCCAGGAAAAAGGGAATTTCAGTTTAAGAGTTGTCCTCAATACACTGGCCTGTGGGAATGTCTATGGGACATTGTCTTGATTGATGATAAATGTGGAACTACCCACTGTGAGTGCTACATCTCTAGACAGCTGGGCCTGGGCTATATAAAAAAGCTTGCTGAGTAAGCCAGAGTAAACTAGCAAGTTCCCTCTGAATATTGCTCCATGGTTTCTGCCTCACTTTCTGCTTCCAGGTTTGTATATAAAGAAACCTAAAATGTTCACATTCTAACTATTTATTATAGTAAAGATTTTACTTCTCTTTAAGCATAAATAGAAATTCACTGTAATTATTAACAAAATATAAAATGCTATTTTTAATATAGACAAAGCATGTCTAAAATTAACACATAAAACTAAAGGACCTAAATTAGATTAAGAAGAATATTCAGATTAAAAAACAAAACAAAACAAAAAAGATAAACTTTGATAGAATTAATATTTAATTGAGAGTAATACCTGGTATGGTAGTTAGCTTACTTCTGCTGTGATAAACATTATGACCAAAAGCCACTGTGAAGATTTGAATATGCTTGGGCCATGGGAGGTGGCACTATTAGGAGGTGTAGCCTTATTAGAGGAGGTATAGTCTTGTTAAAGATGTGTGTCACTGTGGGGGCAGTCTTTGAGGCCGTGTGTGTGTGTGTGTGTGTGTGTGTGTGTGTGTGTATGTTCAAGTCTGGCCAGTGTGATACAAAACCTCCTCCTGGCTGCCTATGGAAGATAATCTCCTTCTGACTGTCTTCAGATCAAGATGTAAAAGTTTCACCTCCTTCCCTAGCTTCATATTTGCCTGAAGGCTGCCATACTTCCTGCTGTGACAGTAATGGACTGAGTCTCTGAAACTGTAAGCTAGCTCCAATTAACTATTTTGTTTTAAAGAGTTGTTGTGGTCATGGTGTCCCTTCTCAACAATGAAACCCTACCTAAGATAGCAACCTAAAGAGGTTGCAAATCATTATCAAGGGAAATCGAGGCAGGAACTCAAGACAGATACTTAGAGACAACTGAAACAAAAACAAATGCAGAAGGCAAAGAATAAAAATTACTTTAGACAGCTGTTTTGATTTGTTAAATTTAATATTTTTAGTATATTTGAGAATTTTTCAGTTTTTAGAATATGTTTTTTATCACGTTAGACCTTCCCCAAACTCCTGTCAGATCCACCCTCAAATCTTTACCGACTCAATTCTCTCCTCAACTTTGCCCTCTCTCTCTCCCTCTCTCTCTGATATCCATTACGTCTAGTTGTTTCTGGCCCACTACTATTGGATATGGGACTGCACTGGCATGTGTTCAATACATCAGAGGTAATACCACTAAAGAAAACTGACACTACCGTTACCAACAATTATCAAATACCAATAGCTCCTCATTTAAGGGTGGAATTATGTGCCTACTTCCCAAACCCCATGCTGTGAAGTGTAGAGGAATGAAGTAGGGAGGGAAACATAACTGGAAAAGCTCTTTTAAAAGTTATATTGTAACATACTATAGAAGGTTATGGTAACTGGGGTCTCTATGGCTCATAAACATTGTAAGCTGCTATAGTGTTCTTGGTTCCCTCCAGCACTTCATAGTGAGACACCATTGTATAAGACACCACATAGTAACATCATAAACACAGAGAAATCAAGAAATCAAGAAATCAAGATATAGAATCTTCATCTCCTCTGACTGTCTTTCATGGTTCTTGGAGTTACTGGGGGAGAAGGATGGTTATGCATCTCATTTTACCATGAACCTCCTAAGCTACAATAACCTCTGCCTAGCAAGACATGCCACTGATACAATGATGGCACATTTAGGGTTATCATGTCTTGATGAATTTATAGCTAGGTTCTTCTGTCAATATGCTTGTTCCTTCCTGGGAATTTTTTTTAAAAAATCTCTGATATTACTATAAAGCATCATCTGTTTTTGATTAGCATTTTATGATATATTTTTCATTTTCCATTATTTTATATCTGACTTATCTATATCATTTATATTGAAATTGAATTATCTTCAGCAAAGGTTGGCTAGGCCATTTAAAACTCATCAATTTTGCAAATCTCTATTAATGGTATCTGTACACTGAAACTCACATATCTCTTTTTATGTTCCGATTTCCATCTGCCATGCAATTATTGTTCTTGTGCTCTTTTGGTTAAATCCAGTAACACCTGTGTGGAGAAATTTATTTCTTGCTCTCCCTTTCTTAAAGGTGAAGGGCATCTTGGGTCTTAGGTTTATGTGTGACCAAGCTTTATCCTTGAGCTTTGTTCCTCTGTGGCCTGTTCATAGATGCCTTAGGACATCAGTATCTGAATAACTCCCACTAACTCAGCTGTCTGTAAAGCTTGCTTACTCCCATAAAGCCTTAATGTTATTCCCCATTTTAATGCATTCCCTCAGAGGGGAGTCAAGATTATTAACTATATAAAATTTAAGAAATTTTGGCATCCACCTTGGGACTCTGAAATGTATTGTATGAATCATACTGCCTTTTGAAACAATTATATGAAGAAAATATCAATACCTGTTCCTTACAGAAGAGAAAACAGATTTGCCTCCTGTAGTAAAGTGCATCCTGAGGATTCAAAGGCATTTGATAACATAGAGTCTGTCAGAAAGAAGGCAGTAAGTATTCAGAAGGTTGAAAACCATAAAAAATAGATATTTCAGAGGGCCTTGACATTGGTCATTTAAACTTGTCAGAATGAGGGCTAGGGGACTGAGATTTTAGTTTCCAATTAAGCTTGTGCACCTGGAATGAATGTGCCCATCAATCATCTACCCCATGTTTATATTTCTCAGCTTATTTTAACAAAGCTGCAGCAGAATTTCTAGCTGAACAGAATATCAAACATTTTGTTAGCTTAAAGGAAGTAGTTCTAACATAGAGCCAAAAAAAAGAAAAGAAAGAAGAAGAGAAAAGAAAAGAAAAAAGAAAAAAAGAAAAAAAAGAAAAAAAAGAAAAAAAGGAAAAAAAAAAGGACCAGAATCCAGAGGATATGAAGAATCCATTGTAAATCAATGAGAAAAATTTAAATATTGTAGATATATAACAGAGAGGATGGAAAAACAACAACAACAACAACATAAAAAGTGAATCTTAACACTCCTAGAATGAAGAGGTATTATTTAAAATAATAACAATTTTACACTAATCATTTAAATATTATTTTATTATTAATTTAAATATAATGACATTATTTTCCTTTCCCCTTCCTTCCAATACAACATATAATCTCCCTAAATTCAAATTTCTAACTTTTAAAAAAATTATTATTGTTATATGCACACAATATATGCACACCAATATGAATGTGTAAGTTGTCTTAGTCATTGTTCTATTGCTGTGAAGAAACACCATGACCAAGGTGACTCTTACAAAAGAGAGCATTGAGCTGGGTGCTTGCTTATAGTTTCAGAGGGTTAATCCATTATCACCATGGTGTGTGGGGGTGGGGGGATCATGGCAGAGAGAGAAAGAGAGAGAGAGAGAGAGAGAGAAAGAGAGAGGGAGAGAGAGAGAGAAAGAGAGAGGGAGAGAGAGAGAGAGAGAGAGAGAGAGAGAGAGAGAGAGAGAGAGAGGAGAGAGAGAAGGGGAGGGAGAAAGAGACTGGACCTGCTCTGGGCTTTTTTAAACCTCAAAGTACACTGTCAGTGAAATACTTCCTCCAACAAAGCAATACAACTTAAACAAGTTCACATCTTCTAATCTTTTTAATCTTTTTCAATGCTACTCCCTGAAGACAAAGCATTGGGGGGGGGAGGAGAGGGCAATTCCTATTAAAACTAAACAGCACTCTCTGATGTGTTTGTGTGTGTGTGTGTGTGTGTGTGTGTGTACAGTGCATTTGGTGTTGCTTCCATGTATGCTTTTAAAGACGATCACTTGGTATTGGATAAGCAGTTAGGACACTCATGCCTGGGTAAGAACATTTCTCCCTCTCTCAGCAGTTAATTGCCTGTAGTTCTTCACCTAGGGGTGGAGCCCTGTGAGATTTCTCCCATTCATATGGCATTTCAAATGTTATTTTCTGTTCAAGTATTGTTAGGCAATCATATTGCTGAGTATTCATGGAGACAGCTTCTCTATTATATCTAGAAGGCAATCTTGAAGCCAAATTCCTGGTCCTCTCTCTTCTGTTATGTTCCCTGAGAGTTACGTGTAGGGCTTATGCTGTAGATATGCCATCTGGCACTAGCAGTCTACAGTCCTAGTCATTCGTTCTTATTTTTGACCAGTTGTGGCTTTCTGTAATGGTCTCTTTTCTGTTACAAGAAGAATCTTTGTGGTGGGTGTAAGAATCAGTATGTAGAAATTATATTGGCTTAAGAAAATTGCAGTCTAAGGTTCTCTTCAACAGTCCATGACCTCACCATCCTTGGATACAGTTTCAGGTGTACAGTTTCAGGCATGGATTCCTGCCTCTTGAGTGGAACTAAAGTCTAATTAGGCAGGTGCTGAAGAAGATGGCAAACAACTTCAGAACTTGAAGGCATGCCATCCATGTCAGTTGTGGAAACTGTATAGTATCTTAGTCACATTAGCAATTACTCTTTGCCTGCCCTAAAGTTTTGTTCTGAGGCACCACAGAAAATTGGAAACATGGAATATTTTCATGCTATATTAATGTTCCACAGGCCTTATGAAAACAAACTAAATGTCAGCAAGAGGATTGGATTTTGTAGGCATTCCTCCACAGATATGGTGAAAACAATTGTAGCAGAGTCAAGTGCCTGTGCAGTTTTTGGAAGTAGTAGCCATTTCTAGATACTTTAACCTTTAAGAAATTTAATTTTTGTGAAATCCAATTTTGTTGTAAATAAAATGCAACTAAATGAGGACAATTCTATAGAGCCTTTGTGAGGAATATAAAAGGTTGTAAATGAATGCTTTTAGTGTTAGGATTGGCCACAAGTAAGAGAGGAAGGGATGTCAATTCTATTTTCTGATTATCTGAGAACAATTCCATTGCAGATCCCCAGCATTCATGTGAAAAGCTAGGGTAGTAGCAGTATGTTCCTCTACTCCCTGGGTTGGAAGACAAACAGAAGGACCCATTACTGGCCAATCAGTATAGCTGAATAGGTAAGGTCCAGGTTCAATGAGAAATGAGATCATAAAACACATGGTGGAGAATGACTGAAGAGGACACATGATGCCAATCCCTGACCTCCACATGCATGCTCACACATATATGTGCATACAAGAGTAAAGGACAAACACAAATACATAAAAGAGAAATTTAATACTTTCACAGAAACATCATGTTGAAGACCCTTCTTGATACATTGTTATTAAAATCAATTTCTATACAATATATTCTATATAATGTAAAATATTGTCATGGATTATTGATACTGTAAGCAGTTTCTCTCAGACTGTCCCTGTTTATTTCTGACTGGTTCTCATTTTTATCAAGTTCTCATGTATGGTAGAAATCACAGTGCATTCACATCTCATATAGTCTACGTAACTGCTGTCTCTAACATTTTTTATAGGCTTTCATTTCAAAATTTTATTCTTAATAGTCTTTGTATTTTACATAACATTTGTCCAGGTATTTCCTTTAGTAGCCCTTGGCACATACCTTCTAATAAAGATGCTCCAACTTGAAACCACATAAAGTACTGGTTAAACAGTTTGGAATAAGCTAATCTTGGTTCTGATTTTTAGTAGCCCATGGTCTAAAAGTTATATCCAAAGTCTCTAGTTTGTAGTTTTCGGGAAATCAGCATGCTTTCAACTTAAGGTTGTTTTATGGATAAAATGAGGCAACACATAAAGTGTTCATCATAATATAAGTGAGCTATGGGGAGAGTAGCTTTTATTTATTAGGATGTTGCAAAAGCAACTTTTTTCATAGAAAATTGAAAGTGGAACAAATTCTAGAGTTATTATTTTTTTCAGATTATGCTTTAAAATATGCTTTTACTTCTATGGCCCTGGGAGTGGAGGAGAGAAGTACCTGTTAGAGAGCATATCTATTTTACATTTCTTTTTCCAGCCTGGAAAGGTACTTTAAATTGCCCTCCAGGCAATTCCCATTCCCCAAAAGACTACTTTACTCTGTTTCTATGGGGTACTTAACCACAAAGCATGGCAGAAAGCTTTCCCCCTCACCATCACCAAACACAAATCCACCTCAAATAGGAAAGGGTTGTTGTTGATGCGTATTCCTTTTGGAAGCGTCTTTGTCACAGATCTGACTCAACACTTATTTCTAGCAGAACGAGTTGTTCAGGCAGGAAATCTATTTCCACAGCTCAAGTGGAAACTTTATTTAAGGAGTGCAATTGGCATAAATCACGCAAGAGAATGTGGTTAAAGTGCACAGCTGTCGACTTCAAATTTAACACGATTTGAGTATGAAAAAGCAGTTGGAAAAAGTTTTCCGTTTACTTCTGGACTGATGGTAGCCACAAGGCACATGAAAGTGTTTCTATTGCCACCAACACTCCCCAGGGCATGAACACAGAAACTTTGTGGCTTTCCAACAGATAAGCAACCACCAAGACATGAAAACTCATGGTGCTTCTTGGCTTAGGATTTTGAGATTTGGCTATGAAAGATTTCTAAGCAAAGTGTGGGTGTTGTTGCTATATTAGACACGATAATATAAAATAAATGCTTATCTGAATGGTTTTGAAACTTGCAGAGATGAAGGTATCAGTACTAAGTCTTTGTACTCAGGGTCATGGCACAGGGTAGGGGCCATCTCACTAGACATCTTTTGATGTTCAGGTCTTTCCCTCTGTCTCATTCCTTTTTCCTGTAATCCTGTTCATTCATCTTTTTCATTCATTCATTCTTTCTTTTGCCCATCTTCTTATATTACCCGTTCTCTTGTTTATTTTACATATCTTGGCTTCTAGGATTTATCCCCATGTTTTCTGAAACCTCCTTCTTCTCATAAATATACTTTCCAGTTTTTCAGCTGCTTCTCCTATAGCTACTATAAAACATTTCTCATTGAGTCCTTGTCACCAAACAAATGAAGGTTAGGAAGATGCCTGACTGGAACTGTTTAGATACTGTATGATTTTCCCCTGTGTCTATGGTTGTTGGTGGCTGGCTGCTAATCTGAAATTCTCTTTATCTCTGATTCGACTTCACCTTCTTCTTAGAAATCTTAGCAACCTGAAGGCTGTCCTCTGTAACAGTGGATACACCTCCCACATAAATGCAATGTGTGTCCCACATCATAGCCTTCATAACTTCCTGTGAAATTGGCATACATTTGTAGATGTTAGAAACATTTACTCGACAAATATTCTGAATACATATAAAATGGACTTTGTGACAATTGAACCAGCTATTAGAAGTTATACACTTTCTGTCCTGAAAAAATACAAATGACTATCTATAGTCTGTGGAGATTTGTACTAAGGTTGCATTCTCAAGAGGAGGTGATTTCAGAAAGCATTTCTTATCTAGATGTAACACAGAGCTAGACAATCACTGGGCTTCCCTTTTAGCATCTTATAGCCTAGGAGAGTACCCTGATTTGGGTGAGAGAAGACTGAGTTGGGTAAAGGTGCTCAGGGAAAAGAGATTTACCTGAGCTCAAAAAAGTCCAGATGATGGAAGCCACGAAGTACATATAATAACACAAAACAAATCCTGAGAAACCTACTACCTTATTTGATTTTCAGCTTTCCAAAAGGAGCTCAATCAATATTTTTTCCCTCGTTTTCTTTCAAGGTCAAGACAGAAGATAAATTGGTAGGTCTTGATGAAAAGGCTTTTAGTGTTTATTGTGATAAACAAAGTTGTAAACTTCTGTTGGATTTGTAGGGTTCTGTGTGAGCTTATCCAGAGTAAAAGGCAAAATCCTTAATGACAACCTAAGACATTTAATACCTAACTTCCCTTCCCCCTGTAAATCACCTGCCTCCTGTTTTTTGTTTGTTTGTTTGTTTGTTTTGTTGTTGCTCTTTGGTTTTCTTCCCTGTCTGTGTACCTGCTAACATTTTTTTCAGTAGGCTGGACATAGTGATAGGTTCTTCTGGGGCTTCCACATGTTCTGCCAAGAATGTTATCCTCCAGATGGCCCCTTCCTTTTTCTTTTTCCAAAAGATAAATGAGAAACCTTTTCCTACACAGAGACTGGCCTGAGTGACTCTCTAAAGATTATATTCTTCTTACCTTATCAACCCTCCATGCTTTGTCTTTTGTGATTCTGCACTTTCTGTATGTGTGCTAACATTCTCTACCTGTGAATTCACACCCATCGTCATGACGCCACAGTTGTTTTTAAGTTTTTCTATTTCTACTTGAAGTCCTTGTAGACTGGACAGGCTTTTGCGTTTTAAGTCAGCCCTGATCCTTAGATTGTGTAGTTATTTTAAGTTCATTTATTGTTTATATTTTGTGACTCTCTATTAAACACGAGGTATTTGGTGTGTAGAATTTTTTTCTGATGCTGTTTTAAATGTTTCAAATATTTGGAATGGCAAAGAGGTTAATGACTGAGGCAGTGTGATTGCAAATTAAAGCGAGTACTTGTTTGACATGCCTCCCACATTTATGTGAATAGCATGAAAACATATTTTAGAAGGAATACCTTGACCTCTCCTTTAGCTAGTAGAAGTTAATGAAGACAAAAAAATTAGAAAGCCAAAATATTTTGATACTTGAGAGATAGAAAATAGAAGTCATTGCATTGCACTGTGGTACCTGCAGGTGTAAGCTTGAGAATTGCCCAGAGAGAATATAAGAAGGTTTTGCTAACCAGAAAGCTAATGTGTGGCCACAATCTGTCTTTGTTGAGAAATTTTTGCCACTTGGTGCTAAATTCAAATTCTTAAAATGTGAAATGCTCAGAACAAGTAGGTAAAACCAGAAAGAAGCCACTATTCTCAATTGCTCTTTATTTAAAAAGAAAAAGTATACATGCACATATGGTCATATACATATACTAATATATAAATAAGAAACACAACTGAATGCATACATTATATATATTTTCCTAATATGCATCTATATAGATTGCATGAAGCTTAATCATTTTCAGTGCACAATTTATAACATTAAGCAATGACAGGTTGTATAATAATTGCCATTGTCTGCACAATAATTACCACTATCTATCCCTAGAACTATGTTTTTCTTCCTCAACAAAAATCTCTGTACATATCAAGTAATAGTTCTCCATTTGCTTGCATCTTAAATCCTGATAACAACTGTTCTATTGTCTCTCCAAATTTACCAGACTTAGAACTAGTGCTATAAAGTGAATGTCTTTTCTTTAGCATAATGTCTTCGAGATCCATCCAAATCATAACATGTATCAGACCGAATACTCTTTCATTGTAAATTTCCATCACAATTTGTTCACCAGCTCATCTCTTGATAAGGACAGAGTATTTTTGCTACCTCAAGGCTATTGTACACAATGATGCTATGGGTTTGATTTTGCAAATGCCTTCTCCAAACTATGCTCACAATTATGGACATAGACTCATAAGTAGAATCTTTAGCTCATATGATAATTTCATCAAGTATTTTCACAGTATTTTTTCATAGCAGCTCGATAATTGCACATCCTCAACAATAATGCAAGTTACATTTTTTTTTAGTCACATCAATTCTTGCTTTACAATAGCTTGCCTAATAATACTTTTGATTTATATTTCTCTAATGACTACTGCTATTGAATACCTTTTCATGTGTTCATGGCCATTTGTGTATGATAGCATCATTAAAAGAATGTGTGCTTGCCCCTCACGGTCTTGCCCTGCAGTTTCAGCTGGGCCTAAGTCTCCAGGCTCAGTTTGACCTCAGCATCTAGCTATGGTGGCAGTGACCTGTAGTCGGGTGCAGTGCTGGTGTCTGAGTCTCCTGCAAGTCTTAAGGTTATCAGTGGCTAAACTATACCTGGACAGACCAACAATGAGAGCAAGTCAGCAGGACTTTGAAAATGCAATGAACCAAGTGAAACTCTTGAAGAGGGACCCAGGAAACAAAGGAAAGCTAAGGCTCTCTGAACTGTATAAGCCGACTACTGAAGGACCTTGTAATATGCCTAAACCTGGTATGTTTGACTTTGTCAATAAAGCCAGGTTGGATGCATGGAATGCCCTGGGCAGCCTATGAAAGGAAACTGCCAGGCAGAACTATGTGGATGTCATATCCAGTTTGAACCCCTCATCTGAAGCCTCTAGCCAGGGAAAGCATATAGCTGATGAGAAAACCCAAGAGTCTAAAAAATATCCTGGTAATTTCTGAAGATGGTATCACGAAGATCACATTCAATCGACCCTCCAGAAAGAATGCCATAACCTTCCAGATGTATCAGGATATTATACTCACACTTAAAAATGCCAACACAGGTAACAAAGTCATTGTGGGACTTTGAAAGGCAGTGTGGTCTCTGGTTGAGCTAAGAATAGAAGACCCAGAGACCCAGAAGGGATGGTAGGAACTTTGCCTGCTCCTGGGCACCAGGCCCCTGTTTCTAGCTGCAGCCCCCCATAGATTTGTGGCCATCAGTTATGTAAAGGCAATTCTCCATGCCCTCTACATGTAGAGGACATGACCTGTGGTCATATAGGCTCAAGACAGATCTCCATTTTAATGAGCTACTTAAAGGCCTAGAAGGCTTAGCCAATAAGCTTTCCTTCCTAGACACACCTCCCTGCAAAAGTATTTAATCTCAGAAGTAAGGTATGGATTTACTCACCCACTTTCCACCATGACAATAAATGCCTTAAAACCGTGGACTGCCTTCTTTTATCGAGATCAGCTGTGGGCAGCCATGGAGAAGGCCTTCGCCTATAGAGTCACCATCTAGTCTCCCATAGAAGGCCTCTCTGCTCCCAGCCATGATCACCAAATCAAGCTCAAGCCAAGGACTCACCCTGTGGGACCAGCCCTAATGCTCCTCCTAAACCCCCAGCCCGAGGTCAGATCCAACCTGCGGCCACAGCTCTCCTTCAACTTCCATGGGCAACTGGGTGTCCAATAGCCTGGAAACCCCACAGACCTGGTCTCTTCTCAGGCCTGGGGACCCCTGCACCAGCTCCAGCTATTCCATACCTCAGACTGTACCTGAATTGAACTCTGGTCCTCTTGAAGAGCAGCCGTTGTCCTTAACCCCTGAGCTGTCGGGCCGTGAAAGGATATCTTGGTTCTTGGCTAGGCACGGGCCTTGAACCCCGACCTCAGTGGGGAAATGGCAAGTGTTTGGCCATGCCCCCGGAATCCAGGCTCCTACACGAGGTCTAGACCTCCACTTAACCTGAGCTTTGCAGTCACGTTTGGCTATGCAGCCCCTCCCAAAGGGGTGTCACCTAACACAGTGAGAGGATGTGACTACAGGCTTCAACCTCAAAAGGTTTCTATATTAATGAGTTACCTAAAGGCCAGTGGGCTTATCTAATTAAGTGACCCTCCTCTCTCCCCCATCCCCTATTTAAGTCATGCCTGTCCTGACCTAAATGGGGGTGCACCTAGACCATCTACATTTGCCATGAACAATAAAGCCTTGCAACTCCAGACTCCATGTGTCTTTTGGGGCCCTTCTCTGCTTTCCAGAGAGCAACGATTCTCCTTAACCCCTGAACCATCCAACCTCGTCTACCTAAGTTTATAAGCTATTATGAATTGATCTTTTATTATGTAATGAAATCTTCCAGACTGATTATTTTGTTGTGGATAACCAGTTTTGAAGCCTATCTATTATCCATATAGTAGTCTTGGGAACTTTATTGAGAGCATTTGATCTTATACCACATACGTATATAGATATATTTCTGAGTCTTCTATTTGATTCTTTTGGTTTAAATGTCTGTCTTTATGCTATTACCATATTGTTTCAATTGCTATAGCTTTGTTGGTAGTTTTAAAACCAGGAATTGCTAACTTTCAGCTTAATCTTCATTAATATTATTGTCTGTCTGTATCTTCCTTGTGATTTCCATGGGTTTTATAATACAATTACTTTCTCTATTTCTTTTTAAAACTATTATTCATTAATTTATAGAGACTTGAATGATTTCTATTTTGAATCTTTCAATTTTGTAGAACTTTATTTGGTTCTTTGGTTCTAACAGTTTTTTCATATGTTATTTGTTTTTGTTCATTTGCTTTCTTAAGGTCAGGCTTCAGACTAGCTCCAAACTTTTAATGTTCCTGGTCCAAGCTTCCTTAGCCTTGAACTAAAGTCATAAAACCACGATGCTCATCTGATCTGCATTCTAATATCTATCTACAGAGGCTTCTTATATTTTTATGAGTAATTTCCAGTTTAATGGCATAATAGGAAAAAGTATTTCTACTCTATTTTCCAGCAGCAGCAGAGCTTGATTATATACATTCAATTAAAACATTAGTGAATGAATGAGAAGGTGAGTCAGTAAAGTATCGGTCTTGCAAGCATTAATAAGAGAATTCAACTCTTAGCACAAATGTAAAAGTGGTGACTGTGGCACTTTAAACTATAGAACTGCGTAGGCAGTGACAATGGATCCCTTGAGATTGAGGTATCTATCACAAGTTTATCTTGGATAAGTTTCCTTTTATTTAAATTTTAGAATAGGTGAGTAAGAAATTACAGAGGTAAGTTATCACCAACAAAATACAAGAGATAGAAGAGAGAATCTCAGGTGTAGAATATACCATAGAAGAGAGTGATACAACTGTCAAAGAAGATTCAAAATGTAAAAATCTCCTAACCTAAAGCATTCAGGATTTACAGGACACAATGAAAAGACCAAATCTAACGATAATCAGAATAGAGGAGAGCAAAGATTCCCAGCTCAAAAGACCTGAACATGTCTTCAACAAAATCATTGAAGAAAACTTCCCCAACCTAAAGAAAGAGATGTCCATAAAGGTACAAGAGGCCTATAGAACACCAAATAAATGGAACCAGGAAAGAAAATCTTCTCATCACATAATAATCAAAATACTAAATGCATGGAACAAAGAAAGAATATTAAAAGCTGCAAGGGAAAGGTTCAAGTAACATACAAAGGTAGACCTATCAGAATTACACCTGACTTCTCAACAGAGACTATGAAAGCCAGAAGAGTCGGGTCAAAGGTCATGAAGATTCTAAGAGAACACAAGTGTCAGCCCAGGCTACTATAGCCAGCAAAATTCTCAATCAACATAGATGGAGAAAACAAAATATTCCTGGACAAAACCAAATTCAAACAGAATCTATTTACCAAACCATCCCTACAGATGATCCTAGAAGGAAAACTCCAATACAAAGGAGGTACTTGCACCAAAGAAAGGACAAGATATTAAGCATCTCACAACAAAACCAAAAGGAGAGAACCACAAGCACATGAAGCCACCTAAAAAAATGAACATATTAGGAACCAGAAGTTATCTCTCTTTAATATCTGTCAATATTAATGAATTCAACTCACCTATGAAAAAGTATAAGCTAACAGGCTTGGTACGCAAACAAGATCCAGCATTTTGCTGCATATAAGAAACACACCTTAATAACAAACACAGACACTATCTCAGAGTAAAAGGATAGAAAAAGGTCTTCCAAACAAATGGTTCCAGGAAACAAGCTGGAGTTGCCATTGTAATATCCAATAAAATAGCCTTTCAAATCAAAAGTTATCAAGTGTGATAAGGATGGACACTTCATATTCATCAAGGGGAAAATCCACCAAGAGAAAGTCTCAATTCTGAACATCTATGCTCCAAATGCAAGAGCACTCAGATTCATAAAAGGAACATTATTAAAGCTCAAAACACACATTGAACCCCACATAATATTAGTGTGAGACTTCAACAACCAACTCTCACCAACGGACAGGACATTGAAACAGAAACTAAACAGAGACACATTGAAACTAATAGAGGTTATGAACAAAATGAATCTAACAGATATCTACAGAACATTTCACCCTAAAACAAAAGAACACACCTTCTTATCAGCACCTCATGGTACCTTCTCCAAAATCGGCCACAAAATAAGCCTCAACTGATACACGAAGATTGAAATAATCCCATGCATCCTGTCAAGTCACCATGGCCCAAGGCCAATACAGCAAAAACATATGGAAACTGAATAACTCTCTATTCAATGCTAACTTGGTCAGGGAAAAATAGAAAAAGGTATTAAAGACTTTTAAAATTTAATGAAAATCTTGAAAAATCATACCCAAACTTATGGGACACAAGGAAAGCAGTGCTAAGAAGAAAAATCACAGCACTAAGTACCCTGGTAAAGAAACTGGAGAAATCTTATGCTAACAACTTAACAGCACACCTGAGAGCTCTAGAACAAAAAGAAGCAAACTCACATAAGAGGAGTAGAAGGCAGGAAATAGTCAAACTCAGGGCCAAAATCAACCAACCAAAGAAAACAATACAAAGGATCAATAAAACCAATAGCTGGTTCTTTGAGAGAATTAACAAGATAGATAAACCCCCAGCCTAACTAACTAAAAGGCCCAGAGGCAGTATCCAAATTAACAAACTTAGAAATGAAAAGGGAGACATAACAACAGAAACAGAGGAAATTAAAAAAATAATCAGATTCTACTATAAAAGCCTATACTCAACAAAACTGGAAAATCTAGATGAAATGGATGGTTTTCTAGACAGACACTGCATACCAAAGTTAAATCAAGAGCAGGTAAACCATCTTAACAGGCACATAGCATAGAAGAAAATAGAAGTTATTAAAAACCTCCCAACCAAATAAAAGCCCAGTGCCAGATGGTTTTAGTGCAGAATTCTACCAGACCTTCAAAGAAGACCTGATACCAATATTTCTTAAACTAGTCCGTAAAATAGAAACAGAAGGAACACTACCTAACTCGTTCTATGAAGCCACAATTACTCTGATACCTAAACCACACAAGGACCCAACCAAAAAAAAGAGAACTTTAGACTAATCTTGCTTATGAATATCAATGCAAAAATATTCAATAAAATTCTTGCAAACTGAATCCAAGAACATATCAAAACCATCATTCACCATGATCAAGTAGGCTTCATCCCAGGGATGCAAGGTTAGTTCAATATAAAAAAATACAAAAAAGTAATACACTATATAAACAAACTCAAAGAAAAAAGTCACATGATCATCTCCTTAGATGCAGAAAAAAGCATTTGACAAAATACAACACTCTTTCATGTTAAAAGTATTGGAGAGATCAGGAATTTAAGGCCCATACCTAAACATAATAAAATCAATTTACTGAAAACCAACAGCCAATATCAAATTAAATGGAAACATACTTGAAGGAATTCCACTAAATTAGGGGACAAGACAAGGATGCTCACTCTCCCCATATCTATTCAATATAGTAGTCAAAGTGCTAGCTAGAATAATAAGACAACAGAAAGAGATCAAGTGAATGCAAATTTGCAAAGAAGAAATAAAGGCATCACTATTTGCTGATGATATGATAGTACACATAGGCAACCCAAAAATTCTACCAGAGGACTTCTCCAGCTGATAAACAATTTCAGCAAAGTGGCTAGATATAAAATTAACTCAAATAAATCAGTAGCCTTTATTTATACAAATGAGCCTTTAAACAGGCCAACTAACCCCATATCCAACAGAGGACTAATATCCAAAATATATAAAGAACTCAAGAAGCTAACCACCAAAAAAACCAAACAACCCAATCAAAAATGAGGTACAGAACTAAACTGAGAATTCATAACAGAGGAGTCTTGAATGGTTGAGAAGCACTTAAACAAATGTTCAAAGTACTTAGTGATCAAAGAAATACAAGTCAAAATGACCCTGAGATTCTACCTTACACCAATCAGAATGGCTAAGATCAAACCTAAGGTGACAGCATATGTTGGTGAGGATTTGGAGAAAGGGGAACACTTGTCCATTGCTGGTGGGAGTGAAAACTGGTACAATCATTCTGGAAATCAGTCTGGAGGTTCCTCAGAAAATTGGAAATAGATCTACCTGAAGATCCAGCAATACCACTCTTGGGAATATACCCAAAAGATGCCTCACCATGCCACAGGGGCACGTGTTCTACTATGTTCATAGTGGCCTTATTTCTGATAGCCAGAAGCTGGAAACAACCCAGATGTCCCACAATAGAAGAATGGATACAGAAAATGTGGTTCATTTACACAATGGAATACTACTCAGCTATTAAGAAGGAGGACATCCTGAGTTTTTCAGGCAAATGGATGGGACTAGAAAATATCATCCTAAGTGAGGGAACTTTTACCCAAAATACATGCATGGTATGTACTCACTAATAAGTGGATATTAGCCAAAAAAAAAGTACAGAATGCCCAAGACACTGTCCACAGAACTCAAAAGTGTCAACAAGCTGAAGGACCCAAGTGAGGACACCTCAGTTCCACTGGGGAAGGAGAAGAAAGTAATCACAAGTGGAGAGGGAGTGAGGGACCAGGGAAGGAAAGTGGATGGGGATTGGGGGAGAGGGGAACCTGATCTGGTATTGGGTGAGGGAAAAGTACTGAAGCCCCTGAGAGTTAGCAGAGAGAATGGAACCAGGCAGCCTAGGGAGGTAGGAGGTTGGGTGGACCCCCCAGAATGCAACAGAGACCTGAGAGGTAAAAGACTCTCAGGACTCAATTTTAGTATATGTGCTGCCAAATCGAGCATGATTCTCAGGACTCAAAGGGAGGGACCTTAGATAAAATGCCCTACAGTAGAGAGAGGGAACTTATAAAGCCCACCTCAGCAGGATGACAGGGCATCAAATGAGGGAGGGAGTTGCCATCCCCAGTCAAAACTCTGACCCCTAATTGTTCCTGTTAGAAAGAACGACAGGGATGGAAATGGAGAGGAGCCTAAGGAAAAGAAGTTCCAGCAACAGGCCCAAAGTTGGATCCAGCTCAAGGGGAGGTCCCAAGGCCTGACACTATTACTGAGTCTATGGAGCACTCACAAAAATGGACCTATCATGACTGTCCTCTGGAAGACCCAACAAGCAGCTGAATGGGTCAGATGCAGATATTTTCACCCAATCAATGGACAGAAGCAGTTGATCCCTGTGATTGAAATAGCTGAGGAGGAGGGCAACCCTGTAGGAGGACCAGCAGTCTCAATTAATCTGGATCCCCTAGATCTCTCAAACAATAGACCACTAAAAAGACATATACCAGCTGATATGAGGCCCCAGCACATATAGAGCAGGGGACTGCTGGGTCTGTGTTCCATCAGAGATGATACACCTGACTCTCAAGAGACTGGAAGAACCAGGGAGGTTAGAGATCAGGTAAGGTGGGAGGTGGGGGTGGGAACATCCTCGTGGAGACAGGGGGTGGGTTGGAGATATGGGATGTGGAACAGTCAAAGGGTGGACAGGAGCATGGGAATAAAATATGGAGTGTAAATAAATAACTAAATACACTTTAAAAAAGAAAAATGCATACATTATATAATGACTAACTCAAAGTAATTACTATATGTATTACCTCATACTTATTTTTTGTGAGAACTCCTCTTGTTAGATTTCAAGAGTGCAATACCCTTTTTTTCACACTGCATTATACAACATTTCTCTTGATATTTGATAGCTAATAAGAATATGACTTATAATTAGTCTTAAAAACTGAGATGAATTAAGCATCATCATTCTTGAGTGCTCATTGACTCTCTTTGCTATTGAAAGAATGTGACTCCTACATTTTTATTTCTAAGTTTCATATCATTTTGGCAGAGATACTAGGTATCCTCCTAACCAGTATCTGACAGTGCATATGTTAAAGCCGTGAAGATGAAATTTTGTCAGTTCTGGAAGGACAAAACCTATAGGAGGTAACAGCATGTTTTCCTTGAAAGTCTGAAAATTTGCTTCAACTTATTTAGTGAGAAACATTCAATTCCATTTTCTACTAAGCTGCGTGGAAAATTATATACTTCACTGAGCTAGAAGGGGTTTGAGCTGGAATATAGAAATCAATTTTTATGAAGAAAAGTAAAAATGAGAGTTTGATGTCACTATGGCTTGAAGACTTAAAGATACTCAGAGTCATCCAGGAGAAAGATTAAGCAGCCACTTTTATTAATACTTAGAGCTGTTTTCAAACATTACCTTGTGATATGAATCACTTGAGAGAGGAATCTTTTAACACAGCTGCCCCTCAACCACAGTAGTCATTATCAAAGTTGGTCTGGGCAGAATCAGCCTCATGTGGAAACACTTTAAAAATGCATATTTGTAGCATTGTCTTCCATCAGAAAGTCTAGGGTGGAGTTGGCCAAATCATTTTATAGACTCCCACAATGACTACAATGACTGCAAAGCATATTCATCTCTAAGTAAGCTAGGACTCACACCAGAAAGATTGGGATAAATGATCAATGTGAAAAACTAATTATATTTACTTTTTATTTTATAGGTTTTTTTCTATTTTTTATTTGATATTTTATTTAATTATACTTCAGATGTTATCCCCTTTCCCTATCCCCCATGAATCCCCTATCCCATGCCTCCTCCTCCTTTTTTTGCTTTTATACCATTTAAATTATATGCAACTATTAAGGTCAGTTCTAGGTTGAGGAACTAGCAGTACAATAGATGCAAATAGTCAAGGAACAAGCAAGACAATAAACACAGAGTCAAAGAACACACAGAAAAATGGATAGGGTCCTGTAATCACTCCTGTGAACACTATTTCTAAGGTCTTATCAGGATGACCAAAATATCTGAGCCTACTTTCCTGTCCTAGCCCAAAGTCATTTTCTCACCTGAAGCCTACTTCTTTGTTCTAACCTAGGATTTAGATTCCTGCCTGAAGTTACATCTTTGTTCTAGCCTAAAGTCAAATTCCTGCTTGTAGTCTATTTCCTTGTCCTTGGCCAATGTTAGATTCCTATCAGGCAGCCCCCCCCAAAGCTCTCCACATCTCCCCCTTTTTATTGCATAAACCAGACTGAGCCTGTCTTAGGTTGTTCTGCCTTCCTTACCCATCATGGAATATGCATTATCAAAAGCAATGCATTTCAATCTTGGGTTGGTAAGGCTCTGTGAAAAATATAACCCGTCCTTGGCTTACCAGCCTGTTAAATTAATAGCTCTGTCTGGAGGTCTATTTTTGGTTTCAAGTCATGTACTTTGGCTGCCAACATGTTGATATAGTTAGAGACAAGCTTTAAGATGATGGAAAGGAATAAAATTATTCCCAAGACAAAAGGGGCTAGCCTGATCAAGCTATATATTCCATTCCTGAGGTTTGACCAAAATGGAAACACTGACCTCAAGACATGGATAATTTTACCAGCATTATCTGCAACATCAAAGCTCAACAGAGAAGCATTTTTGAAATTCTTAATCTCACTGTGCAAAGTTAAAACACCCAGGGTGTTGTTAGAATTATGCCAAATACCCTACAGTTGTCTTTAAACTGTTTTCTAATTATAATGACTATCATTGTAAATTTTACAAGTAGCACCACTACAATGGTATTTGTCCTGACACTTGAGATGGCTCCTAATTCTTAAACCCTGAATCTCATTCCAATAATTTGAATAGGATATAGAGCATCAATTCATTGTTCCAAACAACTATATAAGTCCTCTTGTATACTCAATACATTAGTAACTTTTTTTTGCTAAATGATTAACAAAAGTAGCTGTCTTAACTTCTTGTGTCAAAACTTTTGCAGAAGCAGTGGTGCTAGCAATTAATGTAATTAAAGCTGTTATGTCAGCAATAATCAAGCCCACTACCCTCTTGCTTCTGCTTAAAGCCTAATTCACTTCTTCCAGCACTTTCAAGATTTTTTTCAGAGAATCAAGGTTTTCTAATAGTGAGGGCAGTAAAACAAAAGCTAGTTGATAGACCCCCATAACAGACATGCCAGGTTTCAACACACTAACACAATTAGAAATTATATAGACCCCCATAACAGACATGCCAGGTTTCAACACACTAACACAATTAGAAATTATATCATCAATGCAACTTCAATAAATACTGTATGAGAGACAAACTAATTTTAGCTTGACAATTATAAGAGCCTTAACACATGCACTAACTTTTGTTTGAAATCCAGATCCTGACCCAACTTTATGCCAGGTGATATATTGAACACTATGGGTACCAGATCAAGACTGTTAGAGGTAAGCCATCATGGGTGTGTTCCTTCACATTAATGTAGCTATATGGCTACAAAAATTGTCATACTCATGTGCAAACCCTGATGACTGATTTGAGATGTGATCCTGACGAGATCACATCTTAAAATGTTCATGATGCAGTCCACTTACATGCCAACTTATTTCTTTCAACTTCTGACTCTTCCTTAGTCATTAGTTTTTCATCTTGTTCAGTTTTCATTGAGAAAATAGAAACTAATACAAGAAACATCTATGTACTTGGTATCTACCAACTGATATTTAATCTATACCCAGTTATGACTTTTCTGAAAGCATTGAACTAGGATCTAATGGATTATCTGTACTTCTTTGATCTTTACAGTTATATATGTAATAGCCAAGATATATAACTAACCTAATCACTAAATGGTAGGTGAGTGGTTAAAGCGTATTTGGCTCAAGCATATCATGAAGCACTGTGTGACATTGCAAAGAAGAAGTATTTATGACATCAATCATATTTGGAAAATCTGAAAGGAATTTTATTAAGTGAAATAAAACATAGAGGAAAAATATAACATGATTCCATATATAGGTGGCATATAAAATAGTGGACTGTATAAGTGCAATGAGGAATGCTGCTTGCAGAAAGGCAAGGAAAGGGAAATTGGGAAGTATCTGTGAAAACAGTTATTCAGTAGGAATGTGCTTTAGATACTTGTGTCGATATGGCTTATAATTGAAATCCTATATTACATTACAACATTTACTAAGAGGATAGATCATATAATACACAAATAATAATAAGTAATAATAAAGAGAGCAAGAAAATTATTAGAGATAAAGAATATGGTTTTTAATGACATGTTTATGTATTTGGTAATGTTACAATTATATATTCACTATAGAACTAATAGAACAGATTTGTGCTGTTTGCACAAAATGGGGAAAGCTCTTTGTAAGTCAATTTTAATTGATTTACTTAAAATGTTTTATTCTATTTTCTGTATGATTCCTTTTATGCTGTACTCTTCAGATGACAATGTTATAGAAATTAGGAACACAGTAATGGTTGCTAGAAAAATATAACATGATTCCATATATAGGTGGCATATAAAATGTCTTCATTACTCTATTTCATTGTAAGACAAGATCTAGCTTAGTAGCCAAGGCTAGCCTGGGCACCACT
Organism: Grammomys surdaster; assembly: GCF_004785775.1. Classification (NCBI taxonomy): domain Eukaryota; kingdom Metazoa; phylum Chordata; class Mammalia; order Rodentia; family Muridae; genus Grammomys; species Grammomys surdaster. The sequence goes on along the minus strand of NW_021620528.1, from coordinate 2,425,980 downwards.
ATGTAGATCATGCTGGTCGTGAACTTGAGGCAATACACCTGCTTATATTTTCCAATTCCTGAAAAGCTGTGGTACCAGGCCTGACTGTTATTCCCATTTATTTAAAGAAGAAAAATGCTTTGTGTGGTTAAACTGAGTGGGCTCTTACTCCACTTGGAAAATGGTAAAAATCAAGAGTCTCCTTTGTGCCTCTTTTCCTTTCAAATGCCAGAAAAGATAATTATTTGCAACTTTGGCAAACAGTGCAGGCAAAAGAACCATCTTTTCTGTTAAGCTTGATTCACAGATAATAATTATTCATCTACTTACATGCATACTTATACTTGTAAGATCTAGAAATTCCTATAGATTCTCCATTTTGAGTGAGCTGATCTTCCCAAGCAAATCTGTTTCTTGAGCAAACAGAGGAGCCTAGATGTTTAAGCACCTATGTAAGAACAACATGAAATGTATACCTAGCTGGAAAACCTTTTTGCATGTAGATATAATTAAACAGGCAGTTGAGTCTATAAAATGATTAAGACTCTCTTAAAAACAATCAAAGAAATCCTTCCTAGAACAACACTTTGTGGGGAGAAACTGCCCCAGTGTGCAGGTTAGCACATGGAATAAATGTAAGTGATCATAGGAAGAGCCATGGTAGGCACAACAGGAGGAGGCTGAGCACACATTGAGAGGCATCATCCTCAGTTAGAGGGTCTATACATAGATTCACAAAAGAGCTTGTATCCTCTGTACCCCAGAAGTCTGTTCTCTTTAAATTGTGGATGGCACCTTACATGAGGCCAGGTAATTCTTGAAAAGAAACCATTTTAGAAAGTCACTGTAACAAGATCTGATTGGTTCTTTGTTTGACCAAATGTTTCATAGTTAATGGGGTAACATTAAAATTAATTGCATGATCTTTTTTTTTCTGTTCTGCTGTAGGCTTGGTTATTTGCATTTAATTTGAAAATAGATAATAAAATAGCTTTAATAAAAGCAAAACCCAAGATGCAATAACAATAACAAAATTAATCAGAACACCAACAATTGCTATTATTAGAGTCTTACAGTGTGCCCAGTACCGTATTACTTTCTCTATACTTATTCTGGTTATCAGCCTTTTGGCTCAATTGCTATTCCCAAATTTTCTTATGAGGTAAAAGATTGCTAACTTTACACAGAAAGCAAGTGGTAATGTTGCATCTTCTCAAGAAAGTGCTCTTTGAAAGTACAAAAATTTCATTGTATTTTTTTTTTTCAGAATTTGTGATTTGAGAAGTGGCTACTGGGAAAGACTATTTTCTCCCATGTGTTTTAAGTGGATATCAGATTCACTGCTTTTCTTACTAATGACAAGGAATGGAAAGACTCTAGGTCCTCATATATATTCCCTTTCCATCATTATAATAAAGTGTCTGGGGTAAGCTTAGAAGGTGAGGGGTCAGTCCTTGGTCACAAGGCTGCATCATTTTGCACATGAAGAAGGCAGAATGCCATGGCTCAGAGCACATGATAGAGGCAACACTTCCTTTCTGGTGACCAGGAGACAAAAGAGAAAGAAAGAAGAGGGTCCCGGGTCTCTAATTTATTTCAACACTACAATTCCATTAACCTAACTTCTTTTTACTAGACCACATCTGTCTAACATTCCACCACCTTCTAATAGTGCCACATCCAGGGGCCACACTGTGGACAACACTGAGGATCTGTTTATTTCACTATATTTCATCAATGACTAGCTGGCTTGTTTGTACACATTGACAAGTATAGATGATGACTTAAATTATGTATATATGATGCTATATGATGACTTACATTATGAACTTCAGTCCTATTCTACCTTTGGGAGACTGATTTACCTATCAACCTGACAATGCACAGAGCCCTTTCTTTTGTACTGTCCTGAGACCAGGTGACTCCAGAACAGAGCTTTCTGGTGCCATCGGCCAACTACACCCATTTATTCCATTTCTTGCTGTCTTGTTTACTTCTTCTTAAGCAACCAAAGAGCCATGATGCCTATACTTCGAGATGCTTCCAGATATCCTGGTAGGAGTCATCTCTGTAGTCCCTTTCTCCTTATTGGAATGAAGTTCAAATATGATATATTTCACATAAATAATGTGACTGTAATCATTCCACAAGTGTGCCTGCATTAAGATATCACATTCAATAAAGAATGTCCTTTAAAATCTAGAAAATCTATCATAGCTGTTCTGCCTGCCAAACCCAGTCTTTCCAGAGGTCTCTGCGCATACATATCTTAGTAACCCCTAACTATTATACCATGAACTACTCAGTCATGAGAACCTTTACTTATAATCTCCAGCAAAGGAAGAGAATTTGTTGCAATAAGTATTTTGAGAAAAAATGTGTAGTATTTAGACTTCAGTGATTTCATTTCAGGGGATGCAACTAAAAAACCACCTTTTTACTTTATTTGTTTCCCTAGATTAGAGCATGAAAATTATCCCAATAAAAGGTAGATTAGCAATTAAACAAATGACTTGTACAGCAAACAGGACAGTGACTCAGCAAAGGACATTAAGGGAGTGCTAGGAAGTGGGCTTATGAGACATATTAACAGAGAACAGAAAACCTAGGAAGAAGTGATAAGACAAAGGAAAAGGTTGTGGGGTCTCTGCAGTAGCAAACCCTAGAATGGGAAATATATGGGGAATCAGCAGGCTAAGAATGGTTTACACAGTTCCATCTTTAGAAAGACTTTCTATTTTCTTCATGGCTAGCTATAAAACTCCTCTGGCAGAGAGGATTTACTACCATTCTCATTCCTTAGAAGTTTCTGCTTTGAGTCAGATAAGTAAAGCTCCAGGAGACTTCTTCCCATGTCTGATAAATATCAAGTGCCCCCTGCTCAAAACAATCCTTATGCCAAAGGGGCACATTTAGTGCAGTGTATTTTCATCTCTAAATGAGAATGAAAGTGGTTTTCTTTGATCCTCGTATTCTTATTCCCATAATAAGAGCCAGATGTCAAATAGTAACTCCCCATTGTTTTACAAGTGCTTGTGTGAAGATAGCATTTATGAATGGTCTCTGGATGCAAGTGTATTTGGACACAGACACTACACAAAGTAAGATCTGCAAATGAATCAACAAGCTGTTGTTGCCAGTGAGTCTGGGAAATGTGATTGCTGCCCTAGGAATTAGCACATTCTAAACAGATTCTTGCAAAATATGCACCCATAATTAGAGAAGAAAATAGCCATGTCTAAAGAATCTGGTTTGCTGTTTCTTTTCTTAGAGTTAGATATTGGACACCTCTAACCTCCAACCTCCAACCTCCAACCTCCAACCTCCAACCTCCAACCTCCAGCCCCACTGAAATTAAAAATCACAATGCTTATTCTTTACTGGTTACAGTACCAAATCCTATAGAAGTGTAAGACCAGGAGAAGCTCACGAGTGGTCTTCAGTGTGTGAATTTTAGGGGATAAAGCCTGTAAAAAGAAGGACCTTGGGTCAATTGTGGATGTGCTCTCAGAAGTGATTATAGAACCCTTAGCTTCCTTTTTTGAGATGAGATCTCTCCCTCTCATACAGGTTCCTGTAATAATACTATCTGCTAGGAATGTCTTGCCAGAACCAAGTCATTGAAAGAACCTCTGTTCTCCAGAAATACAAGCTAAATAAATTGCCTGAATTTTCCTTACATCAATGAAAACATATCTGAGGTATACGCTACAGTAATAAGAAATGGACCATGCCAGGTTTAGGAGCTGACTCAGTGGTTAAAGTTAAAACTGATGAATGTAGTTTGATTCCTGGAACCTCTACAGAGGCCAAGTGTTGTTACTTGCATCTGTTTCTCCAACACTCCTATAGAAAGAGAGGGAGGTATAAAGAGGAGAAACTCCTGGGCTGGGGCATGCAGTACAATGTCAGAGACATCAGAGAGACCCTTACAAAAAGAATAAAAAATGTACGTGTGCATGTAAAAAAATAGATTCTAGTTGTCTGGATTTGAAATCATGCATCTGGCTTTATATTTTAAGTGACTTCCCAGAGGCATCCTCAGCTTTGTAATTTTTCATTCATTTTGATCTGAAGAAAATTAAGATTGTTCCTGAGGGCTAGTCTATAGTTGGGGTCTTGGGATGTGAACTGTGGTTGCTGCATTTACTGACATGAGCACTTGTTTAGGGAGAGTACAAATGATCTGAGGCAGAGTGGACAGAAGTGCATCCCAGAGGTTTCTGTTCCTTTTCCTCAAAGCTGGGAGTGGGATAAAGTCCTGTTAAAATTAGAGAAACTTCTCTTCATTAACAGCTGGCGGGGGGGGGGGGGGAGGTGCTTGCAAATACCAGGACATGAGAGGTTTCTAATCTCTCCTCACCATTCCTGTTGTCAGTGGTGGCTTTATTGTATTTCTTTTTGGTGTGTGTGTGTTTGTGTGTGTGTGTGTGTGTGTGTGTGTGTGTGTATTGGTCAGAACTTCAGGGTCTTTGGTTAGCCTCTTGGCTTGCCCCTCCTCCCTGAGGCATTCATCGGATTTCTATTCAGTCCCTGATATTGGTTTGGCAAAGCCACCCAATAATCATCTCTAATAATAATTATATAATAAAATCAAATCTGCATCTGCCTGCAGATGGTTGATCCACATTCTGACTAGGGCTTTCAATCCTTGTTTGTAATTACCTTTGTTTCAAGTGAATGATTTAAAGTTTGATTAAGGATCTATTCTGCCTGTTTTTCTTATTACACATATAAATACAAACGCATATGTGGGCATACACATACATAATCACACTTGTAGAAGGAAGAACTTACTGAATATTGGAAAGGACAAGAACTCTGGGTTTTAGTGCTGGGAAAATTGTGATGGTTCTTTTTCTACATTGCTTCAAGGTATTCTGCTTATTTGTAAGACTCAGAAATCCACCATATCAAATATGGGGAGGAAAGTCAAAGAGGCCAGCACTCAAGCATAGGTTACATTGCTGCTCAGAGTGAGTTGATCACTAATTGATGAGAAAACTTTGAGCTACAAAGAAGCATGGAAATTAAAGAGCCAGTCTGAAAACACTACAGAGGAAAATGTGGAATGAAGGCTGAGCAGAAACACAAACTTAGTCTTGTTACTCGAGAAAGCAGGTAGACTAAATTTTAGAAAGACTTAGGTTTGTGGTGAAGGACATAGACAGGAATTGGACTGACCTTAGGAGAATCGGACATTCCTCAAGACGCCTTATTACACAGCTGACAGGTATTCTAGGAAGCAATGGGCATTACCAGACACCTGTAAAGTCAGACAGGAGGGAGTCACAAGACTGTAGTTGTTGGGAATCAAATTTTACATTTTCCTTCTCCTGCTTTTCTCTGTGGAAATTCTCTAAGGACAAGCATTCCACTCACGGAGCACATGTATTTACTGCTCAGTCTTCTGTGTTCAACAGGGCCTCTGTAGCTTTTGAAATTATGGAGAACTGAAAACATCCCAAGCTTCGTGAATTGTTCCACAGTCCTAGGTTGAATGCCTGGAAGAATCAACAACAGAGTGCAGAAGTCTTTGGGCCAGGAAGACAGGGCACAGTGATAGTTTTGCCTTTACTCATTTTTCATGTTACTTGGCTGTCTTATTTCAGAGTTGGAACAGTAATAAATAGTGATTCTAAGTGTGTAAACCTGGAGATCTTCATAAATAAAGATTGTCTGGTTCAAGACATACCAGAGTGGGTCTGGAGTTGGTTATGACAGATTGTTTGTTTTTGTGAAATATGAGGTGGGAACTAGAAACTCAGGAAGCGTATGTGATTTCAGTTTCTGAGTGTTTTGCTCTCAGGAGACAGAATGAGATTATTTAGGACTGTAGAGGTGATAGAGAGATGAGAGAGGCTCAATTAAGTATCACATGAACCATACAATTGGGCACTCTCCCCACTCCCCATTTACTATTTTAGTTCTTAGGAAATCTTGTGAAAACTTCAGACCATCTTATCTGTGGCACACTTCCTGCATTTCCTACTGTAGAGGAAAATCAATGCATTCAGGAATTAAAGGGCAGGGAAGGCAGTAGCCACTTTGCAGAGACAGAGAAGACGGACTAACCAGAGACAGTGTCGTCTACGAGGAAGGCTGGGCTCCTGAGGACAGACAGATATTTTGCCTCATGATTTCTTCTCTATGTATTTTCTTTCTAGGTCTCAAACATGAAGTTTCTAGATTTTGTTTTTAATTGACTGCCACTTAAATAGAGCAGAAAATGAGGGAAATTCCAATGAAGGGGTTATTTGCAATCCAAACTTGAGGTAGCCTTTTGAAACAGCCTGTTATTGTCTTCCAAGGAGCCACAGTTTGGAAATAAAATACAAATAATCCACCCACAACAAAACCTTCATTATGTAGTAGGAGTTTCTGATGTACTGACTTTTAACCCATGGACTTTCTACAATTCTGTTTGTTGACTAAACTCTAAATTTCTGCCTCCAAATGAAAGATACTGTCTCATGGCTAATCTGTTTCTCAGGAGTGTCAAAGTATTCTATGTTTCTTTGTTTTCTTTACACGGCAAACTTCTCTCATGCTCCTTATTGGCTGGCAACCATATTTGTCCACTTCTTTTCTTTGTGTTTATCTTCCTCTCTGTTCTTCATACTACATTCTCTGACAGCCTGTGTTGTCCTTCAGTCTTGGAAATGGGAATTTGCCTTAAGGAGAAATAAGGGAATGGTTCATGGTGAGCTTTTAAACTCTGAATATCAGAATCACACTGCCTCTGTCAAGCCCCAAAACTGATTCACAGCAGTAGCTTCCCTGAGCTGCAGGTTGCCCAGCAATAACATGAGAATGGTAATAATCCCTTTGGTCATATGTGAGTTATGTGGTTTAACACATTTTAAGCAGCCAATCAATGTTAACTTTTATTAAAGTCATTATTCAGAACAGTTTCTAGTCATCCTGCTGAAATTATGCTAAAAAATTTCAAGTCTTAAACCACTTACACATGGCATGTAGCCCAGGGTCAAGCTATATTCTTCTGACTAACCATGTGTTCTCAGAAAAAAAATCTGAGTATCCCGTCTCATTCTGTTTGAATTACCCCAGTCAAGAGCCTGAAGGTATTTATGCCATGAAAAATCATTCTGCTGAGGTCAATGTAAATTTAACCACATTGATTCCCTGGCAAATCTACTGTGGCTGAGACTAGAAGATTGATTTCCATCACAGAAGGATGGCTTGGACTTGAATGGCAAGGCTGCTCAGAATATGTCCTTTCCTCTGCTGCTGTCTGGCATGACCACAACACATCTTCTTTCTTCAGAGCAAAGTGAACATAGTATTCTTTCTGCTCCAATGTGAGGCACGCGGAAGACCTTTATACACGTTAGTAGAGACTGGACCAGCACTGTCTCTTCTTTCTATTTTCAGAGAAAGACATGCACTGATACGAAAATGTTTGCAAATTACAAGAAGATAAATAAAAATTAAAATATTTGCACATCTTAGAGGACAATTATGAAACAAAATGAGTAAGCATGTTTGTCTCCATGGGTCCCTTGGGGAATGATATATCAGAAAAGGCAAACCAGCCTTGATACTCGCTGGAGGCTAAGAGATCTCTAAGAGAAAAAGAATACAAGGTTATGAAATATTTATGCATAAGTAATACTCACAATAACATAGACTATATCCATTTTCTAAATATATCCATATAATGATTTATTTATTAAACCACCTATTTACCAGGACTCTTATACCTGAGTAAATATCACACTACTTCAATAAGTACCACTAGGAATGTTAAATATAAAAAGAGATTGATATTTCTTGAAACCCAAGGTAGGAATGCAATACTGAAAGTGAGACTTTACTGGTTTCTCTGAATACAGGTTTTCTTTTTCTTCTCTACCAATGAGTTATCTAGTTCTAAGTATACATAATTAAAACAATGGCAGGTGCACACTCCACTGTTCGACATTCACGTCTCCAAACTGAGTGGATAAGTGACTCAGGTACAGGAGACATCTATACAGGGAAGCAGATTATACATATCAAAGTCCTTTAGTTACACTTCGGGAATTTGAATGTTAGTATTAATCAAACATGGATACATGATGTGTCACTCAGCATTAACTTTCAAGGCTTGAAGATAGTATGAATTGGTCCAGCTGGATCCTGAGGCCCCATCAACATCAGAGAGGAACAAAACTGGGTACATGTCTACCAAGAGTTCAGTATTGAGAACTAGGGAGGGATAGACAATATTCTGAGCTTGGTATATGTCCCAAGAGCTAACAATTATAAGGCTAGTAGAGAGATAAGATAGTTAAGTAGGCTATTGTTCACATATGCCATTTGTTTTCATCAAAAAAAAATTGAACTAAAAATTAACATGATCAACGAGAACATGCAAATTGATTGTTGGCTCATTTTAATCTACTCATGAGTAACTTTAACTTGAGGTACAAAGTCCAGTGTTAGACATAGATATCTAAGGCATCTGGAGATTAGACTTGGGTTCAGTAGGTATCTGGATGGAGAAGCACAGTGGCCAGGAGAATCCTTATGTGATTCTTCCACCAGTATTGAAGGCTTCTGGGTGTCTCTCTTCCTTAACTTGCTTTTCAATGATCACTCTTCACTCTTTGGCTATTTCAGTTATGAAAATGGCAGGACTGATCTCATGCATTCCTGCTGTAGAAGCTGTCATGAAGAAGAGAATAAATGAACTAATGACACAGGTGCCTTTTAACACATACCAGAGGTAGAGTTTCTTCTAGAAATCAGTCTTTTTTCTTTAATTCAGGACTTAGGTTAGGTTCTCCTGAATTACTAAAGAGGAGATACCTCCCAGTCAAAGATACCCTGGCCAATGAAGCCCTTAGCTGCCTACCTAAGCTGTGTTTGCAGAAAGGAAATGAGGATGTCGAGAGCCCTTTTAACCATTCACGTACTAGTGAGTCTGCATTTGTAGAAAATTTTTCTGAGGCCAAAAACACTTAATGTTGAACAGATTTCCCAGAATGTACACAAGATTTTCCACGTGGAACTTGACACTAAAACAGACCATGAAGCAGTAGCAAGTAGGCAGAAGGTTATATTTAAGATGAAACTCATATCATAGCATTTGGCTTTGGGAAAGAGAGAAATTAGAGTAGGGTCAAATGGGAAATTTCATCCTCACTGGCTATATTTCACAGTTCTAGAATGTACTACAAGGCTTCCTAGAGGAGAATTGTTACCAATATCCATGCTTAGAAGTGAATTATGTATCTGATAGTACCTATATGTCAGACAAAATATATACATTGATTTATTTTTGGCATGGCTATTAGAGGTTAAACCAATTGCTTTCTAATTTTAAGGTTCACTACACATTAGGAAACTCAAATCTTGTTCTGTAACCTAGGACAAAATTCTGTGACTGAGGAGGTCACCAATTGCACTAGGGAGGAGACTGGTGTGGTTCTGTTAAATGGATGTGATCTGCATGTCAAATTGCCTTCAATACATGCCTCCTCTGAGATGAAGAAAAAATATGTTATTTATAAACTAACAATTATTTGGCATTGTTTGAAATTAATGTTATTAATAATAAATGATGGCCTTTTCTACATTAGTTCCTAGAAACTTCAATCTCTACTGTGTGATCTGTCTTCACTCCTACTTTCTAATATCTTGTATTATTTTAAACTGTCTACTCTTTGGACTGAGAAATGGGATTTTTAAAGGCATAAGAGAGAACAATAGATTCTATTTCACAAACCTGATACATAGATGCATAGGTCCTTTTTACAATGGAGATATTTATCTCTTAGTCTAAGGCATTAGGTGACTGTATGTTAAAATTTTTTATTATGGAGAAGGAAATCTGATCATATTTCAATACTAGGAAATGACCTATCCTCAAAGGTTTTCACATCCCTTTACAAACGATCAGGCCAGAAATGTAACAAAAGCTGGTAAGATCTGTTCATCCAGAGGTGAAACTAAACAAGAATTAGAAATAAGTAGTTCTCATGAGGTGTGGTGTCTGTCATTTCTACATGTGGAAATTAGAAAGCAGAATATTGAGCTCATGCCATTACTGTGTGTGTGGACTTAGGAAGCAAGTATAGTGGATATGCCATTATTGCATGTGGGGACTTAGAAAATCTCAGTGAGTTTTTTGTTTTCAACAGGTAGCTTTGGAAGTTTTGAGTGTCTATACACATAAATGAGTTAAAAACATCACAGGGCTTCATTAAAGTTAAAAGCATATCAAATTCAAAAGAAGAGTGTGACAGTAAGATATGTCTTTGCTCAAATGTGGGATAAATGATTTTTCCATCACCTCCCTGTAGTGGGATATTTTTCCCACAAGTTAGGAGGAGCTAAGGTGGGAGGAGTAAGGAAAGGAAGAGGAGGAGAAAGGAGAGAAAGAGGAGAAGGAAGATTAGGGAGAGGCAGAGATGTGGCACCATGGATGACCACACATGTACTGAGAGCAGTCCTGGGTAACAACTTATCTAGATTAGTTAATTGGGAAACATCTATAATTATGTGGGCATATTGTTATTGAGCATTATCAAACATATAAAGCCTTTGATTAATATTTAAGCTTTAGAGCCTCATTTCCTACCAGGCCCGCATATTTGGCGGGATGGTCTGGGCACAGCCGAGCTTTGTGGAGACAGCATGGAAGATTGACAGAGCCATCCCCCATGCTGGCATCTCGTGGGTGGCAGGGCTGGTGTCTCTGAAGCCTGAGCCACAGCAGCAGCAAGAACACACCTCTACCGCTCGCTCCTGGCTTCAGGCCTAGACTAGTCAGGAACATGGCGGCTGTTTAAGAAAAGCCAGGTTGAATTCTGATGATTCGAATAATTACCACAACACCTCCCAGTAGAAGAGACAATAATATTCAATGTAAATCAGACATTTACATTGAAAAAAGATTTTGTCACCCGAGAAAGTGGTGCCTGTATGTATGCATATCTTACATAGATTCACTCAGGGTAAAGGCCAGTTTTGGGTAAGCAGTTTCACAATCACAATTTGCTGCACAATAATTGTTCCATATATATATATATATATATATATATATATATATATATATATATATATGTATGCATACATATGCTTGGAAATATATAAATGTTTGGTTGTATGCACACATGTATACTTATTTATATATGTGTTATATATATTTATATGAGTTATGCTCCATGTTCTTATGAAACACATCAATGAAACTGCTAAAACCATTTCTAAACTGTGTGTTTGTGTGTTTAATTCAGACAGATCTTTTAAATATTTGGCCCTCTGTGATTGTTATTTTATTTATTTATTCTCTTGAGATTAAGAATACAATAGATTATCAAAGGAGCCACTATTTTCTTAGGACTGAGTTCAGCCCAGCTTTAATTCAGGTTATAGAAACATTCCATCACTGGGCTTCCCCTAGAGGCATTTCTTTACTGGTTGTCCACCCAGTCCTGTCACTATCATTCCCTATCACATGAACTGTTAGGGACTGCTCATAGGTAAGATGCTCCCTTAAACAGTCACTTGTTCATTCAGTGAACATTTGCAGTTGTGTGCTCTATAAAATCAATGACTTTAAGAAATATTGTTCAATAGTCCCTCCAGTGCCATCCACCCATCTCCATCTTGTGAGACACAGATACTGATGTGTATAGATTCTGTCGATGAGTTGGAGTGGCTCAGGCAATGGTAAAGTAATCCCAAGTATGCTGCAGTTCATTTCTCAACCTTCTAAATTATAGTGTGCAAAATTAATGTGGCTATTTCAAATTACTAAATGTTGTTTTCTATACCCAGTGAAATAACTGGATTACTCTTCTTTTTGGTTCATATGTAGCCTGTGTTCTGAAATGGGACAAGAACACATGCCAGTGCACATGTTAAATCATTATTGCTTGCCAAACTCCAACCAAAGTAGTCTCAAAGAAGCCAGACCTGAGGACAAGACAAGACAAGACAAAGGATCGACGTCATTCAGTAGAACCAGGATTGAGTAGATTCAGATTTGAGGAACAGTAGCTATGTATTTCAGGGATAGGGTTATATATGGATTTTCTCTTTGAGGTATTTAGTACATGTAAGACGTCAATGTGGCTACTGACCTAGATCTAGATGCAAAGAGATGCAGAATCTGTGGCATCACTCTTTTTGTGCTGACCTCAGGCCATGGCCAAGTTTGGAATTATTTTTTCAACATCATTTGCCAACACTGACCTACATTTGAGCTCCAACAGCTGCTTAAGAAATAGCCAGTCTCTGAAATTAACAGCATTGTTAACATGCCTGGCAGCCATTCAGACTCTTCAGTGGAACTGAAGTTATGATATTAAAAGCAATTTACATTCCTTTCTGACAGCCTATTTGCTTAAAATCTTAATCATATTTCTTTTCACTGGACAGTCAATGACACATGTGACCTGCTGACTACTATTAACCTTGCTTCTCATGGCTTCACAGTGAAGTACTCCCAGAGTACTCTTGGAAATGAAAGGCTGTCAGAGTGCTTGTCATAAATAAAAACAACAAGCGCAAATAAAATGTGAATTTTTCTATAGGATCAAATTAAAGGAAATGAGCTAATCTTTTGACAATTTTATACTACTTAGAAGCATATGGTCCCTTAACTGTCCAGTGTATTTTAGGAGCAATGACTGGAAGCACAATTTAACAAACCAATGTGTTATGCAATAAATAACTCAAAAATCACATAAAAAAAGATAGAGAGTAGAAGAAAGTTAATGATCCTTGTTGTTTCATGGCCAGGTACCCAGAATGTTGACTTCTAACTATGCATCAAAAGCTTGGGCCTCCAGGATTTAGCTGTTTTAGAATCTGACATGCAAAGCCAACAAGCATGACCTCTATGCATCTATTCATAAACAAGCATGGGTGTATGAAGAAGACATTAAAAAAGACACCAAAGGAGATGAATAGAAGTAGCAAGATAGGAAAGGCCTATTTGGCTTCCTAACTTTTTGAGAGGTACAACTGATATTTTTGTTGTTGTTGTTCTTGTGTTTCAGAGACTGACACACTTGAATTTGACTGCACACTTTACCAGCTAAATGTCCTTTGCTAGTCACTTTAACATCAGGATCCCAACTAATTAATCAATTAAATAGGGCTAGTGAAGTCTTACAAGATTGATGACAAGTACATGGAGTGGTACCTGTTTCTAGATATGGGTTCAGTAATCATTAGCTCTATCCTTTTGTTTCCCAGTATTTCTTTTCTGTAAACTTTTAATTATACATGGGAAAGAACTATCCAAGATAGTTAATGTTTATACAATTATCTAGTTTGTTCTATGTTGCTGTGATAAAACACTGACCAAAAGTAACTTGTCAAAGAGAGAGTTTATTTGACATACAGATTTTAATCCTATAGGGGTTTGGGATGGGCATGGCAGAACTCATAGGTAGAAACCTGGAAGCAGGAACTGAAATGGAGACCGTGAAAGTGTATTGTACTGGCTTGTTCTTTCACTGAGCCACCTTTCCCACACAACTCAGGCTCACAAATCCAGTAATGACACCTCCTACCATGAGCTGGATTTTCCCACATCAATGATCAATCAAGAAAATGTCTACTAACATGCCCACAGGCCAAGCTGATTAAGGAAATTCCTCAGTAGATGATATCTCTTTCCAGATTTGTCAAGTTGATAATTAAATTTAGTCATCTCAAGTAGTGATTATCACAGAAGGTCTCTTTAGTCCTACAAAGTCTTTCAAACCAAAATCCAGCCTTATGAGAAGACATTAGAGGTGTTCAAAATGGGAGGAGGCCATTCATCAGAGTTCATGGACTCAAACGTAACTTCAATTTAGCATTGGACACATAGAAAGTTAATTCTTTTCTTACATGTGCAACTTTCTGGAACATTTTTTGTGAATGTTTTTAATTCATATTGTTTGATTCTACAAATGCAGAATCTATGGAAAAAGGAAACAGATTGCATTTGGAGCTTCAAATAAATATTTTCAATACACTGTCACACTGCCACTGGAAATGCATAGCTGAAAATGAAGAAATGAATTCATCCTTTGAGTTCCATAAATATATTGGTTGTTCATTTCAAAAGGCCTGCTACTCAGAAAGAATTCATGCTTAGCTGGTCTTAGAACATCCCTGAGACTTCAGCCCTTGCCTTCAGAGAGATCCTTGGCCATTGTGCTGATACATATATAATTGAGTAGGCTCACTGGAGGTATTTAGAGATTATATTCTCCTCATCATGTGTCTTCCTCCTTATACTAATGGAGAAAGCCATAATCTGGTTGGGAAAAGTTAGTAGGCATGTGCGAATAGTGACCCAGCATTTTAAATAGCAAATAGAAGGAAATTTGTTTTTCAGGAGCCAAGAGCCATTCACTAGATATGAAATTCCACAGACAACATTTTTGGATTGATCTGTATGCATGTATATGTATATGTAATTTTTTCAAAGAAAGCAATCCTGGAAATAGGTTACACTGAAAAATACTGTATCAAATTTGGGAGAAACTAACACACAATATTGGATTAGTCTAAGAAGCATCTTGTAAAGCTGCATGTACATTTTTTATAGGTATAGTTCTTTATATTGAACATAAAATGCCTGCCTGATTCCAAAACAATGGAACACAAAGCAAAAGGTTGGCTCTGCAATTAGATAGTACCATGCTTGCATGATGCCTGGGATACTTACAAACTTGTGACTTTAGGCAAACTACTTACCTCTGTGAATAAAGGGAATACCAGCTTCTCTACAATGAAGCTGGAAAGATAAGATGAGAAAGCATATGTTAAGTGGCTGGTACAGGGTGTGAGGAAGTCATTTATGCGTTCTTGTTGCCTTGCAGGTTGAGGATTTTGACTGAATTGATAAATGCATTTTATTCAAACTGGGGATGAGATGATCCCTGGCTAGAATGAAAAAGATAATTGACATCCCAACAGATGTGAAATGATATTTCCCTGTGGCTTTGACTTGAATTTCACTGGCAATGTAGAGAAAAGAGGTCTTTAAACATCATTGCTGGGAATGTAAATAGGGTCAAGCATTATGGAAAACAGTATGGAGGTTACTCACAAATTTAAAAACAGAATTATCATGTAGCCAGAAATCTTGCCTTTGGATAAATATGAATAGAAAATTAAATTACTTTTTAGAAGAGAAGTCTAAATAGCTGTGCTCACTTTAGCAAAAGGCATAGTAGCAATTACTCCAGCTGAGGTATTCATCAACAACAGATGAAAAAACAAAGAAAAATGTGTGTGTGTGTATGCGTGTGTGTGTGTGTATGTGTGTGTGGTTTGTATATGCACATACAGAATACTATCTTATCTTTAAAACATAATAAACCTGTCATTTTGTAACATGTCCTTCATGCCCCAGTGAATACTATAATACATGAAATAATTAAATTCTGAAAGGCAAATACTATGCAGTCATTGAATGGAATGTAAAAATGTTGAATTAATAAACAGAGAGTGGTGGTTAGGTCAGAAGGAGATATTGGTGTGAGTACAACTTGCAGTTACAAGAAACATGTTCTAGAGGCCTAATGTGCACTGCTAATAGTATAGTGTGATGGTTTTGAAATCTTTCCAGATCAGAGAGATCATAAGAATTCTTATCACATATGTTTAAAAAAATTAACTATGAAGTGATAAGCTCATTAGCTTGATTGTGGAAATGATGGCGTCCACTAAGCATACACCAAAGCATTACACTTGTGCTGAATGTTTTTAGTGTTCTGTTAATTTATACATCAGTAATGCTAAAAAAAAAAAAGCAAGATTGCCACAAATACCTGTATGCAGAGGGGAGTGCCTATGTTAGCAATGATAAAGAGACTGATGTACCCAGGTGTCACTGCCTTCTATCAGTTAAATCAATTCAGAGACAATTTTTAAGGGACAAAAAAGATTTCTCTTCATATTTTTTTTTTCTAAAAGTAAAAATCAGGGTGACTTTGTTCCTAACCTGTAATGGCAAGATACCTACCTGAAAACGGAGAAGAGTTAAAAATTGAGACGGAAAACCATCAAAAATTAAACTTGTATTTGAGTCTGAGGAATTTTACCATGTGCTCTCCTTCAAGAAGGTCTGATACTGCCTAGGAAGCATTGAGACACATGAGCCATGTACAGACTTCACACCACACTCTCACTTGTATCTTGTCCTGTTGAAGACTCAGGACCATCATTCAGGATCTTCTGGAGGTTCTCTCCTCCTTCTTTGCCATTTTGAGGACACGTGCATGAAAGTACAGACTGTAACTCCTGCTGATTTATCAACTGCTAAAGTCACAGGATAGCTGTAGCCAGAGCAACATCTTCAGCATTGCAAACTCCTCTGGGTTGCAAACTCTGGGTAGGAAATAGGAGAAAGATACATACTGAACCAAAGGAAATGTGAGGAAAATAGACTTCAAAAGTACCTCCACTTCAACTCCAGTCCCTAATAGATTATGAATCAACAACCAGAGAGAAGAAAGGAGAGGATCATGCTGACTGTGGTTTGCCCATTTTCTTTCTGAACCAGGTACTGTGGTAGCTATTGCTCTACAGTTACCCTGTAGTATGCAAACAATCCACAGAGGAAGGTATGGACTAGTAACTAGTAACTCACCAATTATGTACAAGCAGAGGTGACAAGTTACAAGTTGTTATGAGACTTGCCCAAGTGTACAAGTCTGATAAGTGGTAAAAGTATAATTCATACCAGCCACATCAGGTTCTGTTGTACCACTGACAATTGGCCTCTAGATATTGAGCATATCCCTAGGACAATTTACTGATGGTCTACAAGGAAAATTTCCTTCAGCCAATAGGAGCTTAATCTGAAAAATAAATTTCATGGCTGTGTGGACCAAATGCCCTAGAGCAGTTTCTCAACCTGTGGTTAGTGACCCCTTTGGTAAACCTTTATCTCCAAAAGTATTTACACTATGATCATACTAGTCGCAAAACTATAGTTATGAATTCACAACAAAAATAATCTGATTGTCACAAAGTAAGGAACTGTATTAAAGGGTTGCATTGAGAACCATAGTTCTAGAGGGAGTCCAAGGGCCTTATTGTGCCCTTGAGTAGGTCTGCAAAGACATCATTACCCAGTGAACACACTTAAACATTTTCCCAATTGTACCTTGAATATATGGTAGAAAGATGACTCAGAGGCTAATGAACACGTCAGAGTTAAAAAGATTGTGTATCATTCTGGCTAATTGTTGTTGAGAACAGATTCAATTAAAAAGAAACAAAGACCAAAGGAAACAAAAGAGATAGGCTTACATAGAGATTCTTTCACCATATTTTACCAATACCAAAATAGTAAATTTCAGTGTCTATAGACCTCTAGAAAAAAGCTACTTTGAAAGAATATACTATAGAACATTTTGTGTTTTCCTTTGTGTCATTATATATTTTCTTAATATTTATAATCATTAGTTAATAGTGTACACAAGTATGCATCTTAAAAATAGAATTATAAAAATGAGATGCAAAGAGAGAAGAGAGAGAAAGAATCATAAATCATTTCATGTTTTGCTTCATTAAAAATTAGGTATCTGGGAGGGCTTAACTAGTATTTTTAATTAGCCTCTCTTGAGAGCTATCAGCATTGAGCACTGATGTGATTTCAATTGATTTGGCTTTAGCACATGTAGAGATGAATGCTGATTCTGGATCTTGGAACATTCAGTATTCTCCCTCAAGGGATGTCATGTGGACAGGTGAGATTTCTCTGCTCTTCAATTTAAAACACCTGCTTCTGTTTAGAACAAAGCTTGGGCCCATGCTACTTCTCTGACCACTGGGAGATTCATTCAGAACATCACATGCAGTATATTGGCGACATTCTCAAGCTCTAGTCGAAGAAATAAAAAAGCATGCTCCATGAACATTTTTCCATGGCTGAATTAGACAATGAAAAGCCAAATGTCTTTGTGGGAATATATCATGTTTTTTTTTTTTTATTAAGGATGAGTGTCTTTAAATTAAAGGTTTAAGCATGGATTTAATTTTAAACCCTAGCCAAGCTCACTGAACATCTTCTGTTACCGTGTCAGCCAGGTACATTCAGATTTTCTCTGGCTTCTGAAATCCATTCTTTCTGCAGATTAGCAGAACCCCACAGTATTGAAAAGTTGCACTGGACCCATTAAACAGTACCCCAGCAACTGCCCTGTCATTTTGTCCTTCTCCAATTATTCTGTCTTCTTTGTGTGCATCTGAGTCTCCTTCTGCCTTTCCAAGCTGGTCAACAACGTGAATACCAGTTTAGATTAAAACAAATCACTCTTCAGTTAATCTCTTCAACCCAAGTGTCTGCAAGATCATTAAGGATGAATCTGGATGAAATTTTCAGTGGTCAGAGTTGAACAGCTAGAGTCCAGTTCTGTGGGTACAACTGGAACACCAGGGAAAAAGTTTTGATAAGGCATAGTTTCTTAGGTTAGTCTCACACAGAGAAGCTCTGGGGACAGCACACAGGGAAAAACACATTGGTGCATGAAATGGCAAGTTCCAGAAATATTCTTCCATCGTTTCTGTGCCTGGGATGAATGATACACACAGCCAGAGGCTTCTTCAAGGAGCTTTTGTCTTTTGTCAGTTTATTGTGTCTCAATTCGTAATTGGCCCTGCTAGGTTGCTCTGTGAAAATGGATCTGAGACTGTTTTTAATCTGTTAGAAAGCACACTGTCAAATTTCAGAAGCAGAGGTTGCAGGGAATGAAGCTTGGGGTGGTGGTGGTTGTGGTTGAATTTTCAAGGAGAAGGAAGAATTGTTGCCTTCTAGTTCTAGTATTGCCCTTCATGTGGCTTCTCTAGGTTGAGCTCGGACCTTGCACAGGACTTCCTAAGACTATGTCTATTTCAAGCATCTGGGTCCTGATGTGCACAGCAGCTCCCAGCATCTGGTGGGCATTCTTCTCCTCCAAGAGTTCCCCCAGCAGTCCCACATCAGAATGCATCTGATGAGACACCACCCTGGGAACAGTTTTCTGGCAAAATCTGACAATCCAGCAAGTCCTTTGTTATGTCACCCCAGGGATTTCTATGCCCTGCAGTGAGCTAAGCTGCATCTTCCCAACAAAGAAAAAAAATAGTTTTATTCTCTGATAATTCTCATTTTAAGATAAAAGCCAAATACTTGAGTTCAGATTTAGTATTTAATTTAAAATTTAAATGAATAGAAATATATTAAAAGTTAACTTATTTTTTTTCTCCCTTGAGATCAAGCCATAGAATGGTATTTCTTTTGGAGGTAGAATAAATATGTGGGAGAGTAGAATCACAGAACATCTAAAGCCAGAAAGGAAGCTCTGAGGTCATTTGTTACAGTGATTCATTTTGTGATGATGAGTTAGAACAGAATGGCTTACCCAGGGCTTACAGTAGATGACACCAGTACCTCCACATTGGTCACATTGCTCTTTTGGGACATGATTTAAATTTCTTAGGTGTTTCTGGTTTACATTTAGGATGAAGAGCACTAAGTCCAGCCGGCAAAGTCAAACCATACCCAAATAAAAAAGATGGCAACATTTATAATTTCTCATTCACTTTAATTTCCTAAATGTTTCTAACCTGTCCCTGCCTTCATAGAATAGTAACTGTTAATCTTGAGGTTCTCCAGAACAACCAACTCCACCATTTTGGGTCAAATTTAAAGCAAGCTTTATTAAACATTAAATTCTGAACAAGGGATAAATTTTGACCCATATGATTTATGACTATAGAGTCTCTGGGCACGATCCTTATTGGCCACTACTATGCATCTTTGGGTCCTCCTGGATAGAACATGTTGGTATTTTCTTAACAAATCTTGGTTCTATCCTTTGGTAATCTCTATGGAAAATTGGGGCATATGTACTTTTTTGGCTGATGTTAAGTTTTAAATTCCTTTATTTGGAGATTAATTTAAAACTTCTAAAACACAAGAAATTATTTGATTCCATGCTTCTTGCATATGAGCCCAGATTTTTAAACTTTAAATTTTTATAAAATTTAAAATGTACTTTATGATTATACTCAAGACATTGTACTAAGCCAAATCAAGATATTGAGAAAGAAATATTAGTTAATGTTACTGTCTTCTCATTTTTAAAAAAATGTACTTAATTCTAGAATATAGAAAAATGATATATTTAAGGGGAAAAACTTGTTAAATTTAATGTTATAATTTTTTTAAAAAAGTTGTCACTTTGTTTTTATTATTTCAAGGTAAATTCTTAGAAATAGAGTTTGGCTCATGAAATGATATTTGAGAAAAACCACCAAATATTCATACAAAGAGAGTTGGTTGAAAGTTAGTATTTTTTATTGGATATTTTCTTTATTTACATTTAAAATGTTATGTATGTTGACAAAATTGACTACAGGCTGCTTGGCCACTTCTTTCTTCCCTTATCATTCTAAAATTCTGGGCCAGAGTCCAGGAGAGGGCGTTACTGAAAAAGCTGACTCAAGGACCCTGAAACCAGGTAACCCAGATAAGGCCCAATAACTAATAGTAACTTCCGTGTATAACCCTCTGTGTCAAAATATGATTAGTCAACACAATGTGTACCCTATCCTCCTTGCTTTGTGTTCCCATCTTATAAAAATGTTGTACAATCTCCTTTCAGGGATGAGGTTCAGATCCCTAGCTGGCTGCCTCTCTGAAAGCTCAGAAAATAAAGCTTTCATTTTAAGCTTCCATACCTGAAGTGAGTTTTCTTGACTTCAACTCCAAATCCAACAATGTAAATGCATTTCCATTTTTCTGTCTTCTGATTACTGCTCAACTAGGGACCTTGCATGATCAAGATAATTTAATATACTGCTGGATAGCATCGATGATCAGGATTTCTCTTTAGTTTCCTTCTTTGGTTGCTAAGACCATGTGTCTTGAACATTTTTTTGCCTTTAGTTTAGCAAAAGAAGTTGAGTTTAATTAACTTCTGACATTATATGAAAATTGACCTAGAAATCATAAATTTGATTTTATGGAAAAACTATGAATTCAAAGACAATGCTACACACACACACACACACACACACACACACACACACACAGGTATTCTTACTAGAAGTGATTGGTATAGAGTAAACCTACTTTGTGGAAGAAATAAAATTTCTGAATTAAAAGTTAAGAATTCTAAAGGAAAATAAAATTATGTTTGTAAAACATCAGAAGTTGCCTTATACAGTTAGTATGTCTACAAACATTGGAACTTGCTTTGAGCTATTTAAATTATAAAACTGAAAAAAGAAGGTTATGGACATTTATTTATTTATTTATTTATTTATTTATTTATTTATTTTTGGTGTTGCTGTTGGTCTTTTTTGTTTGTTTGCTTGTTTATTGTTTCAAATGAATTGGGAAAGGAAACCAGAATAGACCAGAAAGGAGCAGTTGAACACTTCTGCATACCTGTTATCCCAGCACTGAAGAGATGTTGATAGAGGACCCAATGTCCACATCCAGCCTGAATTCCCTAAAAAACTCTCTCTAAAAGGAGCTGGGAATGAATCTCAGTGGGTACATTACTTTCCTCTCATTACATAGAACAAAGATGGTGGTGTTTAAGAGGTGGAGGCAGGAGGAACAGAACTTTAAGGTCAGCCTTAGCTACATAAGTAGCTACATGAGTTTGAGTCCAGCCTTGGAGGCATGAGATTTATTTCAGAAAAGAAATGAAGAAAATAAGAGAAAAGAACTCATGATAGTAATTATTTGAGGATAAAAATTGGAAGGATCTTTTATTGTTTTAAGGTTCATCTCAGACTATCAGGTTTTATGCTCCACTATACAATAAACTTGCTTAGTCATATTCAAGTAAGGCAAAAATCTGTTTCACATGTTTGCTTTTCTGTTTCAGATTTTCTTAATTGTGAAGCAATTCAGAATTTCTGCAAAATTTGAAGAAAAATGATTGGGCACATTCATTCCCTCATATTAAGTCCACCTGTATTTTACTGATGTTTGTAAGAAATTCTCATTCTTCCTTCAGATAAGGAATTGAGACCATAGGGCACA
This sequence comes from Grammomys surdaster, assembly GCF_004785775.1. NCBI lineage: Eukaryota > Metazoa > Chordata > Mammalia > Rodentia > Muridae > Grammomys > Grammomys surdaster. The sequence goes on along the minus strand of NW_021620528.1, from coordinate 2,403,992 downwards.
TAAAGAGAGGCCAACCAATTGCTGAATGGGAGGCAGGTGCCTGTATGAGAGATATGAAGGGCCAGTCACACAAAGCCATAGTCTTAGTCCTTAGTATTTGGTGTAACACCTTCTATCTGGTCTTTATTTATGAGGTTTATTACACCTGTAGTAAATAGAATATGTGTTAACAGATCCTGTATCTTCCCAAGTTATACCCAAATTCCCAAGAAGGTAATAAAGGACACAAAGTCAGAGATACTGTCTTAAATCCACACAGTTCGATAAACTTTTGAGGTATCAATTTCCATACAACAATTTTGATTAATTAAGATTGTTTGAGAATGTTAATACTTGATCTAGAGACCTAGAGGATCAAAATAAATGAGATATGTGCATACAAAAATGGTAATTGTGCTAGTGATATGGTATCTGTTTACTAGTGTTTCAATAGTGGATGAAATATATGCTCCCAACCAGAATAGTTGGACTGAATTATATTTACCTTTCCTATATCATTAGGTAAACTTTTAAGTTTCCATATTATGAGCATAGAGAATAAATACATACAATAATATATACAGGCTTCTTCTTTCACACTGAACTCACTGTTTGGATACTTTTGTACTCTTTCTCACAAGAGTAAAAAGCACACAAGTAGGCAAAGAATGAAAAAACTACTAAGTAGTGAATAAGATAATAACAAAGGAGAAACCCAAAGAAAGGAGGAAAAACAGGAATGAAGGAACTCAAGCTTTGTGTGCATGAGAACTTTCTTCAACCCAAGTGGGGAAGCCAAGGTGCAGGAAGCTGGATGAAGATTTGGAATCTTCTCTTCATCTGCTTTTCTATGATACCTATAGCAGTGTCCCTGATCCAAGAGCCCTCTAATCTGTGAAAGCCGGAAGATGGAATAATTTACAAGGTGCATTCCTGATTCATGGCTCAGCCTCATAAAATTGTCACAATAAATTGGACTTTTTTTTTAATCTTCTGGACACCAACTCTGTTTTAGAACAAACCTAAAGTGCTTTCATAGTGTAACTATTCACATGCTGATGGATATTTTCCAATATCTTTGGCAGCCTCATTAATTAGAAAAATACCACACCCATATTTTTTGTAATCACTGCTTGCTTAATGGAAGAAAGCATTTGTCAAGAAAGCAGGTAGATTTGGTGGACAGTTGCCAAGTTCATCCTGATCCAAACAGCACCAATCCTTTCCACATTTAGCTTGCACATCAAAGCAAACTCGGTTGAGTTTAACAGTAGTTCTGCCTCCCAGGGCTTTGGGGACTTTTATGCCATATGGAAGGTTTTTTGCATTGCTCTTCATGCCTCAGGCAGGTGAGTGGACTATGGGTCAGCATCAGCCTTAAGACAGCAGTTTGGCAATTGAAAACAGATCTGGCTCAGATTTTAGCAAACAGCATCTGCCCTGCTGTTCAGTTTTATGAAGGTTATCATTTTCATGAGGCCATGCTGTTTGACTGCTCATCATGCTTCTTCCACAGCAATCTGGTGAGATGGAAAGGGAAGTCCCATTTGGAAAAATGTCTGTGTTCTACTTCCAGACTGTCCTTCATGATCGGAGGAAGTGTGAACCATCTTCTAGAGATCACTGATTTTATCCTTATCTGTAAAGTGGATTGATGCTTAAACTCACTCAGTTTCCTTTCTAGAAAACCTATAGCAACCAAGTTCTCTTCTGATGCCAAACAAACAAACAAACAAACAAACAAAATATTACAAAATAAAAGACCCAAAACACATTTTTGTTTCCAGAAGGTTTATACAAAAACAATTTCTCAAATATTTGGTATATGTGGAGGCTATGCATACTAACATAATATTTATATGTTGTCTTTTCTTGTGCCAACATCTCATCTTTTATTCCAGTATTTATTTGTGTGTTTTCAACTCCACATTAATTCAATTGGAATTTTTACTATTCTGAGTCCTTTTTTTTTATTCCAGTATTTCTTTGTGTGTTTTCAACTCCATATTAACTCGATTGGAATTTCTACTATTCTAAGTCCTGTAACAGATATGACTGGATGCTAACTGTTCAGAGAATACTCATTATCTCATACATCATTATCACAACAAGACGGACTGTGACCAATGTCTACTCTCTATCACCCATTGCAGTGAATATTTAAATGTGTCATGACTTATGTAATCTTATTATCATTCTCATGAATAATGTAGTGTTAACTGGATTTATAGAGATGACAACTTACTTACAATCACAAGTATCTTTCAATTTCCCCAGACTTTTCTTTATGGCACCATTATAAGTCTTCACTCCATGATTCCTGGACTCATTATATCTTCCTCTGTATTATACTTTCTTCATTTCTTTGGGCTGTATAATATGTATAGACTTCATTGGGATTTTGTCTATTTACTTTCTGTTCAGGTCTTGATTCTATTCCCTCTGGTTTAGGTATCTCATACAGTCTAAGAGGAATTTACATTATATTGATGGAATCTCCTGGCAAAATTTGTGAATTACACCACTGAAATTATAACTTTGCTCTCAGTGTCTAATCAATAATGTCTGTCATTCTTGCAGGGCTTGCTATATATCATGCAGGTTGTCAAGAACACATAAACATGCATCATTTCATTTAGAAATTATAATTGCAATTAGACATTGCTAGCTACATTAGCAATATCCTAGTACTTTAGTAAATTTCCTTAACTATAATACATTTGGTGAAAGGATTGCAATTAAGTTCCACATGTCATCAAGTTCTACCTGTATCCTCTACTGAGTGTCAATCATACTTAATCTGATTGCCCACAGAATTTAAACCATCCACTGAATACTTCAGATTTACTGGTTTGTGTTCTTTTCACTTAAGACACTAATTCCAATGTCATGATTCATGAACATTTAAAACTTGAAAAATGTCAGCTCAAAAAATTATTAGAAACAAACAAAAATAATATCTTAGTAGTCTATAATATATCTCATATCATGTGAGCACCGACAGAACACAAGAAGTAAATCTGAGGCAACATACATAATACAGCATTTTACTAGTGGCAGTTAGAGGAAACACAGAAGAAATTTTTTATTAGGATGTGTCTCAAAGTTAGACAACCATATCTCCTTAAGAGAATGACTTGCTAAAAACATACTGATTCTCCAATACTATCTAATGATTCTCTAATATTGACTATAATCAATATTTATACAATAATAAATAATAATGGTATAATTAACCTCTTAAATGCCTGAGTGATCTAAAAGAACTGAGTGACAAATGTTTAGATTTGTGTGTGTGATTTGGACTACTTGCAAAATACAGGAAACTAGAAAGATAATATTACTGACAAAGAGTAACATAAATCTCAAAAGGGAAAGAGGATAGGAGAATACAAGTGTGATGAGGGGGGTAAAATTATGGGGGCGAGGTTTATGTTAGGAGAAGAGTGAGAGTATAGGCAGAGGTGGAGGTAGAGTGACAGTTAACAAGAAGAATGTTTGAAAAACCCATATGTAAACTTAATATTTAATAAGAACATATATAAAGTTTTTAATTGTAATTAAAGTTTAGTTGATGATTTCTTACACAGAATAAAACGCGCTCCCAAGAAGCTATATGTTTCCAAATAAAAATCCCAATGCCAGGTGTGGTTTACTTCCCTTTCCTGAGTTACTGGTCATTAGCATCCCCAAGACACTGAAGGGAAAAATAAAAGGTTATTGCTTGTCCTCTTGGTTGCTCACCAGAGCACGTATGAATACCCGACCTCTGAGAACACCATGCACTTCTTTTGAAATAAGACACAGAGAATTCAAATTGGTACTGTTCAGGAAATCTACTGCTTAGAGTTCACATTACTGAAACTTCTTATATAGTCTTCTGTATAAAGAAGAAAGTATAGTCTTATCCAGATAAGAACACCTTAAACTACAAATAATAGCTGGTATGACAAGATATGTTCATGGAACAAATAGTAGCATGAATATTATGAGGAAAACCAATCACATTCTGACTGGATATAATGCCTCTCCATAGGAGTAAATCTCTATCTAGAACTGTATATGTGGCCAAAGAGCCAGAGGTTGGGGAGCTCAGAGTTCCTAGGAGTGAACCTGCTACTACTGTTTTGTAAATGAATGTAGTATCAAGGTACGTTCTAAATTCATCTGTATTTGGAGACTTGTGACGCTCTCAGACCTCATCTGAGATGCATCTTTGTGCAATGGATGATCATGAACTACCTTAGAGTAAAAAGAGCATCAGAGCCAGAGGTTTGGGAGTATTGTAGTGAAATCCTTCTGGTGATGACAAAACTACAGTACACATGGACTCGCAGCAGATTTGGTTACTTGCACAAGACTTATGCAAGATCAAGCTCGTCAACATTCTTGCACAAAGCCAGGGGTAGCTCATCAGTCCCGTGAGGGGCTTATTGACAGTTTATGGTTGCTGAAGAAGGAGGAGTCAGTTTACTTTTTCAGAGTAGCCTTAGATAGACTGGCTATGTTCCATTGTATGGTGCCATACTCATATGCAAACAGGCAGCATAAGTTGGACTTAGGTGGTTATTAGAAAAAGCAGACACAAACGAAGGAAAGTTAGAGGTAGATTTGGAAGGATTTAGGGAGAATTGAGGGTAGAATACTATAAAAATAATTGACAAAATACTTGTAGAATGAATAAAAATAATACATTAAAAATATAAGCATATATACTGAGGAATCTTACAGTAAATTGTTTTGTAATGAAGCTCTTGAGAAAAAATTTTAAATTACCCAGAATATGAAAGATAATTGATTTGCAAAGGAAATGATATGATGATTACTACATGTTTTTATTAGAAAAAGAATGTAAGCAAAACAAACAAACATAAAAGCAACAATAATATTAAAGCTTTTTTAAGATCTATAGGAAAAAAAGAATCTAGAATTCCATATCTACTGAAGATATATTTTCTAAATGTCTATTAACGTAGCTAAAGCCCAAAAGTGACAACACCAGTTTGGGGTGATAGTGTGGAGCAATAAAGATTCTCACTTATTGCTATGGGAATGTAAAAGTGCTATTCCTCTTTGAAAATAAGTTGCCAATCATTTCCAGAAATAAACATGTTCTTGTCATATGATCCAGCGCCATGCTTCCAGGCATGCATCCATCTGATATGAGTATTTATACTCAGAAAAGTATCTTCATAGAAATATTTATAGTTGCTTTTCATATATCTAAAAACTAGAAGAACAATCCAGTCCTTTACTAGGCAAGTGTGTAAATAAATACATGAATAAATGAATAAATAATATTCAGTGATAAGAAGGAATAGGCTTCTGAGGCATATAGAGGCATAAATAAATTTCAAATGCACATTGTAAAAATAAAGGAAGCTCAGAAGTAAATGTTATGACTATGTAATTCGATAACTAGAATATTCTCCAAAAGGCTCATCTATAGATATGAAAAATAGGGCATAAGGGAAGGAAAAAATTTGAAAAGATGAAACCTGGAATTTATCAGAAAATTAAGCAGTAAAATATTCTGTAAAATTCTATAATGGTATAGTCTTAAAATACACTCTCTAAGAAATTCCAAAATGTATTGTAATGTGGTAATTAAAATGTTACTAAAATTTGAATTTTCTAAGTAAAATTCCATTTTTTCACTTTCTAATAGAAGTAGTGACCAATTACAGTGAAATATATTCCGGACTTATTTTTTCTTTAAAAAAAAAAGTCTCTATGATGAGAACCATTCAAGAGTTTGGCTTTGAAATGAAGTGTTGACATAATTTAAAAAAATACTTTGTTGAATACAGTGGGAGGTAGCATATAGGTTAAATGTGCTCATATCCATAACCACAGCAGCTATAGGACTGATGGGAAATAGTATATTCTCACAGTAGATGCCAAAGCTTTTTGAAGTGGTCTTGGTTCCTTCTACCTACCATTCAGTGGATCAAATCCTGCTGTCTTCACATTGTCTTTTGCTTTTTTGTGGAGCTTTGTAGTTAAAATAAACCTGCAGACCTATCAGAATTACATCAGAATTCTCAACAAAGATTCTAAAAGCCTGAAGATCCTGGACAAATGTCATGCAAATCATAACAGAACACCAGCCCAGGCTACTATACCCAGCAAAACTCTCAATCATCATAGATGGAGAAACCAAGATATTCCATGAGAAAAAATGTAAACAATATCTTTCTACTCATCCAGCCCTACAGAAGATAATAGAAAGAAAATTTCAACACAAGGAGTGTAACTACACCCAAGAAAACACAAGAAATTAATCATCTCACAACAAGCCAAAAAAGAAGAGAATCTCACACACATAATGCAACTCCAACAACAAACATAGCAGGAACTAACAATCACTGGTCTTTAATATCTCTCAACATCAATGAACTCAGTTCCCCAATAAAAAACAGAGGCTAAAAGACTGGATATGCAAACAGGCTCCAGAATTTTGCCACATACAAGAAACACCTTTCAGTGACAAAGACAGGCACTGTCTCAGAGTAAAAGTCTGGAAAAAGTTTTCCAGCAAACTGTCCCAAGAAACAAGCTGAAGCCTTCATTCTAGTATCCAATAAAATAGACTTTCAAGCAAAAGTAATCAAATGAGATGGGGAAGGACACTTCACACTTATCAAAGGAAGAATCCACCAAGATGAAGACTCAGTTCTGAAGATTTATACTCCAAATGTAAGAGCAAGGGTACCCACATTCATAAAAACAAACAAAACAAAACAAAACAAAACAAAACACTTTAATAAATCTCAAAGCACACATTGAGCCTAGCCTAATAGTAGTGGGAGACTTCAACAATCCACACTCACTAATGAGCCTTCGATACAGAACCTAATGTGAGACACAGTGAAACTAACAGAAATTATGAACCAAATGGATTTAACAGATATCTACAGAACATTTATCCCCAAAACAAGAGAATTTACCTTCTTCTCAGCCGCTCATGGAACATTCTCTAAAACTGACCATATGATCGGACACAAAACAAGCCTAAACAGATACAAGAAGATTGAAGCCATCTTATTCATCCTATCAGATTACCATGGACAAAGGCTGGACTTTAATAACAACAAAAACAACAGAAAGCCCACATATTCTTGGAAATTGAACAACTTTCTACTCAATGCTAACTTGGTCATGGAAGAAATAAAGAAAGAAATTAAAGACTTTATAAAATTCAATGACAATGAAGACACTGCATACCCAAATTTATGGGACACTGAGTGCCCTCACAAAGACATTGGAGAGATCCCATGCTATTAACTTAACAACCGCACCTGAAATGTGTAGAACTGAAAGAAGCAAACACTCCCAAGAGGAGTAGAAGGAAGGAACTAGTCAAACTCAGGGCTGAAATCAACCAATTAAAAACAAAGAAAATAATACAAAGAATAAACAAAACCAAGATCTGATTCTTTGAGAAAATTAACAAGATAGATAAACGCTTAGTCAAACTAACTAAAGGGCACAAAGATAGTATACACATTAACAAAATTAGAAATGAAAAGTGAGACATAACAACAGAAATGGAAGAAGTATAAAAAAATTATCAGATCTTACAACAAAAGCCTATATTCAACAAAATTGAAAAATCTAGGTAAAATGGAGGATTTTCTAGACAGAAACCATGTACCAAAGCTAATTCAAGATCAGATATACTTTCTAAATACTTCCATAAACCCTAAGGAAATATAAGTAGTTATTAAAAACCTCCCAACTAAAAAGAAGCCCAGGGCCAGATGGTTTTAGTGCAGAGTTATACCACCTATTCAAATAAGAGCTAATATCAGTACTCATAAAATTATTTCACAAAGTAAAAAGTATCTAGTAAATATATTACTTGAAGTTCTAGCTAGAGAAATTATAAAACAAAAGGTGATCAAGGGGATAGAATTGGAAAGGAAAAAGTCAATGTATCACTATTTGCAGATGATATAATAGTATACACTAGTGACCCCAAAAATTCTACTTCTCCAGCTGATAAATAACTTCAGCAAAGGGGCTGGATACAAAATTAACTCAAACAAATCAGTAGCCTTCTTTTTTAAAACTGAGAAATAGACTGAGAAAGAAATAAGGGAAACAACACTCCTCACAATAGCCACAAATATAAAATATCTTGGTGCAATTCTAGTCAAGCAAGTGAAAGATCTGTATGATAAGAACTTCAAGTCCCCAAAGAAAGAAATTGAAGATCTCACATACTCATGGATCAGTAGGATTAATATAATAAAAATGTTCAACTTACCAAAAGCAATGAACATATTCAATGCAATCTTCATCAAAATTACAACACAATTCTTTAAAGACATGGAAAGAACAATTCTCAGCTTTATATGATAAAACAGAAAACCCAGTGTAGAGAAAACAGTCCTCAACAATAAAAGACCTTCTAGGGCAATCACCATCCCTGACCTCAAGCTGTACTATAGAGCAATAGTGATAAAAACCACATGGTATTGGTACAGAGACAGGTCAATCAATGGAATAGAATTGAAGACCCAGAAATAAAGCCACATACTTTTGGCCACTTAATCTTTGACAAAGAAGCCAAAAACATACAGTAAAAAAAAGACAGAATTTTCAACAAATGGTGCTGGTCTGTCGGTCTGTGTGTAGAAGAATGCATATTGATCCATATTTATTACCGTGTACAAAGCTCAAGTCCAAGTGGATCAAGGATCTCAATATAAAACTAGATACACTGAATCTAATAGAAGAGAAAGTGGGAAAGAACCTCAAATTTCCTGAACAGAAAGCCAATGGCTCAGACTCTAAGATTAACAATTGACAAATGGGACCTCATGAAACTGTAAAGCTTCTGTAAGGCAAAGGGCACTATTAATAGGAAAAAACCAGTAATTTACAGATTGAGAAAAGGTCTCCATTAACCCTACATCAGATAGAGGGCTAATATACAAAATATACAAATAACTCAAAAAGTCAGGCTATAAAAAACTAATAACCCAATTAAAAAATGAGTTAGAGCTAAACAGAAAATTCTAAACAGAGGAATCTCCAATGACTTAGTCACACTTAAAAAAATGTTCAGCATCCTTACTTATCAGGGAAATGTAAATCAAATTGACTATGAGATCCTACCTTACACAAATCAGAATGGATAAGATAAAAACCCAAGGGACAGTACATGCTGGCAAGGATCTGGAGAAAGAAGAACACTCTGCCATTGCCAGTGGAATTGAAAACTGGTACAACTACTCTGGAAATCAATCTGGAAGTTCCTCAGAAAATAGGAAATAGCCAGAAGCTGGAGACAACCCAGATATTCTCTCAACAGAAGAATGGATACAGAAAATATGGGTCATTTACACAATGGAATACTATTCAGATAATAAAAATGAGGACATTATGAGTTTTGCAGATAAATGGATGGAACCAGAAAATATTATTCCAAGTGAGATAACTCAGACCCAAAGGACATGCATGATATGTACTCACTGATAAGTGGCTATTAGCTCAAAAGTACAGAATACCCATGATACAACTAACAGACCTTAAGAAGCTAAAAAGAAAGAAGGTCCAAGTGTGGATACTTCAATCCCACTTAGAAGGAGGAGCAGAGAGAGGAATATAGGTGGGAGCGGGGCGGGGGAGGGGAAAAGGTGGGCAGATCAGGTATGGGGAGTTGACAGGAGAGAAGCCCAGAAGGCCAGGAAAATAAATGGAAATATGCCACAGTGGGGGTTTGTGGGGGCAGGCGAATCTCTCAAAAGTCCCAGAGACATGGAATGTGAGAGTCTCCCAGGACTCAATGGGGGTGACCTTAGTGGAAATACTCAACATTTGGAAGATGGAACCTGAAGAGATGACCTCCAGTAAATCAACATGTCTCCCAGTTAAGGCATGAGCCACCCTCTCATCTTCAAAATTTTTGACCCAGAATTTCTTCTGTTTACAGGAAATAGACAAAAATGGAACAGAGACTGAAGGAAAAACCACTCAGTGACTGGCACAATTAGAGATCCATCTCATGTGCATGCACTAAACCCTGACACTATTAATGATGCCATGTTGTGCTTGCAGACAGGAGCCTAGCATGTCTGTCCTCTGAGAGGCTCTACCAGCAGCTCACATAGACAAATGATACTTACAGGCAATCATTGGATTGAGGTCGGAGATCCCTGTAGAAGAGTTAGGAAAAGAAGTGAAGGAGCTGAAGGGGATTGCAACCCCATAGGAAGAACAACAGGACCCTTCAGAGCTCCCAGAAACTAAGGCACCAACCAAGGAACATACAGAGGCTGTTTTGTGCCCTCTGGCAGATATGTAATAGAGAACTGTCTTGTCTGACCTCTGGGAGAAGATGAACCTAATCCTGTAGAAACCTGATGCCTAAGGAAAGGAGGATCCTGCAAGGGGTAGGTGTGGGTGGATGGGTTGGTGGAGGAGTACCCTCTCAGAAACAGAAGGGAGGGGGACTGGTGAATAACTCAAGGAGGGGGGACCAGGAAGGGGAGTCAATATTTGGAACTTAAATAACATAATTTAATAAAAAGCAAGGTTTCAGTACAATTGAGCTCCTTCTAAACATCCTAGGACATAATCTAATTTTGATTTTCGTTGTTTTCCTAGAATTCCTTCCTATACTTGGCTCATGGTTTCTTCTACTTTTGAAATGGTAATGGGTGTGGGTAGTGCATCTATAAACTCACCATGTCTTCTTCTACACTGAAAAAGTCTCTATAGTTATTTAAGTCCTGCTGGTAATTTAGAATCTTTCTAAGGATAGCCCATTGGCAAATTTAATTCCTTGCTATGTAACTACATTGATTTAGGCCCCAGCAATTAGAACATCTTTGGGGAGACCTGTTGTCCAGCTGTTTACTAATTACTTTCAGATGAGTTAAACTGCTGTGTGGCTGGAAAGTTGGTAGAAGAACATTCCTCCAGGTGGGAATGCAGTTTTCAACTTAGGCATCTGATTTCTCCCGACAAAATTCTTCCCAGTACTTTTTCCAGTCTTGTCTCTATCTTTGCTCATAGAACAGACCAGTTACCAAGCACCATGGCTAAGACTTCTAGGCAAAGTTACTGCTGCAAGGTCTGGGGCACGAGAAAGCTCTGGCTCATCATATTAGCCTAGCTGATGACTGTGTTAATCAGAGCTATGCTCAACTCCCAAGTCACATCACCTAATCTTGCCAGAAATATATGACTACTTATTTCCTGAGTTCAAACTTCGGGATTATATATTTGTCTTTTAGAATAGCAGAATACTTTACTAATGTCCAGTTGAATTTTCCATTTAGCTGATCTGTATAAGTCAGGTACAAAACAGCTTCTTACCTTCTATAAACATTTTATCCTAGGATCTTTTATCCTAGGATAGAAACTAGGATAAAATATAGGCAAAAACTTAGGTTTTAGAGATACAATAGCTGTCATATCTTAGCATATCAGGGTGAATTAAGAAAATATGACAAGAATGAGTATTCCAAACAATAGAGGCTTATCATTTACTTCTCGACGTTCTGAATGACGCAGGACCAAGGTAGAGCTGCAGGGGATGAAGTTGCTTTCTGAGGCTTAGTGTCTTGGGTTTTGAATAGCTGCCATTTTGCTGTGTACTCACATGACTTTTATGTATAGATTGAGGAGAGGAAAATAAAAAAAATAATGTATTTCTTCATAAAAAATTAATCCCTTCATTAGGCCCTAATCTCATGACCTCATCTAACCCCAATGATAACTTAATGAACACATTACCAAATGGGAAATATTCACATGTGAGTTTTGTGAGGAATGAGTCAGCCCATTCCAGTCACAAGATTTTCTAATGGTTTCAAATTTTCAAAGAAGTCCTTAATTATTCCTACTGATTTGCAGTATTTCCAACTATCTATCCATTCAACTACCTATCTGTCTGTCTGTCTGTCTGTCTATCTATACACAAATCCATGTTTCCATACTTACATATGTAAGCAGTGAAACATTTTTTTTATATGATTGGCCAATTGGTGGTGAAAAATATTTAAAGTTGATTTTTCTACTTCTGATGTTTTCATAGAAAGGTCAAAGTTCTAACCAGGCTTCCTAGGTAACCTGTCTTCTAACTGATCACCTGGTCAATTAATCACCAAAAAGAACTGTATAATTTTAGGCTTTATCCATGTGTGATGCTTTATATAAACTCATACATGTTCCAATAACAGGTACCACTAATGCTCTGGAAATGCAAGGATCTCCCTTGCTGCACTGCCTACTCTGTTAGTGACCTAATGTCAGGAAGATGAACTGTTTCTCATAAATTATTTTAATTTTATGATATTTATGATAGAGAATAAGGTATTACCATGAGTACTTAGTTCCCAACCTTCTATTATTTCAATAACTACATTCCCTTATTAACAACTGATATTATTGGGCATGAAGCAGCTGCATGCCATGTTTTGTAGCTTTGCTCAGAGAAATTGATCTGGCTCCTTTCTTCCTTCTGGTTCACGTCAAGCTTTTTATGATCTCTAGCTCTTAAAGTGTTGGGTATATAATGCTACATGTGGGATTTAGGGTCACAAGTGGATTTCTTTAATCATCTTCCAACATTAAAAAACATCTACATCAAAATTGGAATCATATGCAGATCTCATGTAAATTATAGATAGAATATATGTTCATAGAATCTGTTTACCAATGCTGCTACTAAAGCATCTCAGACACCTTTTCTAAATTGAGGAAATGGACACTAGAATTTTGGGTAACAACTTGGTAAGGTATAGTTATTATCAATCCTCTTTCTTTACCAATTTCCATTTTCATTTCAGCATGACATGCTTACTAGCTGGCATGCAGTAAAAATGTACATTCTCTCCATAAGACATCTACTTGTATTTATCTTGATTGATACATTAGCATGGATTAACTTTTCAGACATCATTTCTTTTCTAACTTCCCACATCTTTGCAGAGTTCCCAATAAACTGCAGACTTCAAAGAGCAAGAAGGAACAAGATAGTACTCTGACAAATAGAGTTTGTAGGAGTGAAGCCAGGGTCTTTTGTTGGAATCTTTGTTTACATTTGCTTTGTGAGATATTGGCACAGAGAGCTCAAGTGACTTGTCAAAACCACCCAGCTTCTAAATGTTGAAACCTCTAGGATTCATTTTATAAGACTAGGTACAATTAAAATTACCTTCCAAAACTTACCATTTTAATTGACAGACTTTCAAGATAGCTCAAATAACTTACATGATACCCAGGGAAATAAAAACTATTTTAGTCTTGAGCTGAGAGGAAGCAAGATGACAGGTATTACATGTTTTTTGAAAACTCTGGGTGGTAGAGATTAAAGTCATTGATCAACATCATAGAATAAGCACACCAGTAGCCATTGCAATGAGAGAAATTTGCACTGCTTATTTCCAAGACAACAATTGTCCTGCTGTCAGAATACTGTCCATGCCTGGTACTGATTTATAATGTTGAAGCAGCATGACTCTCAGGCCATCTCTCTTTGAGGCAGAGGGCAGCATACCATGTGTTCACCTTAGTGAGTAGCTAATCCAGAAAGCTATCCATGATTTATGGTCCCAGGACTGTGCTGTCTTCCTTTACAAGCTACAGATCAGAAACAGCAAGAGGGGACCTACTGAAGGTGAACCTGTTCAGCGAGGAAGTATTGCCATCATTATCCTCAGAATGCTGCTGTGCACACTTAGTTAGACCACTTGAAACACAGCCACTGGGGAAAGATCCAGGCCACATCTGTCTGCGCAAAGGTAGTGTCCAGCAAGAATATCACAAACTGAAGACTATAAATAACTGTGGGATTAGAAAGAATGAGGATGACAGCTGATTCTAAAATTACTACAGATTCATTCAGTTCAGTATTCTACACTTAAGGGAATGGCAATGCCATTGGCACATTTGTCCTGTTTTCAATCCTTGACCTGCTTTGCTTTTAGACCTAATTTCTACAACAGAGAGGAAAAAAAATTGAAGCAGTGAAAACAAATGGGATACAGAGGTTGAGTCCAAGACCAATGTGGTGCTTAGATTTGTGACTTTGGCCAAATTCCTTAAATCTAGGATTCTCCACTCATCTGTACATCAAAGAATATTATGATGACTCAAGAGAAAGTCAAGAACACATTGCAAAGTCCTACCTCACGAATGCTTGCCAAGTCTATTGCTTCCTTCATCAGGATCCTAGAAGACAGCACATTTCTCTCTTAGATCTATGGAAGTCTCAGCCAAGCAGTAAATAAGAGATGATCAGGTGATAGGTAGGGCCCGAAGAAGACCTAAGTCAGCCTCTCTCTCTCTCTCTCTCTCTCTCTCTCTCTCTCTCTCTCTCTCTCTCTCTGTCTCTCTCTCTGTCTCTCTCTC
>NW_021620528.1:2349528-2389543 GCF_004785775.1 Grammomys surdaster | reverse complement strand
TGTGTGTGTGTGTGTGTATGTGTGGTGTGTGTGTGTGTGTATGGTGTGTGTGTATGTGTGAGTATGTGTGCACATGCATGCGAACCTGGGGCTGAGTAAATAAATTAATGATGCTGCTAAAAGACCTTATCTTAAAATAAATTTGAAAACAAGACTGGGAATGTATCTCATTGATGAAGTGCTTGCCTAGGACTTGTGAAGACCTGACTTTATTCTCCAGGGCCACAAAACAAGAAAGAAACCTGGGAATTGAATTTAACAATAAGCTATATAATGTAGGTAACAAATGAAATGCCTGGAAGCTAATAATAGGTAACTGAAAAATATGTTTTATTGTAATTATTGGTATTATTATCATCATTATTAAATGTTAGAATTAAGTTGAGCTGCTGCTTCTATTAGACTTTCATTGGTAGTTCCCAGCTTTTGAAGATGAAATAAGTAAGTCTCTTTCAAAAGCATTTTCTAAGTCTTTATATCTGCATTTCTCCATGCATCTATCCATCTTTTTCTTTCTATCCTATCTATCTATCTATCTATCTATCTATCTATCTATCTATCTATCATCTATCTATCTACCTACCTACCCTACAAAGTAATTAGCAAGCCTCAACATGGCCCTATTTGATGTTCTCAGATATGTGTGATAGCACAAATCATTCATATAAACTTAATTGTGTGTTTACTATGTGCTTGGCACAGTGCTGAGAACCTTACATATTTAGCTTCACTCAAACAATGACTGAGTTAAATCAAATCATATCTTTATGCCAAATTTAAATGTGAGAAAATATTTAAAAGTTTACCTAGTGTCATACAGCTGATTCATTGATGTGAGGCATATAATCAAGGTACTTTGCTAAAGAGACTGTGTTCATAACCTGCTACTTGCTCTCAACATGCTACAATATGTTGGAGAAGACAGAAAATACACAGATTATCAAATATTTTAAGGCTCTTTCAGAGAGTATTAAATCTTATGGGAAAACAATGTAAATGGAAAATCTATAAGGATAGAACAGTTGTCCCAAATTTTGAATTATGGGAAGGAAAACCCATATATAGTTTAAAGTACCCAAATTTCCAGGCATCACTTATGGTAATTAAATCACTGCCTACTTAGGACAGTGAGAAGATTAACATGACCAATGTAGCATATACTTTGGCCCTGCTACAATGATTTAAATAACTCTGGTTTCAGTGACTCTAAAATTTCATGTGATTGGACTGCTGCCTTTAGACTCTAATAGCTGCCCTTATTTAAATACCACACTAGTCAGAGAAGAAATGGAATAAGTGTTAGAATAATTAAGATATTTCAAAATCTATGATACAACATGGTGTGACATCTGGCCACTTCCACGTGGTCTATGAAAGTCTTGTTTACAAGTATTGTGGTGATTTAGGCTTGAAAGTTTGTCCTATCATGCGGGCTCAGGCAGAGGGGAGGATAAAAAGGGCAGGTATCTAGCCAGGTGGTGGTCATTCATGACTTTAATTCCAGTACTCTGGAGACAGAGGCAGGTTTATCTCTGAGGTTGAGCCTAGCCTGGTCTAACAGATGAGTCCCCACATAGCCAGAGCTACACAGAGAAACCCTGTTGCAAAAAGAAGAAAAATAGAAAAGGGACCCATTAACTATTCTTAATCACTACCAAGATTTTATGTAGATTTAGCAAAAAATGATCACAGCAGGAAGAGTACATTTTTCGCAAATATTGGGAAAACCATAGGATCAGAATGAATCAGCAGAATGCTTATTTGGAAGGACTTAAAAATAAAGTGAGGGGTGAAGGTTCTTGACTTCATTCAAGAATGAAATTAATTCCCACAAATTACAAAATCATACAGAGTATTTATAACAAAGTGATTGAACAAGCCAGAGAAAAATATACAGTCAAGATTGATAGTAGACTATGCTGGTGAAGGTAGTGTCAGAGGTCCATTGATGTTAGCAATTTTCTTTGGGTGGGGGGAGTTAGAGAAGGAGTTTGCCTACCATGTTTCTAGTTTGGGTGGTTCTTCATTTGACAAAGGCAAGTCACTGATGTCACTGAAGTTGCCTTACCTTAATCCCTTGCCATAACTCATCTGATTTTAATCATACATATGTTCAATTACACATAGCCATAAGACGGTAAATAGAAAGCTCTTTTAGAAGTGACATATTTTTACTTTATTGCACAAGCACCTAAAATTAGTTCAGGCTAGATTGGCAAGTTTACATTTATACGCAGATACAACTGGAGAGTAATTGATTAAAATCTATCTAAATTTGACAGCCTTTAAGGGGAAATAGTATTTATTTTATTGTTTCAGATTCACTCAGAAACTATTTACAGAATTTATGCATTCAACTCAGTGCAGCTTGGAGACCTAAGTGTCTAAAAGATTGTTAGCTTTCTTGTTTGATGTGTTGCATTGTGGTGTGTGTGTTCGTGCATGTGTGACTATCAATTCTGTGGGGCAATTTCAATTTTTGTTATCAGTATAGCAGCAGTTTAGTTCACACAAGTCAACAGCAGTAGCTTGCACTCGCAAACACTATTCACAAATCAGCAATGAGGCTCTTCCTAGAGGCCCAAGTCCTCAAAAGCACCAAAAGCCACCAAATCACAACCCAAAGTTTTGGTGTTTTTCTCTCTATGAAGTCATGAGAAATAATAATCAACAAAAAAGACAAGGCAAACCAATGCCATAACATCATCTGCAAAGACTAGTATCAACAAAGCCCTGCAAAAATGACAAAGGAAACCAATGCCACACAGTGTCATCCACTATCTGTTGGGTTATATTTATACACTTTCCAAACATCACATGTTCTCTCAAGGATCTACTTTTGAAAAACATGACATGCTACATTTCCAAGCAGCTTCTAAAAAAACAACATGGGTTCATTCTCAGCAGAATATTCTTCCATGTGTCTGCTTTAGCAAAAACACCCTCTCATAAGACGGTTTCAAGAAAAATCATATGACACAGCTGAGTCTCCAAAAAATCCCCAAAATTTTCACTTTACACTTGCTCAACTATGTTCTTAGCAGCTTTTATTCATAATAGCCAGAAACTGGGACAATGTAGATTCCTCTCAACTGAAGAATGGATAAAGAAAATAGTTCATCTATACAAAGGAATACTATTCAGCTATTAAAAACAAGGATATCATGAAATTTGCAGATAAATAGATGGAATTAGAAAGTATCATACTGAGTGAGCTAATACAGATCCAGAAAGACATCTATAGTATGTACTCACTTATAAGTGGATATTAGACATAAAGTATAGGATACCTATCCAGAGACCCAAAGAAAGTAAGTAATATGAAGAGCCCAAGGGAGGATTCATTAATATCATTCAGAAAGGGGAACAAAATACTCATTGGAGGTAGATGGAGAGAGGAAACTGGGTGGAAAAGACAGTGAGGGAATAAAATGTGATGGGGATCAGTCATGTGGAGAGAGAATGAGAGAGAGGTCTGGGAGTAAGAATAGAAATAGGTGGGGGGACATCTCTGGCACTATCTGGAGACTTGGTTTTGGGAAGGCTCTGAGGAATTTATAGGGGTGACTCTAGCTAGGATTCCTACCAGCAGGGGATATAGAGACTGAAGTGGCCACCTCCTATAGCCAGGCAAGACTTCCAGTGGAGGGAGAGAGATAACAACCCACCCAAAAATCCTTCAACCTAAAATTTGTCCTGCCTAAAAGATCCACTGGAATAAAGATGGAGCAGATACTGACTGAGGTAATGGCTCAATTACTGACTAAAATTTAGAGCCATCCCATGGGAGAGAGCCAACCTCTGATACTATTAGTAATACTCTGGTATGCTTACAGACAAGAACTTAGCATAACTGTCTCCTGAGACAGTTCATTCAGCAGGGGATGAAAACAGATGCAGAAACCCACAGTCAAATTTTAGGCAGAGCTTGTGTAGTCTGGTGGAAGAGTTGAGGATAGAACTGAGCATGCTAGAGGGGTCTAGGACACCACAAGAAGACCTGTAGAATCAATTAACTCGGGCCCATGGGGGCTCCCAGACTGGGACCAACAAGCATGCAGGAGTTGGACCTAGTACCTGTATACATTTGTAGCAGATGTGCAGTTAGGTCACCATATGGGTTCTCTAAAAATGGAAGCAGGGCTGTATTGGACTCTGTTGCCTGCCATTGGATCCTGTTTCCCTAAATGGACTTGCTGCTGGGCCTCAGTGCGGGAGAATGTGCTAAGTCCTCCTTGGACTAGATGTCCAAGGGTAGAGTGGTACCAAACAAGGGCATCCCCTTCTCTGAGGAGAAGGGGTGGAGGTAATTGGGGGAGAGATTTGTGGGGATTAGGAGGGAATCAGTAAAATGAATAAATAAATTAATTAAAAGATGGCGAACATGACTCATGCTATAACTCTTTTACTCTGAGCAGTGCAGTATGAAGAGAGAAGGAGGAAGGCCAGTCAGTGACTATGGACTCTGGGCCCCAATCTGTTCCTACTGTAAAGTCATGCTTTAGGATAGCTTTGATACAAAGCTCATTCCTATGAACTCAGAATATGAGAAATTAATCCTGGACTCAAATGCCAGACCTCTCCAACATCAAATCAGCTTTTGCAAACCTTTAGAACTGGCATTGTTCTACAACTCAAATCAGAAGAATATGTTAAAATGAAATTACGACTGAATGTGAGAGAAGATAAATAAGGCTTGAAAGCATCATATTAAGCAAAGTAAACTGACTCAGAAAGGCAAATATTACATGCATAATATATGGTACTTAGATTTAGATGTGTGCATGCCTATATACTTGTCATTTATAGGTCTCTTAGTCCATATGTCTCTATATGACATAAAACTAGACAGTAGCATATTAGGAAGAATGAGGGTAGGAATCATGAAAGAGCAAAGAGTGACAAGAGAGAAATAGAAAGTAAATATGGTCAATGTCTATGATACGTTTGAATGGGTGAGGAGAAGAGTTGGAGATATAAATGGAGTTATATGTGTATAAAAATGTCCTTATGAAACCTCAAATGTACAATTAACATATGCTAATTAAAATATTATTTTAAGCTGTCATTATGAAATCTACCACTCTGCGCCACAAACTATACACTAAATTTATTTTATTTTTTAATTTTAATTTTACCTTTTTATTTAGTGTGAGTTAATTTATATTCAAAGTATATGGTTGTGTCTCTTTTTTTTATGTGTGGGATGTTCAGTTGTTCTTACAACATTTGTTGGGAAAATTATCCTTGCTTAATTTCCAATGACAACTTGACTTCACTCATATAAGTCATTTCTGGATTCTCTATTTTTCTCACTTATGCTGTTTGTCTATTATTTGAATAATAACAAATAATAACTTGCTATCATCATTACAGTAACACTGAAAAGAGGTACTTGAGATCCATAACTTTTTCTTCAATATTAAGTAGACTGATTTGAGTCCTTCAATTCTTCATTTAAATTTTGTTGGTATAAATAAAAGAACATGAAGTTTAGAAGATGAAATAGGGGAACAGAAATAACTTAGAAGAAATAAGTGGGAAGTAAATATGCTTCTAATACAGCATACATGTATGACATTCTAAAACAATTAATAAAAATACAGTTGGTATATTAAAAAATTGAGGATCAAACGTGACGGGAATGAAGAGGTAGTAAAGGCCTTCAGCATTTTTTTTCTGAAAATTCTTGAATGAGTAAATTATGCATTCGTTTGGAAAAACACAGTTGTATGTTCTATGTAAGTATATGCTGTATGAAAATACAAATTAACAAAAGGAAAATTCTTGGGTATCAAGGTGTGGACATGGGAACCTCTGTTATGTATTCACACACTGAGCCTCCAGGATAGAATATAATAATTTTACATTCAGTATCAGTGTTGTTTTATTTTATCATTGCAGGGAATATAAATGTTTACATCTTTGACAGAAAAGAACTATATGACAATAAGAGTTGATATTTAGAGGAACACTTTTTATAAGCAGTAGAAGTTAGTAAATGCATTAGGTATATTAATGAATGTTACATAATGCTATGCCACTAGCATTGCTTTCAGAATATATATAAGAACCTTTCATAATATACATAAAAACATGTGTCACATCCATGGATATAATATCAGACCTTGAATTGAGAACCGAAAAAAAAAAATCAGACCTTGAACAATTTACTATTTAGCTGTAAGTAACAGCACAATTAAAATAGTTTGCTTCTTTGATTACTGGTAAAAGTATATGAATAAACTCTTCAACATTGTTTTTTCCAAATTATAATTTACATATGTAAGTCATTGATCATTAATTTGAGAAATTCAAACTGGCTTTAATTTCTATATAATCTGATATACAAAATTTACATATATGTAGTCTTAATTGTTCATTTGCTCATTAAATTGATCACAATGTCCTCCTTCGTTGGAGAAAGCATGCCTAACCGTGCAAGTGCACAATATGAAACTATGAAGTATTCTTTTCTATATTTTCTATTGACTATTTTCATGCCATGGTTAACTACAAACAAATAAAATTACAGAAAGTAAAGGATGGTGAAAGGTGGATTTAAGAAGCGGGGATACTGTACACTTACAAAACTGAAACTCAAAAAAACTCTTCACATGTAATGAGAAAGCCTTTCCTCACAGTATGCCAAAAATCTGAGGATATATGTTAAGAGATTTGTTCTCTGTCCTCTCAACACCACCTTTGAAATAAAATCAGCAATTCTATGGCCATACACCAAAGAGAAACAGCTATCCTGTAAACACAAAAATAATGACAGACATGTAACTATCAGTCATACCAGATAATCAAACATCCTAGGTGATTTACTTTAACCTGAAGTAACTCAAGTACTAAGCAAGTCGATTTTGGAATGGTCCTAACCAGAACCTTAAAAATCTGAAATCTTTGAGTGGGCTTGACACCATGACTCTTTATAGTCTTGGTGCTTTGCCTCAACACACTACACCTCCACCAGCTGCCAGAAAGATGACAAGGGATGGTCAAAGAAGTTACCAGCCAACAATGGCCCCTATTAGCCAGTATGAGCACTTATCCTAAATTAAAATGTTCCAATTTACCATTTACCCTCATCTTCTGTGTTTATGGCCCCTTCTGCCTTGGATTGAGAGTTTACTGGGGAGGAGGGTGTAATTCAGTTGAAATCCCATTATTGGTAGACCCTGTAAATGATTCTGAGCTGATTTGAAATCTCCTTCTAATTTATACTGCTCAACAGCTCTGCTGATGATACCCAAATGGTTATTTCAGCTGAGCAGTATTTAAAGATTCTAGCTTCTCTTTATTCAACGATGACCACAAAGTAGTATAAGTAGAAGACGTCAGGCTCCCTCAGTGAGTGAGGATGGCATGCTTATCTTCCCAGTCAAGACCTTTTACTAAGCTGTGTTAGGTGCTGTGTGGGTACCTTGTTGTCAAGATGTATCTGATCTTGCAGTAGTCTGTCATGAACAGTGACTTGGGAGAAACAAGCCTTGAATGGAAAGCTTTATTACATTTGGGATCACCTCCCACATGCTCGTCTTTTAGAAGTACTCCTTTATTAAGCAAACATGTGTACCATCCCTGCTACCTGCCAGTGCTCAGTACACATGTAGTTTGAATCCTGAGGGTCTGAGGGGAAGTGACTCATGAGAGCTGAAGTGTACTACTGAAGAATTTCATGTTTTGTTCGGTTGTTAGCTCCGCTCATGTTGGCCAGTCTTCTCATTGCCTAGCTTGTCATGTCCATTGCACCATGCTGCAGAGCAAACAGCACAGGACAGAGGCTCTAGGTAAGAAAATAGTCAGGTTTTCCGGCTTCCAGATACTCATATTCAAAGAATTATGGATTTATCCATGTTAGTGCAGATGAAAGTAATTTATTACAGTAGCAGTTGGCTCGGATATAGCCTTAGTCCTTGCCCCCCATAAAAGTCATGGTCCCTGCACTTTAAGGTTTCCTACTTAATCATGCAGTCATGTGTACTAATAAATTCTATATCCTGTCCAGGAAAAAATCAGGAACGTCCCATTTTATATTGAGCTTTATCTGAAGGCATAAATAAGTAGTTACATTTCATAGAGCCAGAAAATCCATTGTGCAAATAATTTCTCATGAATTCATTATTATTAAATGTATTCTCTGAGCAGTCATCCTCTCTAGTTTCAAAAAGTGAACAATAAAGTCTAAATAATTATAACTAGTGTTACGTTCTCCTCAAAGCCATGCAGCCTATCTTGTCATATCACACTTCCACTTCCTGGGATCCCTTCTTGTTCTTTGTTGGAGGCCAGTTCCTCTGGGTACTGAGACTATCAGATAACTCATCTCTAGCCCTTATAAGGCAGTAGACCTGTCCTGTCTCTGCCTGTGCTCTACCTGAAAGAATTGATAATTAATAATTAATATATAAAGGGGTTTTAGTTCACCTTAAAAGCTAAATTTTCATCTAACTAGTTCTGGGATGCTTTGTGGTGTGCTGATGCCCTGGTGTTCAGGAAGGAATTCTTGTAATTAAGCATTTCTTTGGTGTTCTAGCCTCCAACAACGGATCTTTCACCATCTTTCCAGCATCTAACATAAAAGCCCCTATAATTATACTTATTATTATCATTTTGGGAATCGAGTACATAGAAAGCATTTTCTATTGAACTGTACAGAGGAAAATAAACAAACTATTTGAAGAAGAAAATTGAATTTTATTTCTTAGGCTTAGGAATCTGTATCACTCAAGAAAGATTGTGGATAAATAGAAGATGCTTTGTGTTGTTTTGATTCGCCTTTTTTCATTCTGAAGAAGACACACAAATGGCTATCAGGAACACAAATAGGTGTTCACCATCAGCAATTATGAGGCCAATGCAGATAAAAATATGATGAGACATTATCTCATACCTGTTAAGAAAGCTATTAAAGAAACAACAGTAGATGGTTTTGAGAATAGGGAGCAAAGGAAACCTCTGCTCACTGTTGGAAGGAATGTAGGAGCAATTACTAGGAAGAACAGAATTGAGATGCTTAAGAATAATAAAATAAGTATAACACGTGATCCAATGATTCCACTGTTTGGAGCTATCCTTCAGTATCCATGCAGGACTGATTCTATGATACTGCTCAGAAACCTTCTGGATGCTTCAAAAACATGTCTAGATTAATTATAATAAGATACAATGCAAATTGTTGTTACACTATACGGTTTAATGGGAAAAGGAAAGATATCCACTCATGTTCAGCACATAAATAACTGTCCTAGGCCTCGCTACATAGCCCAGAAATGATGCAAGGTGAGAATGTACTGGAGAGACATGAGACGTGTGAGATGGCAAGAAGCTGCAGCAAGGTGCTCTACGCAGATCCCATTCTCTTGCCTCAGTGTGTTGTTCTGTTACAACTCAGCAAACTCAAATTTGTTTTCTGATATTTTCTGCAACTTAGAAAAAGATTTCCATTTGAAGTTGGTAGAATTCCCCAAACACAGAACTGAAATTGTGGAAGACTGACTATATATGCAAAGACATTGAGATCAGGATCCCACAGAGACAATTGAATTTCATGTTCACAGAAGCATCACACATGATGAGCCACATCTCAGAAAAGCCTGAACATTTACCCACTTGCAGTACACAGACATTTTCTTTTATATGAAATACTTTCATCCTTTAAAAGAAAGAGAAGCAAGTAACAACAGACATTAATGCATGTGAGACATGAGGTATAAATTTCCTTTCTTATTTCTGCCATGTTTGCAAGCCATCAGTTTACTTATTCAGATTAAGTAAACTGATAAATTAATTCATTTGGTTTAACTGGTAGAGTTTGTACATATGTTCATACTATATCGTTCTATTGTATATGTGTTCTATTTTGGGTCAGACATGTAAGAGATTTCCCCCATGATGCTATCTGTAACTGTGGGAAAGTTTACAAATTAAAGATTCTCAGATTGTATTACTCCATACAGACATGCATATGCACATGTGCATGCATACACACAGGACATGTGTGTGTGTGTATACACATAAGAGTATTTATGTATATAACATTATTAAATTATTTTACTCTCCTTGTATTACTGTTCGTGCATTTCATTTCTGGAATATTTGTTTAGTCTTTTTATCTAAACATATAGTAATAAATCTATTATCAACTTTTTCAGTGTCTGGAATACCCACACTGATATATCACCTCATGTTTAACACTGCCTCTTTCTCTTTTCTTGTTATTTCTTGATCAATTTTAGCAATAGTTTGTATTTCAGCCTGCTTTCCATTGAGCATAAAACCTATTGATTTTGTTCATTTTCTTTACTGTAGGTTGTTTTCTACATCATTAATTTCTTTTCTTATCTGTTTTTTCTTCCTTTCTATATTACTTGAATTTAGTATGTTGTTCTATCATGTATAGTGATCAATACGTAAAGCAAGTTCTTTAAGACTTTATCTTTCTAATATATATCTAAGTTTAAAGTTTTCTTTTTATTGTAGTGAAAATTGATGTAAGTAAAAGCCGCACATAGTAAGCATATAATTTGATGCACTGAAAATGCTTTCCCATATAGCACTTATCATAATCTACCCAGAAAACATTCTTTACAACACATGAAGTTTCTTCATGGTCTTTTTGTTATTGCATTAACCTCTAAGAACTACTACCATTTTGGCTTCTAGCCAATAAATTTTTCTTGCCCACTCTTTATGCAAACAAATGAATATAACATGTGGTACTGGTGGATAACTTTTTCCTTTCAAAATGTTGTGTTTCGTTGTATTTTAAAATATATTTTAATAATGAAATAAAGTTTTGAGTCATCCATACAATAAATTGATTGTTTCACAAACCTGCACTTATATTGAGTACTTTCTTATTTATTTCTTTTTAAAAATGTAGATTCTTTTCTCATAAAATGCAATCTGAATACAGTTTTCCCTCCCTCTGCCCCTCATAGTTCTTCTCCGTCTACTCTCTCATCTGGATCTGCTCCCTTTATGTCTCTCATTAGAAAATAATGGTGTTCTAAGAGATAACAAGAAAACGTAGAAAAATAAAATTAAACAAAGTCGGATGAAACAAGGCAACAAGAAAGTAGAGTAGTTCCAACAAAAAGGACAAGAATCAGAGACCCACTCATTCACATATTCAGAATTCTCATCAAAGTACTAAACTGAAAGCTATTTTGTGTGTTTGTATATAGATACCCACACACACTATATGTGTGTTTATTATATATACTGTATATATACAGTATATTATTTATAGACTATATACTATCTATATATACTAGTATATAGTTTATATGTAATATACTGTATACATACAGTATATATAATACACACATATGTATAGAGTATATTATATATATAGGCTATAATTATATATAATTATATACTTAATACAGTATATATAATAATACATATAGAATATATTATACAATTATAGCATATATATCATATACTCTATATTTATATTATATATACTGTACGCAAGTATATTTACACATATATAGTGTGTGTTTGTGTGTATGTGTGTGTGTATGTATGTATGTGCACATACACATATGTTTGTGCTGGGGACCACTGCATACCTATCTCAGGCCTCTGCTTGCTACTTCAGTCTCTGTGAGTCCATCTGAGCTTTGCTCAGTCGACTAAGAGGATGTTGTCATGGTGTACTGCACTCCTTCCTATATTCCTTCTGTCTCCTATTTTATGGAATTCTCTGAGCTTTGAGAGAAGAGATGTGATGCAAACATCTTGTTTAGAGATGTGTGCTCCAAAGTGTCTTTCTCTGCATAAAGTCTGTTTGTGTGTCTCCATGTGAGCTCCCAATTGCTGCAGTATGAAGCCTCTCTGATGATGGCTGAACAAGGCATGGATGTATGAGTATAGCCTACTAACATTAAGAATCAATTTATTGTTCTTTCCACTGCCCAAGGTTTTCACACAACCCCACAACTGACCTTCAGTTCTAGCTGTCTCTCTCATTTCTTCCCTCAATCTATTCTTCCCAACCACTTCAAACTGATCTTCCCATTCTTTATCAAGCCCTCTGGCTCCATTCAACCCATAAACTTTCTCTATTCTGCACACAGGGAAATCTGTGTATGCCAAGCAATCCCTTCCTTTATACCTACTGTCTCTGGGCTTATGCATTGTAACTGCTGCTGTTTTGTTTTTTGTTTGTTTGTGTTTTATAGTTTCACCCGATTTCTGCCAATTTCATGATGTCACTTTTTTTTCTTTTTTTAGAGTTGAGGATTACTTCACTGTCTAAACTTACCACATTTTCTTAATTTATTCTTCTATTGACAGACATCTAGGTGGTTTCCAACTTCTGGCAATTATGAATAGATCAGAAATGAATATGGTTGAGCAAGTGTCTATGTGGTTGGAGGTATCATCCATTAGGTGAATGCCCAAGAGTTCTACATCTGGACCTTGAGGAAGATTAATTCTCAACTTTGTAAGAAACTGCCATACTGCTTTCAATAGTGGTTGTACAAGTTTTCACTCCCATGAAAAATGGAGGAGTCTTTACTTTGATTCACAACCTCGTCAACATGAAGTCACTTTTATTATTGATCTCAACCATTCTGGCAGGTGAAAGATGGAATCTCTCAGTTGTTTTGATTTGCACTTACTTGATATGTACCCATAAATCTTCTCTTCCGTGATTACAGACTCCTGATATCTAAGTAACGTTTCTTAGAGTGTTTCACAGTCATTGGGGTTTATATTGAGAATTATCTATTTAGGTCTATACCTCATTTTTAACTGGATTATTTGGTTTTGCATTTTGCATACTCTATAGGTTGTGACTTTGTCCTAATTATTGTGTCCTTTGCTGTGCAGAAGCTTTTCAGTTTCAATAGGTCCCATTGAATTATTGTTCATCTTAGTGCCTGTGTTTTAGGATTAATGATGTTCTGTTGAGAAAATCTGTACTAATGAGTTCAAGGGTATCCTGGATTAGGCTTTCTTCTATCAGATGCAGTGAATCTTGTTTTATGCTGCATTTTTTAACCAACTTGGAGTTGAGTTTTGTAAACTTGATAGGTAAGGATTTATTTGCATGCTTCTATATGCAGCCATGCAGTTAGACGAGCACCATTTGCTGAAGATTCTTTTTTTTTTCTTTATGTATTTCTGGTTTCCAATTCAAAAAACCAGATGTCCACAAGAGTGTGCACTTGTTTCTATGTCTTCAATATAATTCCACTTGTTCTATGTTGATCTTACTGATCCATAAGCATGAGAGATGTTTCTTCAGATATCTTCTTTCTCCAAATTTGTCAATTTTATTACACAAGTCTTTCACTTTCTTGTTAGAGCTACCCCAAGATATTTTATATTGTTTGAAGTTATCATGAAAGCTATTGTATCCCTCATTTCATTTTCCTGCTGATTGTCATTTGTATACAGAGGACTACTGATTTAATGAGTTAATTTTGTATATAGCTACCTTGCTGAAAATGTTTATCTACTGTAGAGTTTTATTTGATAGAATTTTTAGGGTAGCATATGTATACTATCATATTGTCTGCAAATAAAGATACTTTGTTTTGTTCTTTTCTAATTTGTATCTTTTTGATCTATTTCAGTTCTCTTATTGCTAGAGCTAAGACTTCAAATATAATATTAGATAGATATATAAAGAATAGATAATCATATCTTATTCTTGGATTTTAGTGTAATTACTTTGTTTCTCTCCATTTAATTTGATGACTACAGGCTTGCTGTACACAGACTTTCTAAGGTTGACACATGTCCCTCATATCTTTAAGACTTTTATAACAAATGGGTGTAGAATTCTGTCAAAGCTTTTTTTTCTGCATTTATTGAGATGATCAAATTTTGTTTTGTCTTGTTCTGTTTCTTTTGGCTTGTTTATATATTGTCTTATACTTACTGATCTTTGTATATTAAACCATCACTGTAGCTCTTGGAAGAAGCCTGCTTGATCATGGAAGATAATCTTTTTGATGCATTCTTAGATTATGTTGCAAGTTCATAAAGTACTTTTCCATTAATATTTTTATGAAAATACTTCTTTCTTGAGTCTTTATGTGGTTTAGGAACTAGGGTGTTTCTGGTCGTTGAATAAATTGGGGTATGTTCTTTCTTTTTCTATTTTGTGGAATAGTTTGAAGAGTATTGATGTTAACAACTCTTTGAAGTTCTCAAATTCTGTGTTAAAACAACTTAGCCTTGGTCTCTTTTGGTTGGGAAAAAATATAATGATGACTTCTAAAGCACCAGGTAATATAGGTGCATGTAAATCACTTATCTCATCTTGGTGTAACTTTGCTAAGTGGTATATATCAAAAAAAATTATTATCCATTTCTTTGGACTTCCTAGGTTGATAGTGTACAGGTTTTTATAGTATGTCCTCATGATTCTCTGGATTTCTTGAGTATCTATAGTTATATCTATGCTCTCATTTCTGATTTTGTTTATTTGGATATTCTTTCTCCATCTTTTAGTTAGTTTAGATAAGGGTTTGCTTATCTTGTTGATTTTTTTCTAAGAACCAACTCTTCCTTTGCATTGTTCTATTTGTTTCTATTTATACTAATTTCAGCCCTCACTTTGATTATTTCTTGCTGTCTACTCCTTGTGGGAAAATTAATTCTTTTTTTTTCTAGAGTTTTCAGTTGTGATGTTTAGTTGCTAGTATAAGATTTCTCCATTTTTTTAAAAATGTGGGTGCTTAGTACTATGAATTTGCTTCTTAGAACTGCTTTCATTGTGTCCAGTAAGTACGATGTATATTCATTTTTCATTTAGTTCTAGAAAGTCTTTGATTTCTTTCTTTAAGTCTGTCTTGACACTTTCCATTTGTAAAGAATTGTTCAGTTTTCATGAGTTGGTAAGCTTTTTGTTGTTTCTGTTGTTGAAATACAGATTGAATTTATGCTGATCTGATAGTATGCATGGAGTTGTTTTAATTTTCTTGTATTTGTTGAGACTTACATTTGTGCCTGAGTATCTAGTCAATTTTAGAGAAAATTCCCTGAGGTACCAAGAAGAATATATATTCTTTTTTTTAATTGGATGTTTTATTTACATTTCATATTTTATTCCCTTACCCCATTCCCCACCCACCCAGGAACCCCTATCCCTTCACCCCTCCTCCTGCTTCTCTGTAGATGTACCCCAACCTACCCACCCCACTCCCACCCCCCACCCTCAAATTCCCACCCCCTGGGGTGTCCAGCCTTCATGAGACCAAGGATTTCTTCTCCCACCTATGCACAGCAGGGCCCTCCACTCTTACATATACAGCTGAAGGCATGGATCCCTCCCTAAGTGCTCCCAGGCTGGTGGTTTAGACCTTGGGAGCTCTGGCTGGTTGGTATTGTTGCTCTCCTCATGGGGCCACAAACCCTTTCAGCTCCTACAGTCTTCACTCTGACTCCTCCATTGGGAACCTCATGATCAGTTCAATGGTTAGCTGTGAGCATCTGCCTCTGAATATGTCCTCTGAGGAGACATCTATATCAGGCTCTTCTTTTGTTTTGAGAAAAAAATGTTCTGATATATCTGTTAGCTCCATTTGGTTTATAACATCAGTTAGCTCCAGTATTTTTCTATTTTTCTGTATTTTTGTTTGTCTAAATGATTTGTTTATTGGTCTATTGGTGAGAGTGAAGTCTCCCACTATCAATGTGTGAGGGTCAATGTGTGATTCAAGAAATAGTAGTGTTTCTTTTATAGACATAGGTGCCTTTGTGTTAGGCGCATATTTTATGAATGGACATATTTTTTCCCCTTTTTTCTTTGATCAGTATGGAGTGTCTTTTCCTATCTCATCTGATTAGATTAAGTTTGAAGTCTGTATTTTAGATATTAAAATGACTACATCAGCATGGTTCTTAGGTGCATTTTCTTAAAATATTTTTTCCAACCCTTTACCCTGAAGTAGTGTCTTTCTTGATGTTGAGGTATGTTTCTTGAATGCAGCAGAAGAATGGATTTTGTTTTCTCATCCATTCTGTTTGTCTGTGTCTTTTTATTGGAGAAATGAGTCCATTGATATCGAGAGATATCAATGACCAATGATTGTTGAATCCTCTTATATTAATGCCAGTGTTGATAGTGGTGATGGTGATCATGGTTTGAGTGTGTGTGTGTGTGTGTGTGTATACATGTGTGTGTGTGTTTGTGTGTTTCCCTTCCTTTTATTTTGGTAGTCTGAGATTCCTGTGATAAAATGATCATAATTAGCCCCCTTAGGTTGGAGCTTTTCTTCTAGCACTCTCTATAGGGCTGGATTTGTAATAAATAATTGCTTTATTAGGATTTATTATGGAATACTTTATTATCTCTATCTATGGTGCTTAAAAGGTTTTTTGAGTCTAGTAGTCTGGCTGGCATCTATGGTCTATTTATGTCTGCAGACATCTGTTCAGGACCTTCTCTTCTTTAAAGTCTCCATTGAGAAGTCAGATATAATTCTAATAGGTCTTTATTTTATGTTACTTAGTCATTTTTTCATTGTAGCTTCCAATATTTTTCCTTGTTCTGCATATTTAGTGTTTTGAATATTATGTGCTGAGGGAACTTTCTTATTAGTCAAATCTATTTAGTATTCTATAAGCTTCTTGTTCCTATATAGGCATCTTCTTCTTTAGGTTATGAAAATATTTTTTGATGATTTTGTTGAAAGTATTTTTAGGCCTTGATTCTGTTTTTTTTTCCTTCATGTTTTCCTATTATTCTTGCATTTGTTTTCTCATAGTGTTTCAGATTTTCTGGATGTTTTCTCTCAGGAAATTTTTAGATTTAACATTTTTGTTGACCAATATATCAATTTTTCTATCATATCTTCAACGCTTGAGATCCTTTCTTCTCTTTTATGATGTTGATGAAGCATGCCTCTGTATCTCCTGCTTGCTTACCTAAATTTTCCATTTCAGAATTTCCTCAGGCTGTTTTCTTTATCAAGTCTACTTCCATCTTCAGGTCTTGGACTGTTTAATCATTTCCTTACTCTATTTGTTTGTGTATTCCTGTATTTCTTTAAGAGATTTTTTTTCATTTCATTTTTAAGAGCCTCTGTCATCAACACAAACTCTTTAAGAAACTACTAAAAGACAACAGGCAGACTGTATGAAATTTTATGGATTTGATTAGTCTCTGAGCATATGTGTAAGGAGTTGCTTTATTATATCAACTGAAATGAGAAGGTCCATCCAGAATATAAGAGGTACCTAATTGTAGAGCTTAGTTATAAGGAACCCATAAGAAAAAGCTTTGGCCTTATTTCCTACCTGCCTGTGCATCTCATTGTCAAGTTCCTCTACTCAGTTGCACTTGTTGGAACTGTTGTGGTTGCTGTTTCCTCTAATGTTTGCTGACACCAGATCCCTGGTTCTTCTGCCATCCAACTTCCAGTGAAGACTAGTGGATTGCCAGAAATCCCCTAGGCCCATGACATGAGATTGGGGCTACTAAGGCATTCAGTTTCATAGAATGAGATATCTACGAGTTCTCGGCCTCTCAAGTATCAAGACAGCCATTACTGAATTATCTAGGCTGTATCCCATAAGCAAAACTATTTAATCACCTTGTATACATTCTGTTTTTGTAGAAAACTGTGAATAATATACTCATGTAATGATATTAGTGTTTTAGAAACTATATATTTTGTATAACAATACTTCTACAAGTTCTTCACCTGTATTTATTGATGATGTTATTCTATTTTTCTTTATTGTATTTGGACAGGAATGAAAATCAACTTTTCTTTTTTCACTTAAACTAGAATATTGTGATTGTATGTACATGGATACTTCTAAACTAGGAACTAATTGCTGACCAACATAGATAGTATGTGAACGATGATTAGTTGTTTATTAATGATGTGCATGTAACATAAACAACCATATTAGAGACATGAAAACCCTCTGGAAATTTTAAGGATCTCTCTTGAAGACACATTTTACTATGTGGATTTAGTGGTTTAGTGTAGATATGAAATAAACTCATGAACAAATGAGAAAGGTACAATGAAGCTGGATCTTGAAATTAGTTCTTGCCTGCATATGTTTTCTTGCCATTCCTGCTGTACCATTTTTGCTTTATGCAAAAACTACAGGCATACATTTTGTTTCCATAGTTGTATCTATTATCTGTTGCTCTTGTGGTCTATATACTGGGAAATTGGACTGGCTGCTGAAACTGGAAAACCAAGTGGTCTAGAATTAAAGGTAGTAGGTAGGTTGTGCTTTTCTTTTAGATTAATTTGTCTCTTCCATCTAAATTGTTGATCTTAGACCACAGTTGTCTGAAATACTTGTTTAGTAGGAAGATCTCTAAGATTAATAATGGTATTTGCTGAAATGGGAAAGTTACCACTTTAATAAACAATTATTCATTTATCTCCTTTTCTTTTTAGTGTTTTTCCTTCCATTATTTGAATCTTGTTTCTTCAACTATTGTATAACTTTTTAACGCCTGCAAATATACTTGCTCTTGAACTTATTTTTAAATAATTTGACTACTTTGATTTCATATGACTTCCTTTATGGTATATTGTTTTTTTTTTTTATTTGCTGTCCACTTCTGACTTTATCAGTAAGATTACTTTCATTTAGTAAACATTGTTATTCTCAGTTTTAGATGACTAATATGTAGTTATGTATTATTAGTCTAGGTCTACCATTTTGCTTTTTATTTGTTTGCTTTTTAAAATTATACCTCTGGTACTTAACTGAAGCCCTTTAGCAGTTAATATTCTGAATTGGCAACATTTTGCTGAATTCAGGGAACCAAGTTCAGCATAGTATATCCTACTATCAACTTTGTCATAAGCAATGGCAGTATAGGTCACTTTACAGATGGCTGTTTAATTCATCAAACTATTTCCAATGGCTTGATGACAAGAATATCCTCAACATCATCCTGAAGCAACGAGCAGATTCTCCACTGTTTCCTAGCAAGATTTCAGCTTACTTAAGCTGTTCAGTAGATGTCTATATAGTGCCAAGTAAGTTTAGGCATCCATTTTAAATAATTATAGGTCATATTTACATTCATGGTCCAATCAATAAGTAAAAACATATTTCCCAGCTTAAATAATTGGTCAAGACTCCCTCTATAGGCTGCTTGTATCAATTAATCCAAGCCAAGAAAGCTATATTTCTTCCACTCATATTCTTCAACCTTAAAATCATTCTAAGCATGGATTTCATGTATCACTATCAATGCAAAATGTTCATGTTTTTACAGAACAGTTAGTGAGTTTTATATTTATGGAGAACACTTGCAATCTGATTCTGGGGACAGTAAGCAATTAAATCTGGTTATACAACTAGGATACACACCCCTAGTAAACTGTTGGACAGATATCAAGATTATAAGCTGTCTCAGTACCTTACCTTGGAAGTGGCTATTTAACTTATTTTTGTATAATTGAGAGAAAGTTTCTTTTCTTGACCAAGGGTACTTAGCAAACCTGAAAAAAATGTAAATTTCTTAGCCTAATGAAAACCACAGATGCGATTTAAGCAGTTTCCAAGGTCACATTAATTCAAAATTAATGTCCTGACTTTTAAAGATAAGTAATAATAATAATAATAATAATAATAATAAAAACAACTTGCAAGGTCATGAGTGAACTTACTTTATAATACACACTCCACAGACTAGATCTTGAATTTGATCTTGATTTTTAGGAAAGTCTTTTATGGATAACGAGGGCATAGTTCTTTTTTTGTTGTTTGTTTATTCATTTGTTTTTTGTTTTGATTTGTTTCATTTTTGTCCTAATTATTCTACCAGATTTTGAGGCAAGTATTTGAGTCTTTAACTTTTTTCTTACTACTTGGTTTTCAGTAAAGAAGAAGTAGCAAATCAGACCCACCCCTTCTGGCATCTATTTCCTTAGGCTTTATGGACACTTGATTTCCAGTGATCACTAGTAGTCAAGATATCTGTTTGCTTGTTATAATGATGATAGGCTAACATACTACTAGTATCAGAGTCGCAAATTCTTCCACATGTATTCAGGTGAAAGAAGCAATTCCATGTTCCTGTCCCTAACAGTGTTGACAATCTGCCTCTAACCAGAATCAACCAGAAATCACAGTTAGCATTTTCATATTAGACTTCATATAATTTCTAGAGACGGTAGGAAAAGCAGAGTTTAGAAAACAGAGTTGGGAGATCAGAAAAATAAGTCATGAATTAGTTCCCTGAAGGACTGTTGCTGTTTGTGTGAGCTCAGAAGATTCAAAGAAGCCAAGCATGCCCACCTTGTCAGGATGAAATCAAGAAGCATGTGATATCCTGAGTTTTGAAAGAAGCTCTGAAATTCTATACACCTGCACCTAAGCATCTGGTAGATCAGGAGAGTCTGTTAGTGATCCTAATGCCTGCTTCACTAAGAGGCTAGGGAGTAACTGAAACCCTGTTACCACTGAAGCTACACTGTAAATGCAGTAAATCTCCTTCCAACCCTTTTTCCTCTTGTCCTTAGACCCAGGTATCATGACACAAAATAGTTCATATTTAATGAAAACAAACTTAAATCCTTGACTCTCTGGCTCAGCTGAGATCTCAGGCCAAACCCAACACTACTTTGCCCATCGTGGATGTCAACTACTTTGGACACAGATCCTCCAGTGCAGTAAAGCTGGTCCAACTGATAAAAGTGGAGAAGTGGTGGAATATACTATGTAGCACTTCTCAAATCCCAGGTTCCTGAACAAAACATACTTTGTTTCTTTAAACAAAGGATCATCAAGCTTTTTCTCCATATTGTTCTAAAGAGTGATGGTCACATGGATATTTTGTTGTATATTCTTTACTCTTAAAGATGTTTTTTAAAAGTTATAATATCAAAAAATCCACAGTTAATTATCCATATAAAATAGGCTCCAGGAAACAATTGTCTTGCAGAGAATCATTTATTATCACGTTAGGTCATTAGGTTTTGTAAGTATTCACTTAATATCAATAAATTATCAAAACGACTTGTTAAGTGAACTACACAAAGCTAAATTTTCAAAAGTATAATGAAAGAAGAAGCAAAGAATCACCTGCTTACCAACACTTATTTTAATGTATACATTGTACAAATGGAACACATATTGAGAGAGGGAACAGGCATCATTAAGATGGTAATGTTATCTTTATAGACTACTAATTGGGGACCAAACACTAAGTAAATAAGAAAAATATCATACAAGACATTTTATATAAATTATCTTCCTTGACAGAAAGAACAGGTAAATCTTTTGAAAACTGCTACAATCTAGGGTCTCTGTGGCACTATGATATAAATTATTGTATTTATCTTTATAGCAATGTTATGAAGGAGGTATTATTATAATTCTTTTACTATTAATGAGACTGTTTAGAGAATTCAGTTTTCTCAAGATCCCATTTTTAGAGACAAGAAAAGTTTGGCTTTAAATCCAATTCAATTTCTTATGCATGAAAGCCCGTGTTTATGAAAATTAGCCACAGTGTGTATTTCATCTCTATTGTATTAGACTACATTAATTTTTATTACATTTATTCATTTATTGTGCATGCACGCATATGTTTTGTGTATATGGTGTGTATTTGGTGTGTGTGTGTGTGTGTCTGTGCATGCACATAATATGTGTGTTAGCTATAGAAGTAAAAGAACAAACCAGAGGAGTTGGTTCTTTCTAAGTGAGTTTCTGCTTTACCCACAGAGCCATTTCTCCAGTCCAGCATTTGCTAATTTACAAAACAAAAAGTTTCATTATGACATTTGTATACACATTTTAAAGATATTTTCATCATAATCACTCCCCTATGACTCTCTGCTAGACACTCTTGCTCCTCAAATATAATAACTTAATCCCAAGTCTGTTCTCAACTCACATGCCAGTTTTGCAGAATAAGAAGCTGAATGGCTGAGAAACATTGTACTATGGAGCCAACAGTAAAGCTAGTCCTCATTTCCATACTAAAAATTCATCTTTATTCTTGGGTATTTATTTTATAAACAATATACTTGATATATACAAATAGTGATAGACTGGTCTAACTTCAGCTTTAACAGTGGAGATATTACCTTCAGATTTTTATTTATAAACCAATTTTCTTCAGAATGTCTGATAAAGTTTAAAGTTTTCAGTTAACTAATAGGTAGACAACAGATACTCCATGAGTAACTTAAAAGTGTGTTTTTTTTCTTTTTAGATATTTTGTTAATATATACTACTTTCATAAAAGTATATGAAGCATTTGAATAATATTTACCCCAATGATCTTCTTTTGTCCTTATCATATTTTCCACTGAATTTTAGTTGTTTTCATCTAATAACTTTGGAGGTCTAGATGATGCCCTAGACAGTACACTACATTTGCCTTGATCAGAGCCATGATAAGCAGTTCTTTGGGGCTATGATCATGTGATGTTTGTTAATTTATGTTAAGTACTATGAAGGTTTATACAGCAGAAGTCAACAAGGAATGTATGACTATCTACCTCAGCAGAGGACAGATGAAATACAAAGTCTTGAAGAGACTCTGGACCCACAGCACAGGTTGGATAGTTTTCTTTGCTGTATAAGCCATAGAGTTCCATTGTGGCCCAGGAACTACAGAGAAAAACTATGTAATTTTAGAAACTAAGTCAATAGGTGCATTGTTAATCCATTCCTTCTTTTTATAGATAAGCCAAAATTATGACATTCTCCATTAATCTTCAATTTCCTTCATCTGCCAGAGATTTCCAGAGTTAAGAATTGCTACATGATTCTTTCTGGTCATTGAAATATGTTTCAAACCATATATAAACTCCATGGCGCACAGCAATCCATTTTGCTTGCCCTGCTGCAGTGGTTTTCAGAAGCGTGTGCTAATAATGCAGAACACTACACAATCAATGAATTCTGGAAGAAGTAACACAGGAAGGCAGAAACTCTGGAATGCCTCCTATGGCTGCAGCAAAGTTGGAGTGAATGAGATATAAACTATTATTGAATCCAGCTCCTCAGATATTGATGTCTTGTTTCTGCAGAATAACTTAATCTATCCTGATTAATATACCCAGCAAGTCCAAGGTGCTGCATATATCAAGAGTCTGCTGATCCTTAATGAACTTACCCAATAGATCTGTTAGAGCTTTAGAGTAGACAAGTAAAAACACATCATGACTCACTGAAGCCTCGTTGTTTTTACCATTGATTGGCTAAAACTGAAAACAAACTTTTTTGGAGGTTTTGTTAAATATTTACTGTATTGGCTAATTTTAGAAAGAATAATGTAGGGAGTGGAATAAGCCTCAAGTGAATGTGGATGGTTAAATGAAATCCTGTATAGATATGTATAATTATGTGTTGTTGACATGACCATAGAATATGTGTTCTTGACCTGACCACAGCTATGTCAAGGCCCCTTCATATTACAGACTTTACAAATAGGAAAACATGTGTGGGGCTCAGATCGGTGGCAAAGCCTTTCTCTGATCTGTCTGCATATGTTGACAGTGTATGCAGAAACTGTCAACCCTAACATCTTCATCCTGATGACTGCAACCTTAGACAGCTCCCCTACAAAAGACCTTCTATTGAAATTTGCTAAACTTGCCTTCTTTTCAGCTATACAACAAACTTACCTCCTCCATACAGATGTAAAATAAATGCATTGAGTTCCTTGGCTGTTTTGTATGTTCCTTCTACCAGAAAGAACACAGCCCACCCAATCCCAGCTTTCTTGTTTTTGGATCTGTGTCTGCTAATTCTTCATCCCTTCTTTACTGCAGTCAAGCTTTCAGGACCAAGCTCTGAAGGACTCAACAGATTACTTAATTGGATATGAAGAATTTTTCACTCTTCCTTTTCCAGCTCCCATTCCACTTCTATTGCTATATCCATCTAGAGCTCAGTAATGCCGGCCCTCTCCCATGAATTTACTGTCATTGATTAAAAACCTTTCTTTGTTTCTCAATACTTTTCCTCTAAACTAATTTTAAAATTATTTAATTTGAAGCTATTTTTGGACTTTAGTCACAAATGTGATAGTTTCTTGCAATGTATTGGAAATAGTGAATATTTTTATAATACTTAACTGAAGTACTCAAGAACATGACTTATCATGTAAAATGTTTTCTATTTTTTTCAATTACATGTTATAAATTTTCTTAACAAAATGTAATATACCTATCATCATGGTCAACCCTCACTATTTTAAGTAATTTAGTTGCTTAATGAACAAAGACTAACAATTGTTGTTAGTTTTATTTAGAATCTAGGCTAAATTCTTAATATTGACAACAATGTTCATAATAGTGCAAATATTGCAATCAATCAATTGTATTATAAAAGAAAAATAGAAAAATTACATATTTTTCATTTTAATTTATATCATATACTTAATATTATATATGTTATGGTATGGATCACAGTAGAATGCACATTTGTGTTTCTATGAGGATTTTTCTAGAAAGGTTGACTGAGTAAAGAGGATTACTCTAAATTTGAATTGTACCATATTGTGAGATGGGGTTCAAAAGTAAGTGAAAATAAGAAAGTTGACTTAACAGCAACATTCCTAGCTCTATGATTCCAGATTTTACAAAATGCAACCACCTGCCTCACCTGCCTTTTGACCTGATTTGTGTTTCTCAAACCATTAACTAAATAAATATTCTTCCCTTAGTTTGATTTCTTGAACGTATTTTATCACAGACACAAGAGGAGCAACTTCTACATTGAGGTACTCAAACTGTCTTCTAAATACTTGCCTTTAAAACCATAGGTTAGAAAAGCTATTTTTTCCACTGGATGGTGGTTAATACAGAGACTCACAGTTGGTCAAATTCTAGAAAATATGTGACTGTACAGTACTGGCCTTGACAATGGACATCAATATCATACTTCTTCTGTCCAAGGTTCTGGAAAAATAATGGAAGAAAAGACAGAAAAATGGTAAGAGTAGTGGTTGGGGAGAACTTGTGTGAAGCAATGAGTTTGGGGGTACAGCAGGGTCATTACACCCAGGAACTCACAGCAGCCAATTTACAATCAGCTTTACAGTATATATTGGAGACAGTCTCATGAAACCCACCCTGAGGTTAGTAGATACTGGAAGCTGATAATTTCTAAGTGAAGGAATGTAAGTTTTCTTCAGGGCTGTGATTCCTGTTAGGTTATCCATATACCCCGGTATGTGAGTCTATGTTTATCCACATATTGATAGCACTGCCTTGATTCAGTAGTTTATAAAGGGAGAAATGGAATTTACAAAGAAACATAGTGGAGAGTGTCTGAGAGTAGCTGATAAGGAAGTGAACAGTATATATGATCAAAATACCTTGTATAGATGTATCAAAGTTAAAAAAAACAAAAATAATACATCCATACAAGAATGAGAGAAGAGTAATATCTTAGGGTTTCAATTTTTTTGTAATAAGGCACCATCATGAAAAGCAAGTTGGAGAAGAAACGTTTTATGTCATCTTGCAAATTATAGTCCAAGCAGGAACCTGAAGGCAGAAACTGAAGTATGGGAGATAAAGAAGGCTGGCTTGCTGACTTGCTCTCCATGGTGTGCTCAGTGTGTTCTCTTGTACATTACAAGATCAATTTCCCAAAAGTGGGATCAGTGACAGGGAGCTGACAATTGCAACATGGTGTAATAGACATGGCAGTGTTGTCAATGTGGATAGCTACTATGAACTAGGACTGACCAAAGACACCTAACATCCAAATAAAACTTAGACTCATCATGAGCTTTTAAATTGGAATTAATCAGCATAACTCTTAAGCTCTTATTAATCACCTGTCCTAAGTTCCCCTGGTTTCAAGTTTTCACATGTGTACTGAGCACTTGCACCTGACAGAGATGTTATAAATGTTTGATTAATAAAGGAGTACTTGTCTTAAAAGACAGACATATGGGAGTTGATCCCAAATGTAATAAAGCTTTTTATTCAGGACTCATTGCTCCCTGGTCACTGTAAATTACAGACTTTACTGCAAGTTCTAACACATCTTGACAACATGGCGTCAACTCAGCACCTAACTTAGTAGAAGGTCTAGACTGGGAAGATAGACATGCCATCTTCATTGGAAGGAGCCTAATGCCTTCAACTTATACTACTTTGTGATCACCTGGGAATAAAGAGAAGCTAGAATCTTTAAACACTGCTCAGCTGAAATAAGCATCTGAGTATCATCAGCAGAGTTGCTGAGCAGTGAAAATTAGAAGGATATTGTAATCATCTCAGAATCATTTACAGGGTCTGTCAGTAGTGGAATTTCAGCTGTGCCCCTCCCCAGTAAATTCAATCCAAGACAGAAGAAGCCATAAACACAAAAGGTGACAGTAAATGTTGAGTTGGAACATTTTAATTTAGGATAAGTACACATATTGTCTATTAGGGGTCATTATTGGCTGGTAACTTCTTTGATCATTCGTTGTCATCTTTCTGGCAGCTAATGGAGATGTAGTCTGTGGAGGCAGAGCACCAAGTTTGTAAAGAGCTATGGCATGAAGCAGGCTCAAAAATTTCAGAATTTTGTAAGATTCTTTATAGATCCACTCCAAGATCAACTTGCTTAGTGCCTGAGTTCCTTCAGGTCAAAGGAAATCACCTAGGATGTTTGATTATCTTGCATGACTGACAGTTAATGGCAGTCTTTATTTTCCTACTTATTTTACAGGTTAGCAGTTTCTTTTTGATACCAGGGCATAGAATTACTGATTTTTTTCAAGATAGTATTGGGAAGACACAGAAAAAATCATTTAACATATTTCTAGGGGCGGTATTAGAAAGCCATCATTTTTCAAGTGAGCTTGTTATCCTTACTCTTCAGTTCATTGTCTGTTCAGTTCATTTGCTTTGGAAAATCTTTATGAACACAAGTATTAAGTCTTCTATTTCCTAGGAGGTATTTAGGATCTTGAGTTCCATGATGAGCAATGGTTGCACAGCTACTTATTTTCACTATGTAGGAGAAATATAAAAGCTCGCAGCTCTACAAATACAACATGATAGTCATAAGCTCTATGATGGAAGAACAAATCGTTGGCCACTAAGCCCTAGGTAAGAATGGGGATGTGGAAATAAATTTTTATACAGTTACTTGGATACAACTGAACTGATGAGGTTACATCAGCTTGGAAACATTTACTGTAGTCATTGGGATCCTTTGCAGTTTAAAAACACTTTTATTACAGTACCACATAGTAGTTAGAGTTGATGAGTATAACCCTGGTGTTTAAGTCTATCCAGGATCTTATCCTCAGATGTCTGGTATACTGTGAGGAAAGATTGTTGCAGATATATGCACAGTATTCTCCCTCACATTATTCATCCTTCATCATGCTTCCCTTTCTGTGCCTGAGTTACTTGCAGTCAACCATGTCCTGAAAATTCTAAATTCAAACATCTAGAAAGAAGCACACCATAGTTTCAAATTGTGCACTTGCACTGAGAAGCATGATGAAATCTCATGCTGACCTGGACCTTCCTCCTCAGAAAGCAAGCTACTCTTTCTGTGCTATTTGTGCCATTAAGCACTTAGTAACTGTCTTGGTTACAGGATCAACTATCAGTGTGTCAGAGTGCCATGTCTCCATATTTAATAATGGTCCTAGAGTTCAAGAGTAGTCACGCAAGCAATTCCTCTACTGAAGTGAAGTAATGAAGGATTTTAAAGTAAAAAGGCAAGAAGTCATGAATTAATCTCAAAGGAAACCAATGTCATAGGACTACCAGCTAGCAATCTAGTGTTCAAAAACAAGCACATAAAAAATATTTTATATTTAAGACATGATAGGGCAGGGAGGACTATATAAATTGATATTATTTTGAGGAAAATTATATGTTGTGTATTTTGTCTACCCTTTTAAACTTCGTAATGTTTTTATAGAATATATTCTATAAAATAAAATATATTTTCACAGAAAATTATGTATATTGTATTCAAACATATTTATTTATTTTGGGAGATGATGATAATTTTATTCTTTTTTTGACTTTCCTCCCTCCAAGCGCTCCCATACAACCTTTCTTGCTTTTTTATAAAATTCATGACTTTTTTCATTAATTGTTGTTAAAACATATATTTTTATATGTCTGTATAAAGTCTGCCAACATGACCACTTAAACATAAGCTTAACAAGCGTAACAGCGTATCTGGTTTTATGTGGAGGTCCTTTATCCACTTAGACTTGAGCTTTGTACAAGGGGATAAGAATGGATCAATTTTCATTCTTCTACATGTTGTCCTCCAGTTGAACCAGCACAATTTGTTGAAAATGCTGTCCTTTTTCCACTGGACAGTTTTAGCTCCTTTGTCAAAGATCAAGTGACCATAGGAGTGTGGGTTCATTTCTGGGTCTTCAATTCTATTCCATTGATCTTCCTGCCTGTCTCTGTACCAATACCAGGTAGTTTTTATCACTATTGCTCTGTAGTACAGCTTGAGGTCAGGGATGGTGATTCCTCCCGAAGTTCTTTTATTGTTGAGAATAGTTTTCGCTATCCTGGGTTTTTTGTTATTCCATATGAATTTGAGAATTTCCTTTTCTAACTCTGTGAAGAATTGAGTTGGGATTTTAATGGGGATTGCATTGAATCTGTAGATTGCTTTTGGCAAGATGGCCATTTTTATTATATTAATCCTGCCAATCCATGAGCATGGGAGATCTTTCCATCTTCTGAGATCTTCTTCAATTTCTTTCTTCAGAGACTTGAAGTTCTTGTCATAGAGGTCCTTCACTTGCTTGGTTAGATTCACACCAAGGTATTTTATATTATTTGCAACTATTGTGAAGGGTGTCATTTCCCTAATTTCTTTTTCAGTCTGTTTATCTTTCATGTAGAGGAAGGCTACTGATTTGTTTGGGTTGATTTTATAACCAGCCACTTTGCTGAAGTTG
This sequence comes from Grammomys surdaster, assembly GCF_004785775.1. Taxonomy (NCBI): domain Eukaryota; kingdom Metazoa; phylum Chordata; class Mammalia; order Rodentia; family Muridae; genus Grammomys; species Grammomys surdaster. The sequence goes on along the minus strand of NW_021620528.1, from coordinate 2,360,667 downwards.
TTTATCAGGTTTAGGAGTTCTCTGGTGGAAGTTTGGGGGTCACTTAAGTATACTAAAACCAGATACACTGAAACTAATAGAAGAGAAGGTGGGGAAAAGCCTCAAATACTTGGGCACAGGGGAAAAGTTCCTGAACAGAACTCCAATGGCATATGCTCTAAGATCGAGAATTGACAAATGGGACTTCATAGAATTGCAAAGTTTCTGTAAGGCAAAGGACACTGTCAATAGGACAAAACGGCAACCAACAAATTGGGAAAAGATCTTTACCAATCCTTCATCTGATAGAGGGCTAATATCCAATATATACAAAGAACTCAAGAAATTAGACTCCAGACAACCAAATTACCCTATTAAAAAATGGGGCATAGAGCTTAACAAAGAATTTTCAACAGAAGAAACTCGAATGGCCGAGAAGCACCTAAAGAAATGCTCGGCATCCTTAGTCGTCAGGGAAATGCAAATCAAAACAACCCTGAGATTCCATCTCACACCAGTCAGAATGGCTAAGATTAAAAACTCAGGTGATAGTAGATGCTGACGAGGGTGTGGAGAAAGAGGAACACTCCTCCATTGTTGGTGGGACTGCAAGAGGGTGCAACCACTTTGGAAATCAGTCTGGTGGTTCCTCAGAAAATTGGACATAGCATTACCTGAGGATCCAGCTATACCACTCCTAGGCATATACCCAGAAGATGCTCGAACATATAATAAGGACATATGCTCAACTATGTTCATAGCAGCCTTATTTATAATAGCCAGGAGCTGGAAAGAACCCAGATGTCCTTCAACTGAGGAATGGATTCAAAAAAATGTGGTATATTTACACAATGGAGTATTACTCAGCTATTAAAAACAATGAATTCGAGAGGTTCCTAGGTAAATGGATGGAACTAGAAATTATCATCCTGAGTGAGGTAAGCCAATCACAAAAGAACACACATGGTATTCACTCACTGATTATTGGATATTAGCCCAGAACCTTGAAATGCCCAAGATGCATGTCACAGGCCACATGAAGTCCATAAAGAAGGAAGACCAAGTGGGGGTGATTCGGTCCTTCTTAGAAGGAGCAACAAAATACTCAAGGGAACAAATATGGAGACAAAGCGAGGGACAAAAACTGAAGGAGGGGCCGTCTGAAGACCTTTCCACCTGAGTATCCATCCCATGTGCAGTCACCAAAGGTAGATGCTGATGTGGAAGTCAGGAAGTGCATGCTGATAAGAGCCTGATATGGATGTCTCCTCAGAGGTCTTCAAGAGTCTGACATATTCAGAGGCAGATGCTCACAACTAGCCATTGAACTGATCATGGGGTTCTCAATAGAGGAGTTAGAGTGAAGACTGAAGGAGCTGAAAGGATTTGCTGCACCATGAGGAGAACAATAATACCAACCAACCACAGCTCCCAGGGTCTAAACCACCAGCCTGGGAGCACTTGGGGGGGGGGATCCAGGGCTTCAACTGAATATGTAAGAGTGGAGGGCCCTGCTGGGCATAGGTGGAAGAAGAGAACCTTGACCTCATGAAGGCTGGATGCCCCAGGGGGTGGGAATTTTGAGGGTGGGGAGGTGGGAGTGGGGGGGAGTAGATAGAGGTTACATCCACAGAGAAGAAGGAGGAGGGGTGAAGGGATTGGGGGTTCCGGGGTTGGTGGGGGATGAGGTAAGGGGACAACATAGGAAATGTAAATAAAACATCCAATAAAAAAAAAAAACAAGCGTAACAGCAATAACCATGGTGATATGGATGTGTCAAGGCTTCTGATGCCTCAATTCTACACAAGAATTACAGGCAACCAAGGAATGCTTAGGAAAGTGGAGGTAGTGTTTTCCAGGAAAAGCAGGCCAACTGACTATCCAATGCCAACTGATCAGCCCTGGACCTATAAGCATATAAGCAAGCACATTATACAGACTGAGCTGGGTGTGCATATCTGTTAAATGTTTGTAAAGTAGATTTACAAACACGTACTACTAACCACCATGATAGTCTTATCATAACTGTATTACCATAATTTTAGAACATCTTATTATTCTCCAAAGGAATCTGTCAGTCACACTATTTTGTGCTCCTTCAGGTACCTCTTCTCTCCTGAGCCACCATTTCCCTATTGATCACTGTAGCTTTGCTTCTTCTGGGAAGACTAGATAAACATGATTCCTTATCATTGGCTTCTTCCATGTAGTAGCACATTTCTGACATGCACTTATGTTGTCACATGGATCATTTCATTATTTTTATTGTCTTTATTCTCAAATATTATTCTGTTGTAAGGCAGCATTGCATTTGTTTGTATGCTACTCAAATGAAGGACGTTTGGGGCATTCCCACATCCTGTGAACATTTTCATGAAAAGTGTTGTCATTTCTCTTAGGTATGTGCCTAATAGATTTGACAGGTCATGTGATAATTCTAAGGCTAATATTTAAGGAAGCAAAAATTTATTGTAATTTTAATACAGAAAGTGCAATAGTTGTTTTTTAAAAGTTTATTGAAATACACATAGAGTGGAGTCACATTGTATTAAGAGTTAGAGTTAAGTTAAAACTTGTTTTTCAAAGAATAAATAAGACCTGGTTCTAGCCACAGGAAACTTGTGATCTAGAAGAGGAAATACACAATGGCACTGCATGGGGTTTGCAATCAGAAGAAGGGTGGCAGAGAGGACCAGTGTAGGAAGGTCAAGAAAAGCCTACTGAAGAAATTGAACATTGTCAACAGGAACTTGGGTCAGAGTAAGGAGGAAAGAACTCACAGAAGAGCGGGTTATCTTACACCAAAAGCATGAACTAAGAAGTTCAGCAGGTTCAGAGGAAATCAAGTAACAAAACACAACTCTGAGATCTTGGAAGGTGGTGACAGCAGGTGTCAAAATAACCTCTGACCCTTGAAGAAAGCTTCAAGGGAACCACTATTCATTTATTTTCTCTGATTCATCAATGGAGTAAGAACAGAAAACAACAAGGAAAGGCTTAGAAGACAGAAATGGTATTGGCAAAGTTTATCAAAGGCAAAGCATTAAAAGAAAAAATGGAATTCTTAATGTTAAGCTAAAACTATACCATATTGCCATATTGCATCTTTACTACTTGGTTAGAAAGTTCTAAATGTCTATGGTGGAAACAAATAATTGTGTATATTTGTGTGTGTGTATGTGTGTGTGTGTGTGTGTGTGATATTCACATCCCTGAGCATACATACAGAGGCAAATGGAAGACATTTCATGGCATTCTCTATCACTTTCTTTCTTATTCTCACAGGAGCATCTCTCACTGAACCTGGACTTGGATTGGTGGCCAGCAAGTCACAGGGATCCTCCTGTCTTTTCCATCCCACAGATATTGAGGTATGGGCCTACTGTCAACATGCCAAACTTTTTCCATTGGTCTAGATTTAGCTCAGGTCCTCAGGCTTACATATCAAGTGTTCTTACCCACTAAGGCACATACCTTGGTAAGAAATTTAAAGCTATTAAAGATAAACAAACAAAAAACATCATTTTAAAGCAAACAAGAAGTTCTAATAGTTTTTAAAAGATATCTATCCATATTCATTTTTATATTATACCTATTTATCTACTTAAAATTTTAAACATAGTATCATTTATGTAATTTTTATTCCAGACCGCTCTTCAAATATCTTGATATCAGAAATTATTTGTTTTCATGGATAACTCCTCACTAATCTTTTTTCCAACTGGTTTTACTAAAGTGATATGATCTATTGCAGAGCTTTATGTATCTTCCAGAAAATTCTCTATATCTCTGCATCAAGACAGTGGAGGCAAAAAGGACAATATATACTCACTTTGAATAACTCAAAAATTCTAAAATTGAGTCTGAGGACATGGCTTAGAGGGTAAAATGCTTGCTGAATAACTGTGAGGTTCTGAATTTCAATCTCCAGTACCCAAATAGAACCCAAAATGGCAGTGTATATCTGGACTTCCAGTATTCTTACGGTGAGGTGCGCGGTGGAGACATGAAGAGCTTCAGAATATCTTAGATAAGCTAGTCCGGCTTGTGCAGAGTTGAACACTACAGTGTCAGCCTCATACAGGGTAAAAAGTGAGGGTTGAAGCTCGAGTTTGTCTCTGACCTCTGCACTTAGAACCACATGAAGAAACATGAACACTGTATGTACACACACATGTATACACATGCACACACAAAAACTAGAAAAAATCAAACAGAATATTACAAAAAGAAAAACAATACAGAACTAACAGCATTCTCAAGGCCTGAAGTGTTGATAGAATCAACACAAATACCGGAAGTAGGAACAAGAACTTACCATAACATTTCAAGTGTTCCTCAAAGAGATTCAAATATCTAGTAAAAATTTACAGACTGATTTTCAACTCTCATTAAAAACAGACTAGAAAAAATTTAGCTCTCATTCTTCTATATATCTAATTAGGAAAATACAACTTGTTCATTTTTTAACCTAAGAAGGCATAGCTAAAAAATACATGTATTTTCAGTGTTCTTAGCATGGTAGTAGTCATGACTGTCTAAAACGCAATGTGCCCATGTGTGGTATATGTCATCAAATGTTTATGGGCATTGTTGTAATCCAACAACATGTCCAACAACTGAGACAGAGTTCTGATACTACAGATACTCTAGCATGCATTTTCATTATTATAAAATATTAAAAATAATTTTAAATTAGTAAAAATAATAATTTAAATTTATGTAGTTTTATGAATGTATAACTGCATAATTTTTCATTAATTATGACATTCAAAAGAGCATTTTATGACCTGAACTAATTCATATTATGCATTATAAAATTTTAGAATATATGTATACTTATAAACCATAATATCATCCTACTTTAACACTATAAACAAAAGAATTAAAGAAAATATTGCTGATGTTAATATTGATTTCTACCAGGTATGAGATGGTTAATAGATTCTTGTTTTCTCTCTTTCTCTTTTTTCTTTTTTACTTAAGTCTTGATTTTATCCTGAAGGCTGCCTTGGAAAACTATGAAGAAATAGTCACAGAAGAGGGCATCAACAACACATCAGTGGCTCCTCTTTCAGTGTTTAGTGGATACTAATTTAAGTGTGAGGATCATATTTCTGTACTAAGCCCTGGTCAATGAAGTTCATCTTCATAATACAAAGTAGACAATCACTGAGGAATGAACTCATCCCTATAGCTTCAATTGACTGAATCTCTCCTTCTATGAATTATAGGTAAATTCTATGAGGTTGGAGATGTCACTGTAACTTGTTCTGATACATTTATTTTTTCTTTCTGCTCCAAAGTAATTGTGTGACTAGAGAATATAAGTGTCACATATTTTCCATGATTTTAATTTTATGCATCTAAAGAGCATTTTTGAGACATATTAAGATATTGAAAGGCCCAAATCATAAAGAAGAAATGATACTGCAGTACTGAATAGCTCTTGCATTCAGACACAGTAGTAATAACTTTTCATATTCAGTGTTCTTTGAGATTAAGGTCCTGTTAGCAAACTAAATATCCATATAGAACCAGGTGCTTTTCATGTGAGATGCTAGTCAATGTTCATCACAACGTTCATTAGTGACTTCAAAGCTAGAGACTCAACATGACTTCTGTGGCTAAGGGACAGTCATTTCTCAGAAATTACTTCCTCACCTAAAAAAGACCAAAGGAGCTGGCTCTGTAGTTCAACTTCAAACTGAAATCTGGGATTCTGTCAAAAGTTGGATGAGTTGGAGTTTGGAATGGGAGCTAGGAGAAGAAGGTTAATGACCTATTAAAAAAATCTACCCTAGTAAGTAGGCTGTCACTGATGGGACTCCTGGTAAGTAAACCACTGTGCCCTCTAAGTCAGTGTGTTCTGAGTTGATGAACTGGAGGAAAACTTGTTGATAATCAGTCTCAAAGCCTGAAGATGGAATACAGTATGTGTTTTGAGAAATGTCTAGAAGTATATTTTATCATTTGACTTGTCCTAAATAATGTAAACAGAGTATATGTCATGCTTTGCAGACCAGTTTTTTTTAAATGGAAGAATATAGTAAAATATTTTTAATTTATTAGTTTTAATAAATTAAACTAATTTATTAAATGTAATATATCCTAGTAACCATCATTACAATATCTACCCAATAATCACATTTATTATGATAAATTTTCACTTTATTTTTTCTCAGTCTGCCATTGAACTCTGATATGTGTTCTGACATTTAGGAAATATCTCACAGTGAACTCCCTTTGAAATTGGGGTTCAGAAATGCCTGCAAACCTAGTATAGTTTCCAGTGTTTGGGATGTGCAAAAAGCCTCAGTGGATGACATATTTTGTCATCAAAATTATTAGTCGATAAAGCTCAAAGTTTGTGTTACCTTATTAATATCCTACACAAAAATGAGACAACTAGAGTGTATCAGCATCCTAGAGTTTCTGTATTGAGCACATACTCTGGTTATTTATCAGCAGAAATATATGGTTGCCTCTTTTTGGAGGTAGTACATCTGAGTTCCAGGTATCATCAGAGAAACAAGAACTATACCAGCACAAAGGTTCATTTCTACCTTTTGGTTGTTCCTAATCCTGGCTTTTGGCACACTCCAGTTGTCATGTAGTTATTTTGCTGTAAATATATCTGCCCCAATTCTCCCTTTATGAGATGATGAATGACATATTGGATTCCATGAATGCCCATGACATTCCAGTGTGACTAATATTAACTCATTATATACACTTTTTCCAAAGCTATTTTAAATAAGGAGCATATTGGGGCTACTGTGGGGATTTAAGAGGGACATATTTAATTTACTGCCCCAAACAGGAAGAAGTAACTGTCAATCACACTGCTTTTTCCCTTTAACTGTACATGGTATGTTTATGTATTTGTATGTCCATTTGTGCCTACATATATGAATATTCCTCATTTTCCTGGAGGCCCATTCAAGCACATAGCAGATACTCACTAAATGTTTGTTGAAATAAAAGAACAAGGGAAATAGATTTATGTACAACTAGGAAGCAAACATGTGGGTGGTATTACTCCTATTTCCTTGGTGAGTTGTATACCTTTTAGCTTTTTTTCTGCTTTGGCTGGACTCCCTGGCTTTCAGGGCTTCACAGAATTTATTAAAATTTCCATCTGGTTGGAAACTTGGCTGAGCTTCTTGGTCTTGAGACTTTAATTGATGATATGCTTATTGGAATGTGGAATAGGAGTTTTTTGTCTTTATAATGTCTTTTAATGCCTGTATAATTTACATAGTTTAATTCCTCAGCAGGCTTTCACTGACTTGATATTGGTTTTTATAGAAATTAAATCTAGTTATTCTAAGGACAAGAACATAGAGGTAAAAGTAGAAGTCAGGGGTTGTGGAATAACTGTGTTGTGTCCTGGGTGTTCAATTGTCTTGCAGGAAATACACCTCTGTAAGTCCTCATAAAGGAAGCTTTGTCCTGCTACAGGTTGACCTAAAGACATCCACAATGTAGCCTTCCAGTGCTCCCTTTTGGTAGAGGTTCCTCGCTACCCTCGAGCCCACAACTACCAGTTCACATTCTCTTAACACCTTATTGGTTAGATTTTATTTCAGTTTCTGGAGTGATTGACACATATTCATGGCCTTAAATATTTTAGTGGATGATTGTGAATTAAAGGAAAAATGTATAATAACTTCATGCATTTAGCAAATTAACATTTCCTGAGTACCCAGTGCCAGGAAAAACATTGAAAATATGTGAGATTATGAGGTTTTCATTAAAGAATCTATAATCTAACTGTGAAATCAATATATGCATAGATGATTCATACTGAATAGAATTGAGGTCAATAGTAGAGTCAGGATAGTGAATTTTGTGGACAGACAGAAAATATTTTCACTATCAACATAATATGAGTTGATGGGAATTCGAAGCTAGTTCTGAATGAATTTTGTGTAGCTTGGACTCACTGATATTGGTCAGATTAGTAAAGATGTTGACATTAAATAGAGATAGTATCACAGAATTTATGTGACTTTTCTTGACTCTAATGACATGTCACAAGAAAGGCATTTTAAAACATTGTAGTGATGTCACAGAAGCATCCAGACCTATAGTGTAAATGAACTGCCATGGTGACAATTCTAGAAGTTCCTCCTACTTTTCTTCTTTCTTCATCATGACAATGGTTATTGATATGTGCATATTGTATGCAGACTTTCAAAATAAAAACATGTAATTTCTCCATGTCACCTTTATAACAACATGTGATGTTAATTTTAACTATATCCATTATATAGGTTAGAAGATTGAGGCTTAGAAGAATCGATTCTTTTCTTTTTTTTTTTTTTTTTGGTTGTTCATAGCCCATGTTTATTTACTTTGGTCTCTTTTCTTTATTTTTTAAACATATTAAATTTTTAATCATATAAAATTCTGTTTAGTTTTTCACTCTTTACTGTTTTTTTATTTGATATTTATTTATTTACATTTTAGATCCAATCTCCCTTCCCCATTTCCCCACCATTAATCCCCTATCTCACCCACTCCTCCTCCTTCTTTTGCCTTTATACTGTTTAAATTACATGCAAGTATTAAGGTCAATTCTAGGTTGAGGAACTAGCAATACAATAGAAGCAAATAGCCAAGGAACAAGCAAGAGAATAAACACAGATAGTCAAAGAACACACATGACAATAAACAGAGTCCTGTGATCAGTCCTGTAATCACTATTTCTAAGGACTTTTCAGGCTGACTAAAATATCAGCCTACTTCTCTGTTCTAGCCTAAAGTCATTTCCATGCCTGAAGCCTACTTCTTTAATCTAGCTTAAGATTTAGATATCTGCCTATAATTAATTCTTTGTTTTAGCCTAAGATTTAGATTTCTGCCTAAAATTTCTTCTTTGTTCTAGCCTAGGATTTAGATTTCTACCTGAAATTACTTCTTTTTCCCAGTCTAATGTCAGATTCCTGCCTGTAGTCCATTTCCTTGTTCTTGGTCTATGTCAGATTCCTTCCAAGCAGCCCATTTCCTTGTCCTTGGCCAATGTTGGATTCCTGCCAGGCAGTCCCCAAAGCTCTCCACATCTCCTTTTTATTGCATAAACTAGACTGAGCCTATCTTAGGTTGTTCTGACAAGAAAGCCTTCCTTAACTGTCATGGAATATGCATTATCATAAGCAATGCACTTCTGTCTTTGGTTGGTAAGGCTCTGTGCATAATCTTACCTGTCCTTGGCTTGCAAGCCTGTTAAATTAATAGCTCTGTCCATTTTCAGTTTCAAGTCATATACTTTGTCTGCCAACCTGTTGATGTAGTTAGAGACAAGCTTTAGCATGATGGGCAGGAATAAAAGTATTCCAAGGACAAAAGGAGCTAGCCTGATCAAGCTATATATGCTATTCCTGAAGTTTGACCAAATGGAAATACTGACCTCAAGTTATGGATAATTTTATCAGCATTATCTGCAGCATCAAAGCTCAACAGAATAGCATTCTTTAAATTCTTAAACTCACTATGCAAAGTTAAAACACCCAGAGAGGTGTTAGAATTATGCCAAATACCCTACAGGTATCTTTAAACTTTTTTCTAATTATAATGACTATCATTGTAAATTTTAGAAATAACACTACTCCAATGATATTCATCAAGACACTTGAGATGGCTCTTAACTTTTGACCTCTGAACCTCCTTCAGGTAGTTTGAATAGGATATAAAGCATCAATACATTGTTCCAGACACCTATATAAATCCTTTTGTATACTTAATACATTAGTAGCATTTTTTTTTGCTAGATATTTAACAAAAATAGCTGTCTTAACTACTTGTGTCAATGCTATTGCAGAAGCAGTGGTGCTAGCAATTAATGAAATTAAAGTTGCTATACTAGCAATAATCAAGCTTGCTACCCCTTGCTTCTGTTTAAAGCCTAACTCACTTCACTTTCAAGTTTTTTTTTTTTTTTTTTTTTTAGAGAATCAAGGTTTTCTAATACTCAAGGCAGTAAGACAAAAGCTGGTTGATAGACCCCTATAACAGACATGCCAGATTTAAACACACTAACACAATTAGAAAGTATACAGTCAATGCAACCTACAGTAAATACTGTAGAAGAGCCAAAACCAATTTTAACTTGGCAATTATAAGAGCCTTAAAACATGCACTAACCCTTGTTTGAAATCCAGATCCCGTCCCAACTTTATCTCTTGCCATCATAACATCATAGAGAACTGCAGCTAACTTCCAAATATGTCTCTGAACCAGCCTTCCAAATGAAGACTGTTATTTCCAATATTGGATTGATTTCTAGACCAGTACATGATTGAGTCCTAATAACTGGTCACCTTTAAGAAAAATACAAGAGACATTGTAATTTCTCTTTTCGATTCTCTGTTCCACAAGATCTAAAAACTTGAGGCAAGGCAGCTTGTCCCATCTGGGATATAGGCAAGCAAAGGTGGGTTAGGAACATATGTCCAGTACAGCTTCCCAGTCACCCTTGTCAGGGCACTCAGCAAGCTCACAGGTCAGCATCATTCTTTGTCTCAGCAACAGCACGTCTCACCAATCACTCTGGCAGTCACCATGTTCCTATAGCATCCTGCAGAAAAAACACAAACATGCCCTCTTCCCCATATTAGAGACCTGGTTGGGATCATGCCATATGCCTGTGAATCCTTTTTTTTCACCTAGTCATGAGTATGCCTTGAAGGGTGCCATAGACACTTAGCAGGAAGTTTCTTGGCATCCAAATTCATTTTAATTTAAATAATAAGTAGAAGAATCTTTAATTGAACTAAGTTCATTGGATATTTTACAGTGAATGTTGGCTGTTATTCTTTCCTTTGAAAATGATGAGTAAAAGTGTAGCTGATATAAGTAGAATAGACGATATGCTGGATGATTATTTAGTGAGTACATGGGTAAACGTGATGTCAGGAAGGACTCAGAATCTGGATGATGACATCACTGAGACGATGTTTCATATGTCACTTTTCACATGATGTTATGATTTTTTTTTTTTTTTTACATTTAGTAATGTCTTCTTCTCCTATCAAGTCTCAGGGAAAATCCCCATATCCTTTTGATCTTACCAATAAAGGAAACAAGAATCTTTCCTAATTTATTTGAATGCTAGATTCCATTCTAATTGGCTCATCTAAGGTCAGATAACTAGG